>NC_045603.1:76956468-77280104 GCF_009762305.2 Zalophus californianus
GTGAACCAGCCCTTCAGAGGCACTTTAAGCAGGATAGTACAATGCTTGATCAGACTGGTTGCTTCTGGGTGCTGTGCCATGTGACCCGGCCAGTGTACCTCATGACAGTGGGCCCACAGCCACACCTCCTTCACCGTGAAGTGGGACCCCTGTCTGGATGCTGTGTTGTCTGAAATCGGGCATTCTGTAAGCTCCTGGATAGTGTCGCTGGCTGAGCTTCAGTGGGCAGCAGAAGCAAACACATACCCGGAAGAGTTGCTTATTCCCATGAGAAGAACCCAACAGCCGTCCTGGGATAGAATGGGCCTGTTGTAGTAAATTTGCCTGAAGTGACCAGTTGGTACCCTAGAGGAATAGACCCATTTTGGGTCTTTGTTGCTGTCGGTTGGCTATTCCGAGGTAGCAGGAGCTAAGCTATGTCAGCCTTCATTAGTGGAGCCCAGGCTCTTGCGCTCATTTGCAGCCATTCCCACGTGGCACGGGAATGCTTACACATGTCTACTGAGTGTATGCAGGATGAGCCAAGCTCTGGTTTTTTACTTTTCTGTAGGATGCTCAAAAGAAATCCCCCATATGGCCATCAGTATGAGACGGAGGTGTAGTGCTGGTGTAAAATTGGTGGATGACATTGAGGTCTATGCTGCCTCTAGCCAGTTTAACCACTGGCTCTCAGAAGAGTGTATGTACATATACATCTTAGTTGATGTAGGTTGCTATAACCATAGACTGGTGGCTTATAAGCAACAGAGATTTCTTTTTCACAGCTCCAGAGGCTGGGAAGTCCAAGACATGAAGGTGCCAGCAGATTCGGTGTTTGGTGAGGGTTCACTTCCTGGTTCATAGACCACTGTCTTCTGCTGTGTCCTCACATGGGGCATGGGGTGAGGGGGCTCTCTGGGGTCTCTTTTATAAAGACATTAATCCCATTCATTAGCACACCATCCTTATGACCTAGTTAACTCCTAAAAGCCCCACCTCTGAATACCATCACATTGGGGATTAGGTTTCAACACATGACTTTGGGGGGGGACACAAACATTCAGTCAACAGCAATATACATAAATAGATTTATTATAATTTTTACTGATATGAAGGATGTGCAGCACCCAATTTTAAAATAATAATAAAATGGGGCACCTGGGTGGCTCAGTCGTTAAGCGTCCGTCTTCCGCTAGGGTCACGATCCCGGAGTCCTGGGATCGAGCCCCGCGTCAGGCTCCCTGTTCCGCGGGAAGCCTGCTTCTCTCTCTCCCACTCCCCCTGCTTGTGTTCCCTCTCTCGCTGTCTCTTTCTGTCAAATCTTTAAAATCTTTAAAAAAACAAAAATAAAAAATAATAAAATAAACAGTATTCTTTATTTTAAATTCCAGATAGCCAAATGATTCTTACAAAATGCTTTTGTTGATTTTTGCCAAATTTTTTTTTAAAGATTTTGTCTATTTGACAGAGAGAGCGACAGCGAGAGAGGGAACACAAGCAGGGGGAGCGGGAGAGGGAGAAGCAGGCTTCCCACTGAGCAGGGACCCCGATGTGGGGCTCCATCCCAGGACCCTGGGATCGTGACCCTAGCGGAATGCAGACGCTTAATGACTGAGCCACCCAGGTGCTCCGATTTTTGCCAAATTCTTGTATCTCTAGCCAATCTATGGTTGTAATTGACAAAATGAATATAGTTCTGACCTAAATGTTGGCTGATTATTTACTTTATGAGTAAGACGAAAGTGAAACAACAAAGCTGTTTATTAGAACTTGACTCCGTTGCTAATGATGTGACTGACTTATTGGCTGAATAGGATAACAGTTTTCTAATGTTGGAATAATATTTCCTCAATTTCTTGTGCTATTCACAATGTAATGGCTATAGAGATGTGCAGTTTTGTATTTAATCTACATTGTTATGATTTTTCCTATTATATTCTGTGTAAACAATTAGTAAAACAATAAATCAAGCCCTCATTTGTAGCACTTGTCAATTTACATGGTATCAATACTTCTAACACAGCTGATTGCAGACTACCAACATGGTATCACCAAATGTGTAGTTCTGAAAAGAAGTGCCATAGCACCCTATTAGAGATTATTTCTATCATATAGACATAAAAGACAAAAGTAATATCAAGAACGTAGGTAATAATGTAGTAAAATCATTAGGAAATGGTTTGAGTATTTCTTGCCTTTGTTTTAAATATATGTAATTATGATTTATATAATTTAATAATGAATATATTTAATAACTGGCTTGCAAAATTCCTGGAAATTTAACAACTGGCTCCATGAGCCGGTACAAGCCAGCTCTGCTACCTCTGGCCCTATTTATATTTGATCCCAGAAGTACCACTTCTATCATCTGTTGGAATGCTTTTATGTCTGTCGGGCCTTAGGACTTGGTAGGTCTGGCAGAATCCAGATCGCTATGGCCCGTGGTAATTTGGTGTCCCATGGGTTCAGCACTCTGTCTCTACCAGGAGCTGTTTTTGAGTGTGTATAATTCACTACTGCAGATGACATGGCTTTGTCCTAGAACCCTATGGATATGCATTGTGATTCTCCCCAGGGGCTTGCCCAAACACTGAAGAGTGTCTTATCCCACCATTGATCACTCTAACATAGAGTCTGTCCAGATGCATGGCCCAAGGTTGAGCACGGCCTGCTCCAAAGCCTGGACCTGTTGCATATTCCTTTCCTGCTTTGGGCTTCTCTAAGCTGGCGGCTGTTTGGGTCCCAGTATTTGGGCTGGACTACTATTCTTAGATATGGAATGTGCTGCCCCCAGAACCAGTAGAGGCCTACCAAGCACTGTCCTTCTGTTTTTGGGGTGGGAAGTACAAGATTCAAAGATATATATATATATATATATATATATATACACACACATATATATATATATATATATTTTTTTTTTACTTTGGAGGGAATGTCCTGGGTACTTGATTCCTAAATATTTTACTGATATGACAGGACTCTGAATCTTTGTAAGATTTTTCTCCTACCCTCAGGAGGGCATGTATCTTACCAAGGTCTTTAGCCTTAGTGGCCAGAGGCAATGTGGGAACAAATCCTGAAGGGTACACAAATTGTTTTGGAAGTGTTCTTGGGATAGAAATGGAAATTGAGCAATGAGAGAAGCTAGGCCATAATGTGGTCTCTATGAAGGCTTCTGGGGAGACCTGAAGCTGGAATGATCCATCAGTGTTGTCCCTAGATAGGGCAAGAGGGTCAACCCATCCTTCATAACCAAAAATCCATCAGTCATTGGATACATGTTACTCTTGGAAGGGGGTGATACCCTTGGTCAAGATGACTTTTTTTTTTTTAAAGATTTTTGTTTTACTTATTTATTTGAGAGAGAGAGAGAGCATAAGAGATGGTAGGTTCAGAAGAAGCAGACTCCCCGCCCAGCAGGGAGCCCGATGTGGGACTGGATCCCGGGACTTGGAGCAGAAGGCAATCGCTTAACCGACTGAGCCACCTAGGCGCCCCGGTCAAGATGACTTTTTTCAGGAAGGTATTCTGAAGAGAACAGAAACCTGAGGGTTTTCTTCCTGCAGCTCTGCCAAGAACTTCAGTTGTTGTTGTTTTTTAAGGGAGGGTGGGGGCAAGGAAAGAGGGAGGGGAAGAGAGAATCTTAAGCAGGCTCCCACTCCCAGCACAAGGCCGAGGTGCGGCGCTGATCTCACAAGGCTGAGATCATGACCCGAGCCTAAATGAAGAGTTTGATGCTTAACCCACCCATCCACCCAGGCACCCCAAGTCCTTCAGTTCTGAAAGAGGATCTGGAAGGCTCATCAGAGGCCTACTACTATTAAAATGTGACAATGGTCATTTACAAGGGACTTGAAAGATAGAGACCTATCTAGTGAGCAGCGTTATGGGATACCTACTTGTTGATAGATTATAATTAGTATTTTTTAAAAAAGATTTTATCTATTTATTTGAGACAGAGAGCACAAGCAGAGGGAGAGGGAGAAGCAGGCTCCCCGATGAGCAGGGAGGCGAGGCGGGACTTGATCCCAGCGGACAGCAGACACTTAACCGACTGAGCCCCCCCCGGGCATCCCTATAATTAGTATAAAGTTAAACTACCTTTGAAGAAGACCAGGAAGTTTAGGAGCCAAAGCAGAGCACTTACGTAGCTCTTTCAGTATTGTTAGTAGAAACAGTTGAAACACGTGCAGTGCCCAGAAATTAATCATCAGACCCAAGTGATCCACTTGAAAGAGAAGGAAGAGGAATTTTCTCTGCATCTCCCGATCATCTCATGAGTTTAAGAAAGTAAAATGAGAAGAAATGTTTCAGAAACTGAGCCCCCAGACCCAAACCCCAAATCGAACCTGGGATTTTTCGTCAGTGCGAGCAGAGCAATGGGCGGTAAAGGCAAACAGCCCGGGGAGCCCCCTGAACAAAGTGCGCGGGGCGGGCAGGAAGCCCTGGACCAGGAGACCCTTTTTCTTGGTTTCGGGAAGGTGCTTCGGACAGCCCCGTTTCCCCCACGTTCCCCCCTCCCCCACGCGGAGGCTGCGAGCGCGGGGCGCAGGCCGGCGGGGGACAGAAAGGCCCGGGGACGAGACGCGGACAGGGCGCCGGGCAGGAGAGCGTGTCGCCGGGCGCCGCCGCCGCTGTTGTCCGGGGTCCTGAAAGCCGGGAACTTCCCGGGAAGCAGCGGACACTTTTCTCGGTGTCGGAGCGGGGTTGTGCGGGTTTCAGGGTGCGCACCTGCTAAGCCCTCCCTGGCCCTGGGCCCGGAGGGGCGGGCAGATGAGGCCCTCCCCAGCCCCGTGGGTGGGGGTGCGTGATTGGGGGGGCGGCGGTGAGCACGGCCGGGAGCGCCAGGCAGGACCCCGGTGGCCCTTCTCCGCCTCTCGGGCAGCCCCGCGCCGCGACCCCGCTCCACCTGCGCGCGAACTCCGGCGGCCGGAGACGCTGGCGCGGGCACCTGACCCTGGGTTTTCCAGGTTTTTGGGAAGGGGGGAGTGGTGTTTTAGGGCAGGGGCGGGAAACGGGACGAGGCCTGCGCAGTGGGGCGGAGGAGGCGTTGCGGGCCGGGGGAGGGCCAGTGGTATGGCACCTCCCTGCAGGGCGAGTTTGCGCACGTTGGGCCCCGAAGTGTGGCCCGGGGCCCCGCTCCGTTGAGGTATCTTCGCTAACGACTTCTGGGGCAAGGGCATGGCGGAGAACACCAGCCACAAGTCCTACCGGCCGCTCTGCGTCCTCACCTTCAAGTGAGTCGCTCACCTCGCGCAGCTGGTCCCTAGGTCCGGAGAAGTTGTGGGATCAGTTTTTTGGTTTTGTTTGTTTTGTTTTGCCACCACACTTCGCTCCACATCTGGCCACACCACTGTCCCACTTTTTCCACAAGAAAGAATTATAGAGAATGCTAGTGGTCTTTAGGTTTTTGCCCTAAATGCATATAGACTGCCTTCAATACTTAGGGAAACCTTCCTGAGCCCAGGGAATAAAGATCTCAGTGAGTGTTTAGAGAGAGCCAACTAAACTGTTCATTCATTCAACAGATATTTAGAACATAACCTTCATGTGCAGTTACTGTGCCAGCCACGGGGGATAAGGGTCCGCAGTGATATAGCTCAGGTAAAAGATGATTGAAGGCAATGGAAGTTTTACGGAGAAAAAGAAAGTACCAGCCAAATTAATATTAGCTGAAGTATCCAGAGTAGATGAGTTAATGAATGGAGATTTAAATCTCACCCTTGTTGTGTGGGGAACAAAAAGGGGCTGTGATACTCCTGGATAATGAAGTTTTTCCTGTGTGTCATCTAGTGAGTCCCTGGACAAAGACATCTTTTGAAGCCGTCTATTTTTTATCACTTAGTTTATCTGACTTCTTTTGGAACAATATTCATACTTTCCCTAACTTTGGTGACTGTAATTCCACTTAACACACACTCCAAAAAAAAAAAAAAATGATTATGCCAAAGTAATAATATCACCTCCACCCCCAATACACATACATGATAATAGGTACTTTCTATTCATAAGGCTCTGTGAAATTTGTGTCCTGGTTACCTCTGGGTATCTTCAGCTTATTCATTACACACTCTTGTTGTATTCTAGAACCTATGTTCTGTGTGCATTCCAAGCTCAAACACACTGCCCCTTCAGGGTTTTTGCACTTTGTGCTTTCTCTTCCCCCAGATATTCTCCAAGTTGTTCCCCAGTACAGTGTAAGCTCCAAGAGATGTATCTCTAGGTGTAGCCCCTAGAAGTTGATGCTTAACAAATGTTAATGAATATGATTATTTTTGTGACTGTTTAGGAACTTTCCCAGATAATTAAGGTTAATAAGGTTGGTCTTTACTTTTTTTTTTTTAATGGAGGTCTGGTTTCCTTGGCCCTATTTCCTACCTAGGATGTCCCTGGACACACTAGAGGTCCTGGTTACTGGGGAGTTAGAGTGCTCTGATTCCCAGCAGGGCTCTTGTGTCTCTCAGCTGGTATCTGCTGTGACTGTGACTTTCCATGAAGAATGAGGATCCTCAGCACTTCCTCCAAGACAATGTAGTGGAGGATGATCGCTGGTGGATGGTGTTACAGAGTTCAAGTCTGTACATACCCGGTCGGGAACCTCAGAACTACTGGAAGTTCTCTCCCTACCCTACTAACTCCCAGAACTAAATTCCTGCTTTGTTGGTAACCTGCTTTCTTGAGGAGGGTCTTTTTTTTTTTTTTTCCACAGGCCGGAAGCTATGGAATTTTTTTCCCTCATAAAGTACAGGACCTGAAAATAGCTTCTCTTCCAAGCAATTAACATGAATCCCTCTTCCCTCCACTACTCCACCATCACAGATCTTTAAAAGAAGGGCAGACCTTTGCTAAAAAACACTAAAACCTAGCAATCACTTTTGAAGAAAATAACATTTTTTAAATCTAATTTGCATTATTTGCTGACTTCCTCTTCTGAAGGTTTTCTTTTGGTACTTGCCACCTTCTACATGTGGTTTGTGACTTTCTTTGGTGCAACTGTTACTCTGAATACTAAGATGACAATAGTGACAAAAACCACCCCTGAACTTGGTCATGGGCCTGGGCTCCTCTGGTCAAGAGGAGGCCCCTTTCCTTTAAAGCTTTAAAGCTATGTGAGGATGTCGTGCATTAAGCTTGAATCACAGCCACGAACTTTGCTTGATTTAAATGTTGGCAGTGGCGCCTGCGAATCACATCCTCTGGTACTTTGGATACATGAAGATGATGATTTGCTGATTTGTTTTTGGTACTGGATGAAATGGGGAAGAAGAGCAACCAAAATGATGAAGAGCCAGAGTGACTCGCCAGAGAGGAAAAACAAGAAGAATCAGATGGTAGTTACTGGTTGAAAGATTTAAGAAGACGATGGAAACCACTTCTGAGCATTTGAGAGCAGAGATGATGTAAGAGATGGGGAAGAAGACCGGCAGCCTTAGAGGAAGACAGGAGAATGTGCTGGGTTTTCGATTGGGCTGTGGAAACTCACCTGGAAATTGTTGTAGAACCTTTCATTTGAGACACTGGAAATGGACAATCAAAGAGTGTATTTAAATTTTTTCTTGCTGTAATTTTAGCTTAAACAATAGTGAATGCATATTGAGTTACCAGAGAGAGCGGAGTTCTGTTGGAAACTGTGGCAGCTGGTGCTCTGTACCTTGCCCTTAAATTTGTAGACCTGTTTCTTATTGTCTCAGCTCTGCCTGCTGTTATTTACCTGAGCTGCTTAGTAAATAGGCAGATCTGTGGGCCTCCTGCCAGATATAGTGAATTAGAATCTATGGAGTTGGGTTTAGGGAATCTGCATTTGCAGGAGGCAGGGATTCCTAGATACTTAAGAAATTTAGAAACCATGGGGTATATTTAGCACTTACAGTTTGAAGTATTTTCCTTGCATTAATTTGCTTAAGCTTTAAAGGGAACATGTGAAGAAACTGAGGCACCTTTCATCTGGCAGCCTGGCTCTTGACTCCATGCTCTTAATCACCATGCTGGGCAGCCTCTCTGAGGACAGTTACCTTTGAAATCTCATCGGCCTCATGGGCTGCATCAGCCGGGGGAATTGGTTTACACTCTCCTTTTATCAAAGGTGGATTCGTCTTTTCTAGGAGCACCTGGGTGGCTCAGTCGGTTGAGCGTTTGACTCTTGATTTAGGTTCAGATCATGATCTCAGCTTAACACTCAGAGAGGACTCTGCTTCTCCCTTTCTCCCCCTCCTACTGACCCTCCCCCCTCGCACACACTGCTCTCTCACTCTCTCCTACTCTCTCTTGTCTCTAAAAATAAATCTTTTTCAAAAAGGTGAATTCATCTTTTGTTTTTACCTAGAAATGAATGAATGATTTAAAGTGCACTATGTCTATGTGTGAAATGTGTGTAAATATGTGGTAAAACCAACCCTGAATGGAAGACTCTGGGTTTGTCATTTATTCAGACAGTAAAAAAAGGCTGAGAGAACTTTAATTTTGAAAAGTGGCTTTTGCGATTGAAACAGAAAGATGTTTTCTTGAGGGTTTTTATTGCTTTTCCAAAAATTAGGTTGAGATTGCCTGCCTGCAAAAGTAGTTCAACTCCGGGCTTAACAGACTGGACCTCAAAGAAGCATATTATAGATCTTTTCAGGTTAGTATCATTTAAACTGTGAATCTTATACTATCAACCTTGTTTTATTTGGCATTCTGTTAACCATCAATTCTATACTTCTTTTAATGTGTACTATCATAGTATAGAAATTAATGAGGCAAGAGTTTGAAATATTTTTTAGTTATCAAAGAAAGCTGAAATTATGTTCTTTTTAAAATTTTTTTATTATGTTAATCACCATACATTACATTGAAATTATGTTCTTTATGTTTTGGTGTTAAACATCTCATCAGGAATTCAATAATATATGAATTCGCAAACATTTAATGAACACTGATCATGTTAGACTTAAACTTTGAGCAAGACAGATGAAATTCCTGCCCACAGGAACTTAATCTATTAGGTTGAGCCATATGAAATTGCTAATATTGAAGAGGTTTTTGAGTTTGAGAATTGGCAATTTCATATGATTCAATTTCATAGCAGGGAGAGGCAAAAAACAAATATTTTAATGAATAAATAAGAAAAATTAAGGCGATAAATACTTTTGCCAGGTATCAAGCTGTTTTCTTTTGCCTCCAAACCCTTCCCTGCTCCTTTTCTACTTACCTTGGTGTTGCTAGGGATGAGACTGTGCAAACCACTTTTTGCTTTGCCAGCTGGATCCCTAACAAAAAGCAGGAGGGAGAGACTACAAGGCTAGGGGTGGGGATGGGAAGATGGGGCTCACTCCTTCCAGTCTGCTTCCTGTCCACTTGTGACTCCCTTAGCATCACCCATCAGGTCTCCTCCCGGCCCTCCAACTGTGCCGCCTCCTGTAGCAGGAGCTGAGTCTGGTTTGCAGTTTTCTCTGTATGTGCAGAATCACCTTCATGGCCAGCCCTCCAGGAATAGCAGCACCAGCTGGTGTTAATTTCACTTAATTTCGGCTCTGCCAGGTCCCTATTCCAAACTTCTTCTTTAGAATAATTCCAGCCTCTTTCATTTGTTTCTCCAGCCCTAGGGTTGGAAACTGCTTCCAGTGTTGCTGCCTTCGTGATACCTAGTTTTCTCTTTTTGTCTTTTCAGTTGCTCGGTTAACAGTTTCATGCCTGGTTATCATAATATTCAATTCGCTTTCAAAATACCTGGTATGGCTTTTGTCTCCTGACTGGATCTTGACTGATGCAGGACCATACAGAGAATTAAGATAGGGCTATGTGAGGGATGACTACTTAAAATTGAGTGGTCGGTGGGGGGAGGGGAACTCCCCAGAGGTGACATTTAAAATAAATCTCAAAGACAGGAGGGCAGGGAGGACAGAAGGGCAGGGAGCCAGGCAAGGGCATAGCTGTTTCAAAGCATTAGGGTGGGAGGCTGGGATGCAAGGGGAGGGGAGAGAGTGTTGCAGTTGCCTGGTTGTTGAGGGGAGAGGTAGGCAGCAGTCAGAAAGGGAGCTCTGGCGCCAGGCTGGGGAGCTTTCATTTGATTCTAGTAAGTTGGAGGATATTCAGCAAATTAGTGGGGTGATCACATTTACATTTTAAAAGCTCACTCTGGCTTTGTGTGGAAAATGGGTTGTAGGGATTGAGAGTCAAAATAGATAACCGCCTAGGAGGTATTTGTTGTGGTCCAAGTGAGGGTGGTGGTGGCTTCAACCAGGTAGCAGGAGAGATGGGGAGAGTAGACAAATTGGGTAAGAAGTCGACAGGTACTTTGGAGAAGTGAAAGGACCCAATGCAGCATTGATGTGTAGGGTAAGGAAAAAAGAGGGAATTGAGGAAAATTTGCAGTGTGTATGTAGTAGCTCTCCATTAAGCCCACTCACCCATTCATACATAGGAACACATACATGTCCCCACATTCACACACTCAGTTCTCTCTCTCTCTCTCTCACACACACGCACACAAGCATATAGTCACAAGCTGGAGGCTTCTCTTCAAGATAGCATGGGATTCATCAATCACCGCTCTGTGATAGCACTCCCAGCTTAATGATCCTATTTTAGAAATGAGGTTAATTAGTTCGGTCTTTATTGTTTCTAAACCCATATCGGCTTTCAGTCTAACCAGAGATCCTTTTCTAAGTGCTTACAAACCATTTATTTAGTAATTTATTCCAGAATGTTTTATCATTTGGTGTCGAGCTCATTCATCTATAGTTTTAGAGCTCACTTGCCACATTTTAGAAATTAGGAAATACTTTTGACTCTAGATTTGTGGCTCCCTTCTATTTCTCAGTCATTCTTACACGTGAAGGTATTTCACATAGTTCTCTTGTTACAGCAGCTGCTCCATATTTGGTAATACTTTTTGATGTTCTGAAATCTAATTGAACACACTTCAAACGTGAGGCACTCTCTCCTAATCTATCACAGGAGAGAAGAAAAAAAATCCATGTAGATGGTATATGCACATTTTTAGATAGGATGCATGTGGACCACTGAAGGTGAGATATGCCTTCTACTTTATATCACTTAATCTATCTCGGAAGAGTGTAGTAACAGAATAATACCATCTTCCAGGATTTTTTATTTTTTGGGAATGCAATACATTCTTTATCTCTTTTAAATAATGATGCTGTGTTGTGTAATCTGAATGTTTGGTCTGAATTAGTGTATCTGTGGGAATCAGTCCTATGTATCAAGGATATGACCCAATGAATGTCTTACCTTGTTCCCCTCCTTCACACCTAGGCTTTCAATACAAAAAAGAAAATGTGGAATTAAAGATGTTTCGATGTCATAAAGTAGGAAGCTATTACTGGCTCTTTGTGGCTTTTACCTGCAAGGGAATGAACAGCAATGTTGTAGATAAGAGCTAATCTGATCATGAAAAAAAAGTATTGGTAGAAAATTAGGAAAAATCCAGAAATGTACAAAAATGAAAAACCCATATGTAATCCTACCATTGTTAACATTTTGGTGTGCATCCTCTCATTCTTCATATATAGATGATATTGTATATATGGCATATATTTAACAAATACTCATATATGTTAAATGAACACACACTATATATATGCATATTTATGATTATTTTATTTAACTGGTTGTCATAATGTAATGCTGTTCTGCAGTTTGCTTTTTAAACTTAATAGATCATCAACATTTTCTTCTACAATTCAGTTTATAACTTATTACACAGATAATAAGACTTTTTTATGCATTCATGTCTTTTAAAAAAAATAGGAACCCACTGTATCATTTAATTATCTTCTTTTAAAAAATACTTATATAATAAAAATATATCCCCATGTCAATATAGTTTCACATTATCATTTTTTTAAAAGATTTTATTTATTTATTTGACAGAGAGAGACAGTGAGAAAGGGAACACAAGCAGGGGGAGTGGAAGAGGGAGAAGCAGGCTCCCCGCGGAGCAGGGAGCCCGATGCGGGGCTCGATCCCAGGACCCTGGGATCATGACCTGAGCCAAAGGCAGACACTTAATGACTGAGCCACCCAGGCGCCCCTCATATTATCATTTTAAATTGCCCATAATAGTTCATGGTGTTAATTTGATTATTTACCAAAACGAATTTGATCATTTCCGTATGGTTGGACATTTAGTTTTTTTATTTTTCAAGTTTTTGTTCCTGTAATAATATGATAGGGAGCATTTCTGTACACTTACATCTTTGTGCACTTCCTTGGTTATTTCCTCTTATGAGAATTCTGGGGGTGGAATTCCTTGGTCAAACGTTATGTGCTATTTTGAAGCTTTCGAGACATATTTATACATATGCTTCTGCAACCTGGACATCCACCAATGGTATAAGATTGCCTTTTTCCTCTCACTGTGATCATAAGTATGAATGATTTTAACGGTGGCTTTGTTTTTCTAGAAAGCTCAGTCTGAGGAAGCAGGAAATAGTGTAAAGGCAGCCACAAGGAGATGGGCTCCAAGGCAGCCGAGCCTGCCTTCTGGTGCCTGGGACCCCCCATCTTGCCCTTGTCTCCCCACAGTTTTGTTTTTCTGGTGCTTTCTGATGTCTAGCAGCACTCCCACTCTTCCATTTACAGAGTGTGATGCTCTGTCCAGGTCTCAGTGGACTTCCTTGTCTTGTCCACTGCTCTGTTTTCATTCCTTTGGGAGGGGCTTGTGAAGTGAGTCATTTCACATCAGGCTCTAAGAAAGCTGAGCTGTGTAGAAGCTGTGCCCAGACATACTGGGTCCAGTCTCGCTTCAGAGTACTGACGTTAAATCTCACCCAACATTTAATTCTTCTGGCCTTTGGTGGACACATGATTACTCCACTTTATTCCAGTGGGAGTGGAAATGGAATGGACAACAAGATCTCTTCTGTTCCCATTTGGTTGATTGTCAAACTATAATTTGGGATGTTCAAAATGTTGTAAGTTATAAGGTTGTCAGGGCTCCGTGCTCTTTCCCCATACTTTGCCCTATGCATCTCCTCCATTTGACTATTCCTGCGTTATAGCCTTTTACAATAAACTGGTCATCTAGTAAGTAAAATGTTTCTCTGAATTCTGTGAGCCCTTGAAGAAAATTAATTGAACCCGGGGAAGGGGTTGTGGGAACCTCTGACATAATGACAGTCAGAAGCGTAGATAATAACCTGGGCTTGCGACTGGCCTCTGAAGGGGGTGAGGGGCAGTCTTGTGGGACTGAGTTCTTAACCTGGAAATCTGATGCTGTGTTTGGGTAGATAATGTCAGAATTGAGTTGAATTGTAGGACACCCAGCTCCTGTCAGAGAATCGTTCATTGGTTTGGAGAAAACCGCACCTTCCCCCAGGTGGGTCCAGCAACCCAAAAGAATGCTGCACGCTCTCTTCTAGCAACAAATAATAGTGATCTCAGATACAAGAATTAACAAACCAAACCAAACCACACTGAAACACTTAAAATATCCACCTCCATTTTTATTAAGAGGTGCATATGTTTTATTTAATATTTATAAAAGATTACAATCGAGTTATATTGATTCTATATTAATAATAATTGTAATAACTTAATTCAAAATAATTTTTAACATTTATAAGGCTTTATGGTCAAAAGGAAAAATTTAAATTTATGTGCATATTTTGATGAGAGAAATAGGAAGTCAACAAAAGAATTTCAAGCATAAAAATACCTTAGAGTAAGATGAAATGCTGAGAGGAAAATGGGATGGAAATACGAGTTTCAGGAGAAAAAAGAAGGATATAAAATGACTTCACATTTGTATAAGTAGATGATCATAAGCTTCAGCATTTAGATACTGTGGGGTATAAAGCAGCGATATCACTTTTATTTTATAATGCCAACACTTACAGTGCACTGGATATAATATTCTTTCAACTAATTACATTTATGATGACAAAATTTAGGTATCAACTTAGGTAAAATTTAATACATAGTTTAAAGAAATTATTTTAGGAAATACATGAGGAAAAAGTACAAAGACCACTATTCTAAGTTCTATAGAATGTCTTATGACATTCTCTGTAGGCAGTGTCTTCCTCTTTTTATCTTTTTATTTTATTTTTAAAAAATTTTATTTACGGTAGATCGCTGAGTGGTAGTTTCGGCAACCCTCCTGATCCCGTATTTTTGCAGGAGGCCGCAGGCAGACCCGCGCCGGAACCATGTTTCGCAACCAGTATGACAATGATGTCACTGTTTGGAGCCCTCAGGGCAGGATTCATCAAATTGAGTATGCAATGGAAGCTGTCAAGCAAGGTTCAGCCACAGTTGGTCTGAAATCAAAAACCCATGCAGTGTTGGTTGCATTGAAGAGAGTGCAGTCAGAGCTTGCAGCTCATCAGAAAAAATTCTCCATGTTGATAACCATATTGGTATCTCAATTGTGGGAGTTACTGCTGATGCTAGACTGTTATGTAATTTTATGTGCCAAGAGTGTTTGGATTCCAGATTTGTATTTGACAGACCTCTTCCTGTGTCTCGTCTTGTATCTCTAATTCGAAGCAAGACCCAGATACCAACACAACGATATGGCCGGAGACCATATGGTGTTGGGCTGCTTATTGCTGGTTATGATGATATGGGCCCTCACATTTTCCAAACCTGTCCATCTGCCAACTATTTTGACTGTAGAGCCATGTCCATTGGAGCCCGTTCTCAATCAGCTCGTACTTACTTGGAGAGATATACGTCTGGGTTTATGGAGTGCAGTTTGAATGAACTGGTTAAACATGGTCTGCGTGCCTTATGAGAGACACTTCCTGCAGAACAGGACCTAACTACAAAGAATGTTTCCATTGGAATTATTGGTAAAGACTTGTAGTTTACGATTTATGATGATGATGATGTATCTCCATTCCTGGAAGGTCTTGAAGAAAGACCACAGAGAAAGGCACAGCCTGCTCAACCTGCTGATGAACCTGCAGAAAAGGCTGATGAACCAATGGAACATTGAGTTACAAGCCAGTCTGTATGTTTATTATCAAATCTGTAAGAATGCAGGAACATGTACTGATGACAATAATCTATGTGTAGGAATCAGTCCAGATGTGTTTTTCCCTAGCAACTTGTCTGAAACCATATAATGGTGTGCATTTTTCTTTAAGAAAGGGTCTATATAATCATTTTCTAGAAAGTATAGGTATCTGTACTGATGTTTTTATATGAAGAACATAGTGTCTTTGTGGGTTTAAAGACAACTGTGAAATAAAATTGTTTCACCTGCCTAAAAAAAAAAAAGATTTTATTTATTTGGAGATTATGGGGTGGGGGCGGTTGGGGGAGAGGGAGAGAGGATCTCAAGCCGACTCCACACTGAGTGCAGAGCCCAATGCAGGGCTCCATCTCACAACCCCAAGACCATGACCCAAGCAGAAATCAAGAGCCAGTTGCTCAACACTGAACCATCCAGTGGCCCCTGTCTTACACTTTTAAAAGTGAAGCTCACAGACAGCATTATACCTCTAGCAAGCAATTTGATTTTAGTCCAGCTAAAAATCTGTGCTAATAGTTGTGTGGGGACAACAATTAGAAGAAAAAACAATTGAGTAGGGCAGGAAACTCTCCCAGTTCAAAGCTTGCAGAGAGAGTGCATTAAACTGTAGGGAGGTTTGGTCAATATGATCACAAGCTGATAGAATTTAACTTGGAGACTAAGAAAAAGTGAATAGCCTATTAGCAAAATGACCTTTTAAAAAAGTTTTCACACACTTTGGGACTAATTGAAAAGAATCCATGGAAACAAGATAGAAGAGCAAAGTAGTTGAAGAGCTGGACATTTATTTAGGGAAAGATGTTCGAGAAGGCCATTTGCCCTCACAAAAAGATCCAGGAGGTAGGTGTAGGAAGGAGGTGAGAAAATTTGTCTGAGGAATCAAGTTATACTAGGAAATGAAAAAGAGAAGACTCATTTAAGTAGACTCCAGGTCAGGTTCCTAAGGAAAAAAAGATGCATTTTGTGGATGACAAAGGGGTGAAAAAATATATGGGAACTATCTCTTTGTTGTTAAGTGTTGAACAAAAACCAAAGACCATAAATGATATCAGAAATGATGGCAAATAATTAATTAACTTCCAGTTTTACTGAGACATAATTGACATATAACATTGTCTTTTTTTTTTAAAGATTTACTTATTTGTTTTAGAGAGTGAGCCACTGACTGAGCCACCCAGGCACCCCAACATTGTCTTAGTTTTAAGTGTACAACATAATGATTTGATATATGTATATGTTATTAAATGATTACCACAATTTAATTACCACTAAATGATTAGCTGCCACCTGGGTGGCTCAGTTGGTTAAGCACCAGACTCTTGATTTCAGCTCAGGTCATGATCTCAGGGTCCTGAGATCAAGCCCTGTGTCGGGCTTCGTGCTCAGTGCAGAGTCTGCTTGAGATTCTCTTTCTTCCTCTGCCCCTCCCCCTGCTCATGCATGCGCTCTCTCTCTCTAAAATAAATAAATAAAATCTTCTAAAAACACGATTACCACAGTAAGTTTAGTTAACATCCATCATCTCACATATTTATAAATTTTTTCTTGTAATGAGAACTTTAAGTTCTACTTTTTTTTAGTTTAAGTAAATTGATTAATTTTTTTAAAAAAGATCTACTCTCTTAGCAACTTTCAGATATACAGTACAGTATTCTTAACTATAGTTACCATGCTGTACATTAAATCCCCAGGACTTATTTATCTTATTACTGAGAGTTTGTACCTTTTAACCACCTTCATCTATTTTCCCCACCTCCCAAACCCCACCTCTGCGACCACCAATCCATTCTCTGTATTTGTGAGTATGGGTTTCTTTTTCCTTTTTTTTAGATTTTACATATAAGTGTGATCAGTGTTTTTTTCTTCTGTCTTACCTCACTTAGCATTAATACCCTCATGGTCCATCCATGCTGCTACAAATGCCAAGATTTCCTTCTTTTCTATGGCTGAATAGTATTCCATTATATACATTACATTTTCTTTATTCATTCATCTGTCAGTGGATACTTAGGTTATATACATGTCATGGCTAATGTAGATAATGCTGCTGTGAATATAGGGATGCAGATACCCCTTTGAGGTAGTGATTTAATTTCTTTAATATACATTACCAGATGTGGAACAGCAAACTTAGATTGTTCTCTTTTTGGCCTAGAATAACATATTGATGTAATATAATAAGACTATTTTCTCTTCCATATTATTTATACACTGAACAAATGAGTAACTAGTTTGCAAGGTTCTCTGCTAGGTTTCAGAGGGTATTTGAATAGATACAGCCTTGTCCCTGCCCATACATTACTTAAAATATCAAAGAAAAACACCACAGCACATAAATGTCTATAGGAGCAAGCAATATGTTATGCTACAAAAAAACAATTTTCAACTTGGGTAGACAGGGAAGAATTAATTTACTCCTCTTTTAATAAATATGTTCACAGTGCACAACAGCCCTGAGAGGAGCTGGGATGGAGCGGTGACCGTGAGGGACCCAGTCCCCACCCTCCTGGTCATGCTGATTATGCAGAAGGATGTGAAGTTACTCTGGTGCTAGTGGCTTGCAGTTTGAGGCAGAAATACTTTTTTTGCTCATTTGCATGTATTTTTCTATTGTTTTGAATTGGTCTTTGGTAGTTCCTAGTACCTCACACTTTGGCACTGCCTAATAATACACTTAATTCTACTTGTCTTAGCATGGCATTCAAGGCCTTTTATAGTGTGGCCCCAACTCCCCTCCAGCTTTGCCTCCCAATACCCTCCCCCACACCTTCCATTTATTTCGTTCTCTTGTCCTTGAATGCATGCTTCCTTCACTCCTGCTTCCTGAAATTCTTCTAATCTGACTTTTAGTCTGAGTTCACAAGTCAGCTCTTTCATGAAAATTTCCCAGATCCTCCAGTCAAAATTATTCCCTTCCTTCTGTATTTCCCGATGGAACTTAGTTTTCTTTATGATGTATGTAATTTCCAAGTGTCTTGACTCCCCATTAGATCTTAAACTCCTTGAACAGTACTTGACAAATAGGAGGTACTTTAAAAAATACTTGTTCATTGGGGCACCTGGGTGGCTCAGTCGTTAAGTGTCTGCCTTCCGCTCAGGTCATGATCCCAGGATCCTGGGATGGAGCCCCGCATCGGGCTCCCTGCTTGGTGGAAAGCCTTCTTCTCCCTCTCCCACTCCCCCTGCTTGTGTTCCCTCTCTTGCTGTCTCTCTCTCTGTCAAATAAATAAATAAAATCTTTAAAAAAATAATACTTGTTCACTGGAATAAAGCCCTCAGTTATTGAATCTGGTAGTGTTTGCTAATTGAATCACAGTGTGTGCCTTGTGTAGACATTTAGTGGTTGATTGCTAGTTCATTGTTTTTCAGAAATTTGATCCCACCCTCCAAGGACTCCAGAAGAACATGGGATACAGGGTAAGTGCTCAATACTTGCTTGGTGCTTATGTCTGAATGTGCAGATGTGGCTGAAGAGGCCAGATGAATGCAGCTCCTTCTGAGTGCATTTATTCACATGGTAGTTGGTTTTCAGTCTGGCATTAGTGCTAGTACCTCCGACACTGTTTTCCTCTCTGAGTCTCTGCTCCAAGGGATGCTACATTTTTTATAACAGTGTGCATTGTGCTGGCACATTCTGCTGCTATTGAGGCTTCCTAGTAGTGCCTAGCGGGACTGGGAGGGGACAAGTAGAACTTCAGGGTACTATTAAAACATGAGCTATGCTTGCCCAGTCTGTAATTTCCTCATTCTGGCTTACCACCCGAGGAGCACTTGCAAGTCATGGTGTGATCTGTTTTTTGTATGCACACATGTGTAGTGATGAGTATTCATCCAGGCCCAGACACCTGGCTTTGCTCCAAGACCTTGCTGCTGCAGATCCTAATTCTCTGTTTCACCTTCAGGAAGCCTTGCAGGTGATGCTGAGCTCGGCACTCAAGGAGCCTTGTGTGGAGATGGAGCAGATCTGGGCCTCCCAGCTGCTCTGCTCATAATCATTGCTTTCCAGACTGTGAGTCAGAGCTGGTGTGAATCTTGACACCATGGTGACACCACACTTCCCTTGCCTGCTTCCTTTAAACCATGCCGGCCTTCTTGATTTCTTAGTTCCACTCAGACTCACGGATCAATGGCCAGTGTGTGTGTTCTAGCAGCAGCACCATGGTAGTAGCTGCAGCTCTCTGCTCCCAGTGACAATATTCAGCTGTGCCCAGGCTTTTCCTGGCTGTTCCAAATATCTATTGCTACATTCAAAACTACCCCCAAACTTAGTGGCTGAAAATATTTTATTATTATTACTGTTATCTATGATTCTGTGGATTAGGAATTCGGGGCACAGGAGGGATGATGCATCTCTGCTCCATGTTGCTTGGAGATTCATCTGTGATGCTTTAAATAGTGGGAGGCTGGAACACAGGAAGGTGGTGAGGCATAGTTGGTCTTCTTACATGGCGGTTCAGGGCACTACAAGTTAGTGTTTCAGGATATAGGAAGTGGAGGCTGCCAGTCTTTTGCAGTCTGGGCCCGGAAACTGGCCCTAGTTTCATTGTATTCAGTTGGTTGTGAATTGAATTGGTCACAGAGCCAGCGCAGACTCAAGGATTGAATGCTTGGGGGAGTTGGTTCACTGGGGTCTCTTTGGAGATAAGCTTTCCTGCCAGTATAGGTAGTATAGAATTTCTATGTATGTGTACTAGGTATTGATACATATGTATGCATATAATTGACCTTATATAGATTCGTAATTAATAGATTTACTAGACAATGTAATAAAGTCAACTAAAATCAACACCCATTTAAGCCTTAAATTAGTAAGACAATATCCACAAGCTATACAAGGAAACTTATCTCATTGGTTTGTGGCCCCACCCTCTTAGTCTGAAAGGGAATGCTGGAGAGAAAGGCCCTGATATTTAGTGAGCACTTCCAATCCAGTTTATCCCATGATTTTTTTTATGTTATCCTACTTAATATATAATTATATAAGGCTTCTTATATTTATAGATAAGACAGCCAGGTAGGTGATTGCAAAAATGGCCACAAATTCTTCCCTTACCATGAAGAGGGGGATTCTGTTTCTCTAGCCTTTGGATTTGTGCTCACCTTGTGCCCTACTTTGCCACATAGAATGCAGTGGAAGTGACAATGAGGAAGTTCTGAGCTTGGGCTACAAGAGGTTTTGCATACATCTCTTTTCACTCTTTGAACCTTGTCACCACTATGGGAACAAGCTCAGGTCACCTGCTGGAAGATAAGAGGAGGAGAGACCACATGGTACAAAGATGAGCTATCCTAGTTGAGACCCTGGGCATGTGAGAGAGGGCAGCTAAAATTAGCAGTAGACTGCAGATGCATGAGTGAGCCCAGAAGAGCCACCCAACTGGACTATATCCAAATTGCTGACCAACACAATCCTGTGTTAAATAAAAAAATTTAAGCCACTAAGTATTGGGGTGGTTTATTATTCAGTAAAAGCTTTCTGGTCCATGAGCTCAGAGAGTTTAAATAAAATTGTATCCATGGGAGAGGGGAAGATGGTGGTGGAGTAGGATGACCCTAGGCTCTCCTTGTCCTATGAATGCAACTAGATAACTATCAGATCATCCTAAATACCCCAGAAATCGACTTGAAGACTGCCAGAACAAACTCCACAAATAAAGGTAGAGAAGAAGAGACTACATCAAAGAAGGTAGGAAATGTGGGGATGTGGTTTAGAAGAGAAGTGGATCCTGGCTGCTGCGGAGGGGAGGGAGCTGTGGTCGCAGAGAGAGGTACGAGAGAGAGGTGAGAGAGAGAGGGGAGCACACAAGGAGAACATTTCCCCCATAGCCTTTGGCTTGGAAAGGGAGAAGGGCTGAATTTGGTGAGTTGCTGCAACCAGAAGGGCTTAAAGCCTGAAGTTTTAAGTGTCAGTGGGCTGGGCTGGACCCCGGGAGAGTTCAGAGATGGAGCCTGGAGGCATCAGGGTTGCTCTTGGAAAGAAGGCAGGCAAACAACCCAGGGACATACAGTGTGGAAACAGCGATCTGAAGAGCATTTGAGGCACACAGTGGGGAGAGTTTGCTCTTCTTGGAGTGTGCCCCTGAGGGGCAGCATTCATAGAAAGACCTCTCTAGTATCAAAGGAGTTGGCCAGCACCATTTTCCTCCTCTGCCCCTCAGCACAAATACAGAGCCATATGAAGGAATCAGCACAGCATGGGCACTGCTGTCTAATTTGCTCACACTAAGCTCCACCCCTCTGTGCTCCAGTGGGACTGCCCTTCTCAGTCATGCTTACCTACACTATAGTTACACAACACCCCCACTGGCCCTGCAGAAGACCAGCACAAACACCTGCCCACACCATATCTCCTGACCAGAGTTTGGCAGGGCTTTAGTTCTGGTGGAAGTGAAACAGATATAAATAACATGCTTGATGGAGAATTTAAAGAAATGATCATAAGGATACTCACTGGACTTGAGAAAAGAATGGAAGATATCAGTGAGACCCTTACTAAAGAGATAAAAGAGTTAAAAAAGAATCAGAGATGAAGAGTGCAATAAAGGAGATTAGAAACATGCTTGATGCAATGAACAGCAGGCTGAAAGAATCAGAGGAATGAATTAATGACTTAGAAGAAAAATTAATGGAAAGCAATGAAGCTAAACAAAAAAAGAGGAAGAAGAATTGTGCAAAATGAAGTAGGCTTAGGAAACTCACTGACTCTATCAAATGTAATAACATTTGTGTTATAGGCATCCCAGAAGAAGAAGAAGAGAAAAAGGGGACAGAAAATTTTTTGAAGAAATAATAGCTGAAAACTTCCCTAATGTGGGGAAGGAAAGAGATATCCAGATCCAGGAGGCACAGAGAATTCCCATCAAAATCAGGAAAAGTGGACCCACACTAAGACATAGTGTAGTTAAACTGACAAAATATAACGATAAGGAAAAAATCCTAAAAGTAGAAAGACAAAAGAAGACAGTTATTTATGAGGGAAAACCCAAAAGGCTATCAGCAGATTTTTCAGTAGAAACTCTCCAAGCCAGAAGGGACTGGCATAATATATTCAAAGTGCTGATTGGGAAAAATCAGCAGCCAAGAATACTCTATCCATGAAGGATAACATTCAAAATAGAAGGAGAAATAGAGTTTCACACCAAAAAAATTAATGGCGTTCATGACCACTAAACCAGTCCTGCAAGAAGTACTAAAAGTGACAGTGGAAAAGAAAGACCAAAAGTGACAGTATGGAGATAAGAAACACAGAAGCAGCAAAAATGAATATTTCTGTAAAAAAACCAGTCAAGGAACTCACAAAATAAAAGGATGTAAAATATGATACCACATACCTATAATGTGGGGAGGACAGGAGTAAAGGGTTCAAACTTAAGTGACCATCAACTTAATATAGATTGCTCTATGCAGAAGATGTTATATATAAACATAACAGTAACCACAAATCAAAAACTACTGATAAATATGCAAAGAATAAAGAAAGAAATCCAAATATATCACTAAAGAAGACCAGCAAACCATGAAAGAGAGAAATAGAAGAAAGTATCAGAGAAAGTCCCAGAAACAATCATAAAACAAGTAATAAAATGGTAATAAATACATATCTATCAATTACTTTGAATGTAAATGGACTAAACGCTCCAATCAAAAGACAGAGAGTGGCAGAATGGATAAAAAAAAAACAAGACCTGTCTATATGCTGTCTACAAGAGACTCATTTTAGACCTAAAGACACCTGAAGATTGAAAGTGAGGGGATGGAGAAACATTTATTATGCAAATGGATGTCAAAAGAAAGCCAGAGTAGCAACAGTTATATTGGACAAAATAGACTTTAAAACAAAGACTATAACAAGAGACAGAGAAGGGCACTATATAATAATAAGGGGGACAATCCAAAAGAAGATATAGTGATTGTAAATATTTATGCACCCAACATGTGAGCACCCAAATACATAAAACAGTTAATAACAAATATAAAGTAATTGATAATAATACAGTAATTGTAGAAGATTTTAACACCCCACTTACGTTGATGGACAGATCATCCAAACAGAAAATCTATAAGGAAACAGTGACTTTGAATGACACACTAAGCCGGATGGATTTAACAGGTGTATCCAGAACATTTCATCCTAAACCAGCAGAATACACATTCCTTGCTAGTGCACATGGGACATTCTCCACAATAGATCGCATATTAGGCCACAAAACAGGCCTCAACAAATTCAAGAAAATCAAAGTCATACCATGCACCTTTTCTGACCACAGCACTATGAAGCTAAAAGTCCACCACAAGAAAAAATCTGGAGGTCACAAATACATGGAAGTTAAATAACATGCTACTAAACAATGAATGGGTCAACCAGGAAATAAAAGAAGAAATAAAAAAAGTACATGGAAACAAATGAAAATGAAAACGCAACAGTCCAAAACCTTAAGTACATAACAGTACAGGCCTACCTCAAGAAGCAAGAAAAATCTCAAAGAACCTAAACTTACACCTAAAGGAGTTAGAAAAAGAACAACAAACAAAGCCAAGCCAGCAGAAGGAAGGAAATAATGAAGATTAGAGCAGGAGGTAAATGAGATAGAAACAAAAAACAAAACAAAACAAAACAACCCCCCACCCCCCCAAAAAAAACCCCACAATAGAACAGATCAGTGAAACCAGGAGCTGGTTCTTTGAAAGAGTTAATAAAATTGAGAAACCTCTAACAAGACTTAATTAAAAAAGAGAGAGAGAAAGGAATCAATAAATAAAATCACAAATGAGAGAAATAACAAACACCACATAAATACAAAAAATTATAAGAAATTATTACAGAAAAGTATATGCCAACGAATTGGACAACCTAGAAGAAATGGATACATTTCTAGAAACATATAAATTACCAAAACTGAAACAGGAAGAAATAGAAAATTTGAACAGACTGATAACCAACAATGAAATTGAATCAGCAATCACGAAACTCCCAACAAACAAAAGTCCAGGACCAGATGGCTTTACAGGTGAATTTTACCAAACATTTAAAGAATTATCAAACTATCAAACTATTCCAAAAAAAGTAGAAATGGAAGGAAAACTTCCAAACTTCTTCTACAAGGCCAGCATTACTTTGATTCTAAAACCTGACAATGACCCCACTAAAAAGAACTACAGGCCAATATCCCTGATGAACACGGATGCAAAAATTCTCGACGAGATACTAGCAAATTGAGTCCAACAACACATTAAAAGAATTATTTCCCATGATCAAGTGGGACTTATTCCTGGGCTTCAGGGCTGGTTCAA
Source organism: Zalophus californianus (assembly GCF_009762305.2). Lineage (NCBI taxonomy): Eukaryota > Metazoa > Chordata > Mammalia > Carnivora > Otariidae > Zalophus > Zalophus californianus. Next base: position 76,980,722 of record NC_045603.1, read on the forward strand.
TATTTGCAAATCAATCAATGTGATATTCCACATTAATAAAGGATAAGAACCATCTGATCCTCTCACTAGATGCAGAAAAAGCGTTTGACAAAATAGAGCATCCATTTTTGATAAAAACTCCCAACAAAGTAGGGATAGATGGAACATACCTCAACATCATAGAGGCTATATATGAAAGACTGACAACTAATACCATCCCCAATGGGAAAGAAAAAACTGAGAGCTTTTCCCTTACAGTCAGGAATAAGACAGGGATGTCCACTCTCACCATTACTATTTAACATAGTATTAGAAGTCTTAGCCTCAGCAATCAGAATACAAAAAGAAATAAAAGGCACCCAAATTGGCAAGGAAGAAGTCAAACTTTAACTATTTTTACATGACATGATACTCTATGTAGAAAACCCGAGAGACTCCACCAAAAAATTGCTAGAACTCATACATGAATTCCGCAAAGTTGCAGGTTATAAAATCAATGTACAGAAATCTGTTGCATCCCTATACACTAATAATGAAGTGCAGAAAGAGAAGAAAACAATCCCATTTATAATTGCACCAAAAACAGTAAAATATCTAGGAATAAACTGAACCAAAGAGATGAAAGACCTGTATTCTGAGAACTCTAAAACACTGATGAAAGAAATTGAAGACGATGTAAAGAAATGGAAAGACATTCCATGCCATGGGTTAGAAGGACAAATATCGTTAAAACGTCTGTACTACCCAGAGCAATCCCTTTCAAATACCAATTTAATGCAATCCCTAACAAAATACCAATAGCATTTTTCACAGAACTAGCACAAGTAATCCTAAAATATGTATAGAACCACAAAAGGCCCTGAAAAGCCAAAACAGTCTTGAAAAAGAAAAGCAAACCTGGAGGCATCACAATTCTGGAATTCAAGTTATATTACAAAGCTGTAGTAACTCAAATAGGCACATAGATTAATGTAACAGAATAGAGGACCCAGAAACAAACCCACAATTATACAGTCAAACTTCAGCAAAGCAGGAAAGAATATCCAATGGGAAAAGGACAGTCTCTTCAACAAATGGTGTTGGGAAAACTGGACAGCAACATGCAGAATAAAGAAACTGGACCGCTTTATTACACCATACACAAAAATAAACTAAAAAAGTGAAAGACCTAAATGTGAGACAGGAAACAATAAAAATCCTAGTAAAGAAAGCTCTTTGACTTTGGTTATAGCAACTTTTTTTCTAGATATGTCTCATGAGGCAAGGGAAACAAAAGCAAAAATAAACTGTTGGGATTACATTAAAAATAAAAAGCTTCTGCAAAGCAAAGGAAACAAGCAACAAGACAAAAGGCAGCCTGCAGAATGGGAGACGATATTTGCAAATGACATATCAGATAAAGGATGAGCATCCAAAATGTGCAGAGAATTATACAACCCAACACCCCCAAAACAAATAATCCAATTAAAAAATGGGCAGAAGACATGAACAGACATTTCTCCAAAGAGGACATCCAGATGGCCAACAGACACATGAAAAGATGTTCATTATCACTTACCATCAGAGAAATGCAAATCAAAACTACAATATCACCTCACACCTGTCAGAATGACTAAAATCAACACACAAGAAGCAACAATTGTTGACGAGGATGTGGAGAAAAAGGAACCCTCTTGCTCTGTTGATGGGAATGCAAACTGATGCAGCCACTGTGGAAAACAGTGTGGAAGCTCCTCAAAAAGTTAAAAATAGAACTACTGTACGATCTAGTAATTGCACTACTGGGTATTTACCCCCCAAATTCAAAAACACTATTCAAAGGGATACATGCACCCTGATGTTTATAGCAGCATTATTTACAGTAGCCAAGATATGGAAGCAGCCCAAGTGTTCATCAGTTGTTGAATCCATAAAGAAGAGGTGGTGTGTGTGTGTGTGTGTGTGTGTGTGTGATGGCATATTATTCAGCCATAAAAAAGAATGGGATCTTGCCATTTGCAATGACACAGATGTAGCTAGAGAGTATAATGCAAAGCGAAATAATTCAGTCAGAGAAAGACAAATACCATGTGATTTCATTCATGTAGAATTTAAGAAATAAAACAAATGAGCAAAGGAAAAAAAGAAGGGGAGGCAAACCAAGAAACAGACTTTTAACTATAGACCACAAACTGCTGGTTACCGGAGGGAGGTGGGTGGGGATGGGTTAAATAGGTGATGGGGATTAAGGAGTGCACTTGTGATGAGCACAGTGTGATGTGTGGAAATGCTGAATCACTATATTGTACACCTGGAACTAATATTACACTGTATTTAACTAACTGGAATTTAAGTAAAAACTTAAAAATTATATCCATGTGTTTAGAGCTAACAAGCACTAAAAACTTATAATAATGACAACTACTCACAAGAGTGGAGAGTGCCATTAAACCTTGTGTCATATGTATTTGAGCTAGACATCTGTGTGTAGGTGTGCACTTGCTTGTACAATTTTCCACAAGCTGATTTGGGCAGCTCTGCATTTTAAAAAGGTCTAGGCAAAGTGTAGCTTCTAAATTAATGACACATTTACAGAAGTTCAGGCTTAGCAGCAGATGGGTAAATCATGTTTGAGTGCCTATTCTCAGCTTATGAGCTCCTTAAATTATGAAAAGTGTCTGCGACCTCAGGGTCTGGCATGAAGCAAATGACAGCTAAATCAAATGGGAAGGGTAGAGTGATTAGACCACTGAATATTTTTTGAGTAACTAACTCATCCAGACAGTTCTTGCCTTATCATCCATCTAGAGCAATCACAGCAGATTTAGGCAGCTGAACCTATTTGCCAACCAGTGGGCTACCTTTTTAGACTACAAGACCATAGTGGTGAGATGCTAGCTTATTTGACACCCATTTCCTGCCCACTGGAGGAATTAATGTGATGTGTGGAAATGCTGAATTAATTAATAGAGTAGAGCTGGACTGTTTGCTCACCCCCAGGGAGAGAACAGGTGGTGACCACTCCTGCTTCATTGAGTTAGCACTGATGGCAAAGGACAACCTGATTGAGGCCAATGGTTTTATTTTGGTTAATACTTGTTTTCTTTATTTTTAAAATCTGTGAAGGTAGAAAAAGGATTTTTTCTTTCTGCTTCTTGTAGCAATGCATAGGTAATATGATAGAAGCCCGTAATTTTAAAAAAAAGTGCTGGTACTAGGTAGATTTTTAATTTGTGAAGGAGAAATAGGATTCATCTTTGCACTCAAACCCCTCTTTGCTTTTTCAGTGTAGCGAATCCACATTAGAACTGGAACCATGTAGTGGTTTTCAACATTTAGCATTATCAAAAAGTGGATCACTAAAAAATGTAGGGAATGGAAGAATTGGGGACATGAGTATTTAGATAATACCAATAGTAATCACAGCATTGTAATTTTATAACTCTTTATGGTTTTAGAATTGCTTACCTATAGATTATGCCATTTAGTTGTTTCCCTGTGAAATAAACAGGGCAAGTATTTCCCCCCATTTTGAGTTGAGGACACTGAGATTATATGACCTCTGCTGATTGGTTTCAAGGACACAGACTGAGGTAGAATTTAGTGTGCAGAATGTTTATGAAGGAGAGTCCTTGGGATTAAAACCTGTGGAAGAGAGGGGAAGGAAGAAAGACCGGGCAGAGGGAAACAGTGATATGTGATGCAGGCCCAATGACAACCTTGGTGCCCCATGTAGATCTTTCTAGCTAGAATGGCCCTTTACAGTTGTCCTGAGTTGGGTTGAGATGGCCAGGTCATCAATTGGATGTGGGCCACTCTGGGAAGGGACATGACCTTGGGAAAGGCAGCACTCTGCCACTGAGGCAATCCCGGAACAATCTGATAGCTAAAGACTCTCTGCCCACAGCACTCTCAGCCAGGAGAGTTCTTCATTGAAGGGAGATTTGGGCAATCCATTCCTCATTCTGCTTGAATGAGGTTTGCCTTTTCATTCTGGGGCTGGCTCTTCCAGAATTCTAGTAGATCTCTTCCTGGGGAGAACTTGGAAGAGGAAGATTAGTGAGATGAAACTGTAAGTTCATTGCTGGTGCTGGGCTCAGGACCACAACTGCTACTCATGTCCTTCCCCAGTACTCATTCTAGATTCCTCCTGCATTCAGCTAGCACCTCTGCCAGTTTAGTGCTTACCTGGTGGAAGGACCCAGGCCCTTATTACTCAGAAGTCAGCACCCTGATCACCATGCTCTTCTAAGGTCTGGGTTGTTACACTTGTCTAATTACAATAAAAATTGAGCAAGAGAGTGCCAAAAGGCACCCTTGAGGATTGCCTGGACATCAAACTTATTCCTTTTGATTTCTGTTGTGTAACAGCAACCCTACATTATCTTGGTGACCAGGGGAAATTACTCCTGCTTAGAAAGGTTACTTTTTTTCATGCCTGCTGGGCCCTTGGCGTGAGATAGCCTGAAGTGCCCAGGAGAAGTCATTGTTTATAATTCAGTGAGATTCTTCATGTATCCTTTGTCCGAAGCGATCTCTGTTTAGGAACCAGAACCTCTAAACTTGTACAACCTGTGGGAGAAAAGCACAAATTTGTCAGGTTGGTCACTGAGAGCGATGGGAAGTGGGGTCACTCCAGCTTCCAGCCCTTGGTGCCTAGAGTGATATATTTTTCCTTTTGGAGACACAGCACCATATAAAGGTCTTTGATTCAACATGTATACTACATCCTGGAGAATGGTGTCCCATCCTTGTAAAGTATTGCGTCTCAAAGTATTGTTTCATGTATGCCTTCATTCCAGTCAGGCTGACGGCTTCTGGTTACTGTGGCATATGCTATGTCCAGTGAACCCATGGACATGGATCCTCTTTTACATCTTCTTTATTATTGAGAGTATCCCCTGGTCTGCTACAATGAAATGTAGGATTCTGTGCCAGTAAAACATTGGATCTGTCATCAGATGGTGTTGGCTGAGGGCCTTATGGGCAAGAAAGCACTTGCCACTCAGTATTGGTCTATATTGCTAGCAGGTTGGATATTTGCCAGTGGCAGAAGCTAGATTGGCCTTGATTGGGCTGTTGGGCTCATGCTGTTGACCCAGACATAGTCTCCATCCCTGCTGCCTAGTTTTTCTCCTACGCCCATCACGTCAGCACTGGGGTAGCTGATTACAGAGGTTCATTGGTGCCAACTGGTTGAGTTATTTATTTTTGTACTTTGTTGTTTAGTGCTTTCTGGGGGGGCATTAATATGCAAATAAAGATCATACTTCATACCCTTTCCATATGTCCATCCACATGCCCCTCCCCAAGACATCCTTGTTCCTGATTTTCCAGTATTTCTCCTTTGAGTCTCCTGACAACCCAGGCCAGTTTCCACTATCCATAATTCCACATATATTTTAATATTGGGTGTTTTCTCTTCAGCACAAAGTGGAAGACCAGGTACACTACTCAAGTTCTGCCCGTTGGGACAATTTTCTCTTGCCTCTATATTTCAAGTATACTATGAATGAAGCTGAAGTAAAGCTGCTGTCTATCGGGTTGGGGGCAATTTCAGAAGCTTGCATTTGGCATTTCCCATTATGATAGTGTTTACCTCATTGGCCAAGGACTTAATGTGGGTGTTGTGCTACCTACTAAGTATGTTTATTCTTTTTTTTAAATTTTATTTTATTATGTTAGTCACCATACATTACATCATTAGTTTTTGATGTAGTGATCCATGATTCATTGGTTTGCGTATAACACCCAGTGCTCCATGCAATACATGCCCTCCTTAATACCCATCACCGGGCTAACCCATCCCCCTACCCCCCTCCCCTCTAAAACCCTCAGTTTGTTTCTCAGAGTCCATCATCTCTCATGGTTCGTCTCCCCCTTTGATTCCCCCCCCTTCATTTTTCCCTTCCTACTATCTTTTTTTTTTTTTTAACATATATATTATTTGTTTCAGAGGTACAGGTCTGTGATTCATCAGTCTTAACACAATTCACAGCACTTACCATAGCACATATTCACCCCAATGTCTATCACCCAGCCACCCCATCCCTCCCACCCCACCACTCCAGCAGCCCTCAGTTTGTTTCCTGAGATTAAGAATTCCTCATATCAGTGAGATCATATGATACTTGTCTTTCTCTGATTGACTTATTTTGCTTAAGTATGTTTATTCTAATTGTATATTCAGGGATTTGGAAAATGATTACCAGATGAGTCTGTGGTCCCTGCTGACATACTGTGAGCAGAATCTTGGCCGGGACTCCACATATTACCTGGTTCACATATACCTCCACTCTGAGACAGGCTATGGTAATGCTTCAGGACTCCAGGCATCAGTCATTTGAGACCCTGGATCCAGTAGTCCTGAAAAATGTTTGGACCTAGTCAGCTGGGAAGATGGGGTGGAGTGGGAGGACTGGATAGCACCCATATCAGTGTACATAACCCAGGAAATGACCCAAAGCCTGGCAGAACAAATTTACACTAAAGGCAGGAAAGAGCCCACATCGAAGAAGGTAGAAAGGGCAAAGAGGTGGTATAGGAGTGAAATGACCATGGCTGTCCACAGTGGAGAGGGAGCCAGTGGTGTGGAGAAGGACAGAAAACAGACTTTCATACTGGGGAGCCAATGAATGGGGAGGGTGAATCTCTCTAATATTTGCCTTTGAAGTGAGAGGGGCTGAATTTTGTGAGTTCTTAAAACCAGTGGGACTTAAAGCCTGGAATTTAAAAAAATCAGCAAGCTTTGCCTTAGGGGAAAGCAGAGAGTATTATGACGTGGAGTTCCTGCTCTTAAAGAGACAGCATGACAAACAGCCCATGCAGATACAATGTAGAACGAGCAGTTTGAAAAACGCTGGTGGCAGAGGGAAGGGAGAGTGATTTGCTAACTCAGAGCATGGCCTGGAGAGATAGGGATCACAAGGAGACCCCTCTAGGAACAAAGGAACTGGCAGGTGCCATTTCCCTCCCCGTCCCCTAGCATAAACAATGGGCACTTGTGGGAACCAGTGGGGCACCCATATTCCTTACCTAACTTGCTTGCACCCTCCCCCCCCCCCCCCCCCCCCCCCCGCTGCCCAGTGCTTGGATGGATCTGCCCTTCCCCATCATGCTAGCCTGAGTCCTGGCACTGTGGGCAAAGGAGAGGAATGAAGAGAATTGAGAATAGTCTTAGGGTACTCAGTGACTTCATCAAGCATAATAATATCTGCATTATAGGGATCTCAGGAGAGATAAAGGGGCAGAAAGTTTATTTGAAGAAGTAATTGCTGAGAACTTCCCCAATCTGGAGAAGAAAACAGACACCCAGATCCAAGAGTTATGGATCACCCCAAAATTCAACCTACCAAGACATGTAGTAATTCAACCTACCAAGACATGTAGTAATTAAAATGGCAAAATGTAATGATAAAGAAAAAACTTTTTAAAGCATCAAGAGAAAAGAAGACTGTTACATACAAGGGAAACATACTTGGGAAACCCCACCATGCTATCAGGGGATTTTTCAGCAGAAACTTTCCAGGCCAGAAAGGAGTGCCATGATATTTTCAAAGTATTGAAAAGGAAAAATCTGCAGCCAAGAATACTCTATCCAGCAAGGTTATCATCCAGAATACAAAGGGAGATAAAAAGTTTCTCACACAAACAAAAACTAAAGGAGTTTATGATCACTAAACCAGCCCTACAAAAATATTAAGGGGGACCCTTTGAGCAGAAAGGAAGACCATAAGTAAGGATGTGAAAAGTAAAAAATAGAAAATCAGTAAAAATAAATATTTCTGTAAAAGTCAGTCAAGGGATTCATAAAATAAAGGGAGGTAAAATATGACCCCATGCCTAAAACATGGGAGGGAGAAGAATAAAGAATGGGTTTAAGCTTAAGCAGCCATCAACTTAATATAGACTGATACATGAAGAAGATGTTGTATACAAACCTAAAAGTAACCATAAATCAAAGACCTGGTAATAGATGTGCAAAGAATAAAGAGAAAGGAATCCAAATATATGACTGAAGAAATCCAACAAACCATGACAGAGAGCAGGAGAGGAAGGATCAGAGAAAATCTGTAGAAACCACAAAACAAGTAACAAAATGGCAATAAATACATATCTATCAATAATTACTCTGAATATAAATGGACTAAATGCTCTAATCACAAGACATAGGGTGACAGAGTGGATTAAAAAAACAAAACCCATCTACATGCAGCTTACAAGAGACTCATTTCAGACCAAAAGACACCTGAATATTGAAAGTGAGAGGGTGGAGAAACATTTATCGTGCAAGTGGGTGCCAAAAGAAATCCGGGGCAACAATACTTATATCAGACAAAACAGACTTTATTTTTTTTTAAAGATTTTATTTATTTATTTATATCAGAGAGAGAGCGAGCTCATGCATGTGTGTGCACATGGGGTGGGGGGTCGTAGGGGAGAAGGAGATACTCTCAAGCAGACTCCTCGCTGAGTACAGAGCCTGATCTGGGGCTTGATCCCACAACCCTGAGATCATGACCTGAGCTGAAATCAAGAGTGGGATGCTCATCCAACTGAGCCACCCAGACACCCTGGACAAAGTAGACTTTAAAACAAAGACTGTAACAAGAGAAAAAGAAGGGCACTATATCATAATTAAGGGCACAATCCAACAAGAGGATATAATGATTGTAAATATTTATGCCCTCAACATGGGAGCACCCAAATATATAAAGCAGCTATTAACATACATAAACTAGTTGATAATAATACAATAATAGTAGGGAATTTTAACACCCCACTTACGTTGATGGACAGATCATCCAAACAGAAAATCAACAAGGAAACAGTGGCTTTGAATAATGCACTGGGCCAGATGGATTTAACAGCTATATTCAGAACAGTCCATCCCAAAACAACAGAAAACATTTTCTTTTCAAGTGCACGTGGAATATTTTTTCAGAACAGATTACATATTAGGCCAAAAAACAAGTCTCAACAAATTCAGAAAAATTGAGCTCATGCCATGCATCTTTTCTGACTAGAATGTTAATGAAACTAGAAATCCACCACAAGAAACAGTCGGGAAAGACCACAGATGCATGAAGGTTAAATAAACATGGTATTGACTTGGAGGTTAAAGAATATCCTACTAAAGAATGAATGAGTTAACTGGGAAATTAAAAAGTACATGGAAGCAAATAAAAACACAGTAGTCCAAAACTTTTGGGTTACAGCAAAGGCAGACCTAACAGGAGAATATATTGCAATACAGCCTACCTTAAGAAGGAAGAAAAGTCTTAAATACACAAGCTAACCTTACACCTAAACGAGCTGGAAAAGGAACAGCAAATAAAGCCTAAAGCCAGCAGAAGGGAAATAATAAAGATTAGAACAAAAATAAATGATATAGAAACAAAAAAAAACCCCCAGTAGAACAGATCAATGAAACTTATTAATTCTTTCAAAGAAAGAATTAATAAAATTAATAAACCTCTAGCCAGACTTATCAAAAAGAGAAAGGGCCCAAATAAATAAAATCATGAATGAATGAGGAGAGATCACAACCAATACCACAGAAATACAAACAATTAGAATATTAAGAAAAATATATGCCAATATATGGAAGAAATGGACAATTCCTAGAAACATACAAACTACCAAAACTGAAACAGGAAGAAATAGAAAATTTGAACAGACCTGTAACCAGCGAAGAAACTGAATCAGTAATAAAAATCTCCCAACAAACAAAAGTCCAGGGCCAGTTGGCTTTCCAGGGGAATTTGACCAGACATTTAAAAAGAGTTAATACCTATACTTCTCAAACTATTAAAAAAAAAAATAGAAATGGAAGGAAAACTTCCAAACTTCTTCTACAAGGCCAGCATTACTTTGATTCTAAAACCTGACAATGACCCCACTAAAAAGAACTACAGGCCAATATCCCTGATGAACACGGATGCAAAAATTCTCGACGAGATACTAGCAAATTGAGTCCAACAACACATTAAAAGAATTATTTCCCATGATCAAGTGGGACTTATTCCTGGGCTTCAGGGCTGGTTCAATATTTGCAAATCAATCAATGTGATATTCCACATTAATAAAAGAAAGGATAAGAACCATCTGATCCTCTCACTAGATGCAGAAAAAGCGTTTGACAAAATAGAGCATCCATTTTTGATAAAAACTCCCAACAAAGTAGGGATAGATGGAACATACCTCAACATCATAGAGGCCATATATGAAAGACTGACAACGAATACCATCCTCAATGGGAAAAAACTGAGAGTTTTTCCCCTACGGTCAGGAATAAGACAGGGATGTCCACTCTCACCATTACTATTTAACATAGTATTAGAAGTCTTAGCCTCAGCAGTCAGAATACAAAAAGAAATAAAAGGCATCCAAATTGGCAAGGAAGAAGTCAAACTTTAACTATTGTTACATGACATGATACTCTATGTAGAAAACCCGAGAGACTCCACCAAAAAATTGCTAGAACTCATACATGAATTCAGCAAAGTTGCAGGATATAAAATCAATGTACAGAAATCTGTTGCATTTCTATACAGCAATAATAAAGCAGCAGAAAAAGAAGTCAAGGAATTGATCCCATTTGTAATTGCACCAAAACAAATAAGATACCTATGAATAAACCTAACCAAAGAGGTGAAAGATCTGTACTCTGGAAACTATAAAACAGTGAGGAAAGAAATTGAAGAGGACACAAAGAAATGGAAAAAGCATTCCATGCTCATTGATGGGAAGAACAAACATTGTTAAAATGTCTATAGTACCCAAAGCAATCTACACATTTAACGCAACCCTTATCAAAATACCACCATCATTTTGCATAATCCTAAAAAATGTACAGAACCACGAAAGACCCTGAATAGCCAAAGCAATCCTGAAAAAGTAAAGCAAAGTTGGAGGCATCACAATGCTGGACTTCAAGCTATATTACAAAGCTATAGTCTTTAGAACAGTATGGTACTGGCACAAAAACAGACACATAGATCAATGGAACAGAATAGAAAACTCAGAAACAAACCCACAACTATATGGTCAACTAATCTTTGACAAAGCGGTAATGAATATCCAGTGGAAAAAAAGACAGTCTATTCAAATGATGTTGGGAAAATTGGACAGCAATATGCAAAAAAATGAAACGGACCACTTTTTTATACTGTACACAGAAATAAGTTCGAAATGGCTGAAAGACCTAAATGTGAGACAGGAAACCATCAGAATCCTAGAGGAGAACACAGGCAGCAACCTCTTTGACATCAGCTGTAGCAACTTCTTACCAGACGCATCACCAGAGGCAAGGGAGACAAAAGCAAAAATGAACAATTGGGACTTCACCAAGATAAGAAGCTTTTGTACAACAGAAGAAACAACAAAACTAAAAGACAGCTTATGGAATGGGAGAAGATATTTGGAAATAACCTATCTGATAAAAGGTTAGTATCCAAAATCTATAAAGAACTTACTGAACTCAACACCCAAAAAACAATGCAGTTGAGAAATGGGCAGAAGATACGAATAGACACTTGGGTGTGTCTGACTCAAAATAAATAAAATCTTAAATAAAATAAAATAAAACCCACATGGATGAGAAGCCCAGCCCAGGACCTCGTTGTGGACCACTCAGCTCGAGGAGACATGGAGAATCCACTGCTCTTGGGTTCTGGTGGTGATGGCGAGTGGCAGCCACCCCAAGCTCCTCGGTGAGGAACCTGCTACTGCTTCCTATTTTCCCAGTGATGGTGCACTGGCAGTGAGGGGTGCTGGAGGCTCCCAGGCTGCTGTGGGCTGCACTGATGGGGGGCCCAGTGCCCTTGAGTACTCATGGAATTGGGAGGAAACAAACAGAAGGACAAGACTTGCAACTAGAAACAGCAATCCTGGTCCATCCATCCCTTTCTCAAGTCCTGCTCCCTCGAAGCAAACATTCTCACATCTTTTTATTTTTTTCTAGTATTTTCTTCCATATTTTCAAATAACACAAGTTTACTACTAGTGCCTGATATTTCAATTTTCAGCATGATCACATTGACTTCTTTCTATGGAAAACTAGGAATTGGCTGCCTTACCTACATCATCATCACCATCAGCTACCCCCACACATGTGCTCATACGTGTACACACAAAGGAACACACATGTCCCTTCCCCACATCCTCCAAAGACTACACTTTCACAATATCAGTTAAATCAGTTTTCATATTTCATTATTATGGCCATGTAAATATCATTTGTCACTGATCTACAGTTTACCACAATTACACTTTCTCTCTGGAACCACACCAGGATATAATTTTGTACCTATTAAAAACTGTCAAAAATTAAAAATCTGATACGACAAAGTACTGGTGAGGATGTGGCATGAAGGGAATACTCATACACTGTGAGTGTGAATGACTCCCTTCAGACTGTGTAACTCAGGATGGTACTTCCATGCCTCTGCTTCCCCCTCTGTAAAACAAGGATCACGGGCTGACTGTGAGCCTGACATGACTTCCTGCCTATAATGGACTAGCACAGTGCCTGGTACATGGCAGGGTCTCCCTGTCCCATGCTCTTATTCTGCATGCATTGTTTACAGCAGTGATCACACTTGTAATCAAATATTCACGTAATTACTTATGTGATGTCTCTTTCCTCACCAGATTATAAGCTCTTCAAAGATAAGAACTGCACCTACTTTATTCTCAGCTATTCCTTTAATGCTAGCAGAGTGCCAAGAACAAAATAAACTTATGATGCATGGACACATGAGGGAAGAATGAGTGAATGAGTGCCTCCTCTAATGCAGAGATGCTGAGTGTGAGAGCTAAAATTTCCGTTCCACTACAGAATCAGAAACTCTGAGCTATGAGGTTTCTAAGCCACATTTTAGCAATGTAATTCCTTCTACACACTTGGAAATTTCTTATGATGAAGGTCAAGGATGGTTCATGGAACAGAAAGAAGAATTATCCCCTTTGAAAAAAAAAGAAGCCTGACTCTACTGAGACGGGATGAAAAGGAGTAAGAAGTGTAGATGACAGTTGGCTGGAGAGTCATAAGACCACAGGAGACACCAATGCACAGATAAAATGAAAGCAGCTGTGGACTGGACCAGACTGGAGAGAGTTTGCAGTTAGTTGTCACATCCACATGCTGTCAGAAGCAAAGTGAAAGGAAGTTAGAGTCCTTTCACTTTGAGAAGATTTTGTGTCCATTTGAGAAGAGGAAAGAAAGCAAGGGAGACGAGTTGCTTGGTCTCTGATAAGTAAGGCTGGCCTGCCAATTTCTACATGACATTACATTACAACTGTTCCATTGATTGGAAAGAAAAGAAAGAAAAATTAATATGAGCCCAAGAGAGGTCCTCAGGCTCATGGCATTTGGGTACTGGGGCATTTGGCATAAAATCCATGCTCCAGATGAGCTTGGGTAAAGTGATAACTGGGCTCTTTGCCTTTTACAAATGGCTGGGATTTACAGAGAGCCAACAGAGCAGCAGGCTCTATTAAATGATCTCCAATTATCAACTTCACAGGCAGGAAAGTGATTAAAATTTAATAACATAGCCCAGCTTGTTGCCATTCAGTAGAGTTACTGTCATCTTCCTGTCAAGGAGAATAAAGAAGAGGGAAATGTTGAGAAAAAAAAAATTTTTTTTAAGGTAGAATTCTTCTTCTGACAAGGTAGGAGAATAAATCAGCCATGTAAAGAAAAAGATCAAAAGTGATTTTGCCTTATAATTACTGACTTAGAGTCTGCATGTCAAATGATTGCTATTTATGGATTTAATAGAGAAAGAAATTCTCAGTATGTGCTTCAACTTCTAATATGCTTAGTCAGGACATTTTTATCAATATTCCACACGTTAAAATGTTTTATGCTTTTTTCCTTTAATTAAATGGACTACAAAATAAAGTTACGCTTTGGTTTGAATATAATGTATAACAATAAAGTAATAATGTGCCTATGTATTTCAAACTGACCCTCTGCCGAGTTGCAGTAGGCAACTCCCTAAACTGCTTTGGGCAGTTTTTCTCTAGCAGCATCACTGGAGGAAGTAACAGGCTCCCAGGTCAGAAGCATCTCTTGTTGGACAGCACCCATTTGGATGCGTTAGTCACAAGTGAAGTACCTGCCGTGGGCGCTCCACACCGGGAAGGCAAAGGCAACTCAAAGAAAGCCCTAAAGACAATATACGTCAGACTCTGGAGAAGGGCAGGCATGTGGGCATAAAGACCTAGAAGCAAAGGGTGTGTGTAGCAACTTTTCACTGGTGATCTTAATCAATAAATTACATCAATGTGATTGATTATGACATGCGACAAACACAGTAGCTCTCTCTGTGTGATCAACTGCCTGAAAGTAATTTGCAGTGAAGCAAATCATGCAGGCTACAAGATGGATCTTTGAAAGTCTTGATTATACCTGCTTTCATGCCAAGTTGTCACAGAGACAGATCTCAGGACAGCATCTACTTACTGGAAGCTGGAACCAGCCAGTCTGGGTAGTCCTGGATGGGCATCCTTGCCCATCCCATGTGGTCCCAAATTGCTGCTCCAGTCAATAGGGGTAACTCTGTTTTTCTCTTTTCCACACCCAATCTCTCTCTCTACTTGTGTCTTACACCAGTCAGCAGTTAGTGACACCTACAGGCACAGCCTAGGTTAATTTACCATGTTTCAGAGCTAGCAGTTTTGCAAGAGCAGTTGTGCCCTCAGAAGCTCAGAAAGAGTATCGCAGAGCTATTCAGTACAGGCACTCGTGATAAGCCACCGTCGTGGTCACCCTGATACACATCCTGACTGCCTTTCAAAAGAAGGCTTGTTTTCCCAGCTCTTTAGAGACAGCTTCAGTAGAAGAGCTGCCTCACCTAAGGTTGCATCCCTTCCCAGAAGGCCAATAAGCAATGACTGATCAATGAAGGAGTATAAAGGTGTTGACCACAAGAGCACTTTTCCATAAACATCTTGCAGGTAAAACTCCATTTCAGAATTTTCTCTTTAGGACTCAATCTAAACACTTGGTACCATGAATGGTCCAGAAAAGAAAAGGTGCTAAGATGGGGTTTGGAGCTGGATCATGGACCACTGTCTGCCAGATAGCAAAAGAGACCCTCTTTCCCATGGTAAATGAAGCACACATAGTCCCTGGCACAGAATAGCAATTCCAT
The DNA here is from genome assembly GCF_009762305.2 of Zalophus californianus. NCBI lineage: Eukaryota > Metazoa > Chordata > Mammalia > Carnivora > Otariidae > Zalophus > Zalophus californianus. The sequence goes on from NC_045603.1 coordinate 76,995,844, forward strand.
TTTTAAAGCTTTCGGCATTGGTCAATTGGGATGGCATACTAATAGAAGGGAATGCATTAGCTGGTATCTGAAGTATATAGGGGAAGGAGCAGCTATAGGATAATGGCATTAGCTGGTTATTGCTGTGTTAGGTATTACAGAGGAGGTGGCAGGGACAGGGAGGTAGATAATGAGTAGTTGAAAGATTACTTGCCAGTTAAAAGATATGTGTGACAGCCTCCTTGGTAACGTATGAAAAGGCTTCTCCTCTGCAGAGAGGGCAGAGAAAGCTAAGGAACAAGATTCAGGACTTCACTGTCTTAGCAGCTGAGCTCCAAAGAATGCTAAACTCCCATCCAAGCCAGGTCTGCTATGCCCAGGTCAGGTCCCTGGTGGGGAAAGAATGGGACTCTGAATAGATGAAATATCTGGATTGAGGCCCACAAAAAAAAAATCTTAAATTCCCAGATCAGAATCCCCAGAACCCTCTGTAGGCTACAAAAGTGACCCACTTCTTCCTATCAAAATAACAATCCTCTGAACCTGGCTAAACGATGATGCAGGGGCCTCTCCCTCCAGGAGAGACCACATATCCCCCTCAATGAGACACTCTACCCCAAAGCTACTTCAAGATCTAGCCAACCTGGATCAGCAGGAATACATGTGGAATTGTATTCTTAGGGTGCTTGGTCAAGAGGGCCAAGGCATAAAGTTAGATAAAAGAAAAACGATCATTTTGGGTACATTCTTCTGAGAAAAAATATCTAACCCCTTAGCAAAAACCCCAGGAGTTGGTGTGAACTTACTACCAGCAAGACTCCAAGAAGCATGGTGAAAGCCATGACCTATGATAAATTAGACTGAAATTCCAGAACTGGTTACAGTGGTGGGAAAGGGCTTAAAAGGCTAAGAGACACGCTGAAGTGGATATTCTATGTAAGGCCTGAAAACCCACCAGATGATTATATTTCCCTGGAAGGCCTGGAGGACATTCCATTTGCTGAGGCCACAAGGACCAAACTGGTAAGAGGGGCATCAGCATCTCTCCTCTGTAGACCAGGATTGGCAGCAGGAGAGGCCATTCCACAGGGAGACTCATTAATTACACTGTGGAAGATGGGATCTCCAAGCAATAGAGGCCACTTAGTGGTATGGAACTGTCAAAATCCAGGTGAGCGCAATTGTCATAATCGACCTGGGCCACAGAGAGTTACTAACATGTTTAAGAGAATACAGTCGTCCTAGGGATCAAAGAGATGAGCAAGCAGCAAGAATGAACCATCAGAATAAATCAAGCATGGATTATTAGCAATGTCTCCAATAAAAAGTCAGAATCCCTTACAAAGTTTTCAGGCATGAACAAGCTTTCATACATGGAACCCACTGACTGGAGGAAGAGGGAAAGTCTCCAAGAGGAAGGAACTCTCCAACACCCTCTAACACCATCCCCAAGTCAACACAGAAATGATTGCCCAGATCCTTTCCCAAAGGAACCCATGGCTATTTACTCAGGTTACTGTGCACTGGGAAAAGGTTCAAACATTTTTTAAATTAATCTATTAATTATTTTTAATAGAAGTATAGTTGACATACGGTATTTTATTAGTTTTAAGTATACAACAGAGTGATTTGACATCTGCATACATTATGAGATACTTATGACAATAAGTGTAGTCGCCATCTGTGATCGTACAATGTTATTACAATATTATTGACCGTATTCCCTGTGCTGTACTTTTCATCCCTGTGACTCATTTTATAACTGGAAGTTTGTACCTCTTCATCCCCTTCACCTACCTCACCCATCCCATGCCCCATGCCCTATAGTAACTACCAGTTTGTTCTCTATTTATGAATCGCTTTCTGTTTTGCTTGTTGAGTTTTGTGGACTCTACATATAAGTGAAATCATGTGGTATTTGTTCTTTTCTGTCTTACTTCAATTAGTAGAAGACTCTCTAGGTCCATCCATGTTGTTGCAAATAGCAAAATTTCATTCTTTTATGGCTGAATAATATTACATTGTGTAGATATACCACAACCTCTTTATCCTTTAATTCCCATCCCCTATTTCTCCCATCCCCCAGCCACCTCCCCTCTGGCAACCAACGGTTTGTTCTCTATACTTAAGAGCCTGTTTCTTGGCTTGCCCCCGCCTCTCTCTCTTTTTCCCTTTGTTCCTTTGTTTTGTTTCTTAAATTCTACATGAGTAAGATTGCATAATATCTGTCTTTCTCTGACTTATTTTGCTTAGCGTTATACTCACTGGCTCTATCCATGTAGTTGCAAATGGCGAGATTTTATTCTTTTATTCTTTTTAAAAAAGGCTGAATAATATTCCATTGTGTGTATATATATATATATATATATATATATATATATATATATATATATATATACCACCTCTTCTTTATCCATTCAAGTGTCTGGGCTGGGTTTCTCATCCATGTGGGTTTTATTTTATTTTATTTTATTTAAGATTTTATTTATTTTGAGATAAAGGAGGGGCAGAGGGAGACAATCCCAAACAGACTCCACACTCAGAGCAGAGCTTGATCTCATGACCCTGAGATCATGACGTAAGCCGAAATCAAGAGGCTGACCCTTCACCAACTGAGCCACCCAGCTGCCCCTCTGTGTGGGTTTTAAAGTTCAGCATCACCTAGTGCAGAATAAAGCTGCTGGTGATAAATAAAGCTGGTGGAGAATAAAGCTGGCAGTCAATTCTTTGTGACTTCCTCTTTTCTCTCCCTTTCCTCCCACCCTCCCTCCTTCTTTTCCTATATTAAATTGGAGAAAGGCATAGCGGAAGGAGAGAAAGAGGAGGAAGTAGAAACCCTGCTGTTTGCCATTAGTTGGAATTCCAGCAGGAGATGTTCTGAAAAACCTCAATTAAGAAGAGCAGACCTTTTGCTGCTTCCCTGGTGGAAGTGCCCCAGGCATCAGAGAACAGGCGCCCTCAGTTTCGTGGGCGGGGAGAGCACTCTACCTTCCTCCGGCTGTCTCTCTGTGCTCTCTGTGCGTGTTAGGAATTTATTTCAGCACAAGTACAGGAGAAAGCCCAGAAGAATTTTGGAAGCCCAAGATAAAGCTTTTGGATTGGCAGGAAAATGCTTTTAGAATATGGGATTTTCCAAACCCTTTATAGTTTCATTGTTGTCTTCTTTGACCTAACTCTGAAGATTAATGTAGATTTGCAAGCACCGGTGTTCACTCAATTAGTGTGCTTCTAATGGACAAGAATTTTAATAAATATGAAAGTTCTACCTATAGCATTGGTACTTTGCCACTTCAGGTTATGTCTTCCGTGCAGTCGTGGAAAACTCCCTCTTTTCAGGATCTCTGCGCCTAGTCATTCCCTCCTTTACCTTCTATCCATTCATTCAGCAAATACCTAATGAGCATCTACTGTGTGCCTGGCATGTTCCAAGCACCAGGGATGCCCCAGGCAATAAGGAAGATAAGGTCTTCGTCCCTGTGTATCCTCCCTTTCAGTAGAGAAAGACAAAAACTAAACAACGAACAATGAACAAATATTGATGAACACCGTGAGAGCAGGGTGTCAGTTTTTGCTCATAGGTATATCCTCAGTTCCTGGCACAGGGTTTGGCAAATGGTAGCTGCTCAAGTATTTGTGAAATGAATAAATAAACGAACAGGTGGTAAGGCAGTGTTGGAAGTGACAATGAACATTTGGCAATGAAGACATGGAGAGAAAGGATGTTAGCTGGAACAATGGCTGGTTTTATATTTATTTTCAACGTCATGGACAGGGGATTCCTGGAGGTAGTTACAGTCTCAGGGAAGAAAACCCCTAAGGAGGACTGATGAAGATGGTGGAGCCAGAGAGTAACTGATAGAAGGAGGTCCTAGGGGAGGTGGTGGGGAGGATGAGCAGGGTGTTGAGGAGGAGGGAAAGGGGGAGAAAGGGCAGAACTAGCCCGGGTCTCCTAAGTACCAGGGGGTGTGCTCAGTGTTTAGGAGTATGTTTACCTGTAGCCATCACAATAGCCATTTGGGATAGATGTTAATAATTCTCAGTTTACATGTGAGGTGACTGAGGGCTAAGAGGTGAAATCACTACCTGAGGTTCCCAAGTGAGTACGGGGTAGCACGGATGGATTTGTGTTGGAAGGTGGACTTACAGCATTAGGCTATGCTGTAGGCGGATTGGAGTTCTGAGCCCTGGTGAGGAGTTAGCATAGGTGAGGGGTCAGGGGGTGGGCTTTTGGAATTGTTTTCGTGTTTAACCCCAAACACCAGGAATTTTAGAGCGTGAGATAACTGGATTGCAATACTTAGCTCTGTTAAAACCGGGACAGAGGTTTGTCATGTTTGTGAGCAAGAAGGGCAACTTCTTTCTTTTGAAAAGAAAGCTGGTGTAGTTCTGTGTATATTGTCAAAGTATTAGTAATTTGGGGAATTATTTTTGTTCTTTTGTATCAGGAGGTGGATTAGTTGAGCTTGATAAAAAGTCTGAAGAGGTGATATGTGTGGGACTTAAGAGCTCTGACCCTAGGCAATTTGTTCCATCTCTCTGAGCCTCAGTTTCTTCATGTGTAAAATGACAGGTTGTGAGGTTAAATGTGACAGTGCAAATCTATACTCCTAATACAGGGAAAACTCTTTGACAATGGGACTTTGTTATCATTCCTATTATTTTCTTTTAAATATGTCTTAGTCACCATAGGTTGCTGTAACAGAATACCATAGACAGGGTGCTTGTAAACAATAGAAATTTATTTCTGGAGGCCAGAAAGTCCAAGATCAAGGTGTACCAGCTGATTCACTTCCCTGGTGGGGGCTCTGTTCCTGGCTTGCAGATGCTTGGCCCCCCACCATGTCCTCACCTGACAGAGAGAATGGGAGAGAGAGCTCAAGCTCTCAGGTGGGCAGGCAAGGTTTTCTGGTGTTTCTTTTTATAAGGGCACTAAGCCTATCAAGGGCCCCCTGCTCATGATCTCATCTAAATCTAATTACCTCCCAAAGGTCCCACCACCAAATACCATCACATTGCGGGGTAGGGCTTCAACACATGAATTTTTGGGAACACAATTCGGTCCATAGCAAAACATAAATGCATTCTGAGAGATAGTGAATCTGAGATTCTGAAATGCACAGTTTGAGAATGAAATAGTGAAATTGTGTGAATTTTTTTTATTGCTCTTTAGTTCATTTGTGAGAGTTGTTTCTGAGCAAAACCCTTGGGTGAAATTATATTGAGCTCATTACTCTGAGTCTGACACAAATACTTTATCTGGCAAATAAAATATGGGTTACAGATGTCGGGAAGCATGGGGAAAATCCTTTCCTTCTCATTTCATTTATTTAGTTGCCTGATTTTATCTTCTTTGTACCGATTGGCTTAAAAGTAGAACTTATTGTATTGGAAATCCTGGACTGTGGGTATATACCCAGCTCTAGATCAGAAGTTCATTTGCTCTTATCTTTTCCCTGAATTGCTACTTGTGAAATGAGAAATGCTTTGTATTTAAGTACTTTTCCCCACCCTACCAATATATCCAAGTAATGCACACAACTTTTCCCTTGAAAATTAGAAAGCTTAGGGATTTGTATACAAAGTCTTATCTTTATTTTCCTTATTCCTTACCCATGTGGGAGTGTGTGTGTCATATTTCGAGGACAGTCATCACAATATTGCACTGAGACAATTCCTGGCTCAGTGAATTCATGGGTCAGCTGTAGGTTCTGTCATATTCCCTCATTAATTTAATAATATTTGTTGAGTATCTGTTATCTGTCAGGCATTATTTCAGCTTTTGGCGGGGGGGTGTGTGTGTGGCAGTCAATAAAACAAAATCCTGCCCTCGTGGAATTTATCTGGTTGATGACCATGATGCTTTGCTTAAAATGGACTCATTTTCTATCTTTTATGGAAATCTACCGTTGGTTGGATTTCCACTCAGTGACTCTTAAAACTCTTTAATTACCTTGCACAAAAAGCATGTAAGTCAAGTAACTGAGACAGGATTGGACTTAGAGAACATTTTCACATTTGTCACTAAGGTGAAATTGTAAGGTATATAAAATTAGGAGACACGAGGAGCATATAACTATCTCTACTGGCATTGTTGGAACGAGTAACCATATTGGTCCGTCGAGGTTGCTGTTAACAGAGTGCCATAGACTGGGTAACTTGTAAACAACGGAAGTTTATTTCTCACAGTTCCAGAGTCTGGAAGTACAAGATCAGGTTGTCAGAAGAGTTGATGTCGGGTGACAGCCTGCTTCCTGGTTCATAGATGGCTGTCTTTTTGCTGTGTTTTCACATGGTAGAAGGGAGAAACTCTTACCTCCTTAGCCCTTTCTAAGGGCACTAATATCATTTATGAGGGATCTGCCCTCATGTCCTAATTACCTCTCAAAGGTCCCACCTCCAAATCCCATTGGGGATTCAAGCTTCAACATGTGAATGTTGGGGGGACAGGAATATTCAGTCCATCTCAGTAGCCAAACTCTTAAATAGCATTTTAATATTTTATTTTCATAAACCTTGTGCTTTGTTCTTTTCCCCCAAGTTAGAAATTGCATAAATTATCCTCATATTATTTAATCTCCTTAGGTGGAACGTTAAAGTTTTATTTCATGCATATGATGTTATGAGAGGCCAAATGCATTTCAAATCATTGTTAACAGCATTATACTGGTTTGAAAGAAACTTGGTAAACCAGGGCAGTGAGATTTGTAAGTGATAGAAAAATAAATCTGTGACCACATCATATATTTTTAATAAATAGTAACATTTTCTTCTGAAGGTAGTTGGTCATCTATTATTCCTCTTTACACCTTTTTAAACACCTTTCCTTATTGACTGAATTCAGATGAGTAGTTCTTCACTTTATTCAGCTGATAATCTGTCAAAGATGAAATAATGAAATGAACAAGGTGTGAAGTTGAATATATAGCCACCAGTTAAAATAATGTTGCGAAGTCCTGTTTGCTTACTAGATTAATCGCTTACTTTAGTGTCTTAATAAAAGTTTTAGCCTAATTAATAAGTACATGTTCTTAATTCAGAGCACAAGCAGTGGCATGCAAGGAGATCTAATTTCAGATTATTTGAGGTTTTTTTTTTCCCCCCTCTAACTTCTCTGCATGTCATTACTGGTTTCTTCCTGCTTCCTTTCACTCATTTTTATATGAAATTTCTTTGTTTAAAGATGTCTTAGGACATATGTTGCTGTGAAAGTTTTATTTTCTTGGGAGTTAGAAATAATTGCAGTCTTTAGTTGTAGACCTTATGATGGCTACATCAACACCATTATCCCTTAACTTGGCAAAGCAGGAGGGTGGTGGTGGTGGGCACTAAGGGAGCAGAAACTTTGCTGCAACATTTGTTACTGGTATAATTCAAAACAACTAACAAAACTATTGAAATATCATTTATTATTTGTGTATTTGAACTCTGTACTTAAGTGCATACACATTTGGGATTGTTATGTCTTCTTGATGGATGAACCCCTTTATCATTATGGAATGCCCCTCTTTATCAGTAGTAGTATTTCTTGTTTAGAAGTCCAATTAGTCTGATATTAATATAGCCACATCAGCTTTCTTTTGATAAGTATTTGAATGGTATATTTTCCCCATCCTTTTAATCCAGCTATGTCTTTATATTTAAAATTAATTTACTTTAAAAATTACATGATTGGGTCTTGCTTTTCTTCATCCAGTCGAGTAATCTTCACCTTTAATTGAAATGTATATGCCATTAATGTAATTATTGATGTGTTTGCATTTAAGTCTGCCATCTTTTCTGTGTAGTTCTAGCTCTTTTCTGTCCGTCCTACGTGTTCTTTGTTCCTTTGTGTCTCCTTTACTATTTTTGAGTATTTTTTATGATTCTATTTGATGTCTCCTATTAGCTTAACAGTTATGTGTTTTTAATTATTTTGGTTCAGTGGTTTTTAATACATATCTTTAACTTATGACAGTTCCCTTTCAAAGAGTATTATAGGACTTCCTATATTGTTCAAGAATCTTACCATAGCATACACTTGACCCTTGAACATCATGGTTTGAACTGCACAGGTCCACTTATATGTGGAATTTTTTTTTTATAAATACAGCACAGTACTGTAAATGTATTTTCTCTTATGATTTTCTTCATAACATTTTCTTTTCTCTAGCTTACTTAATTATAAGAATACAGTATATAATAGTTATACAAATTATGTGTTAATTGACTGTTTATGTTAATAGTAAGGCTTCTGATTAACAGTAGGCTATTAGTAGTAATGTTTTTGGGGAGTCAAAATTCTATGTGAATTTTTGACTGTATGGGGGGTCAGCACCCTTTATCCCCACGTTGTTCAGGGTTCAACTTTCGTTTACTCCTTCTTGTCCTTCATGCTACTGTTCTCATACGTTTTACTTCAACATATTTTATGAAATATACAATGCTTTTTAAGTGTTTTTACTTCAGACAGTTGTCTTTTAAAGAGATTAATATTAAGAAAAATGTCTGTCATATTTATCCACATTTTTCCTTCTCCTGTGGTCTTTATTTCTTTATTTCTATTTTGTATCAGATTCCTTTGAACTGAGGAACTTCCTTTAAGAACATCCTTTAACATTCTTTGTTGTACAGGTCTGCTGGTGATTAATTCTCAGCTTTTGTTTGTCTGGAAAAATCTTCATTTCATCTTCATTTTCAAAAGTTGTTTTCACTGGATATATATAGAATTATGACTTGACCAATTTTTTTCTTTCTTTTAGTTCTTTAAAGATATGACTTCATTGTCTTCTGCTTACTTAATTTCTGACAAGAAATCTGGTCTACTTCCTATCTTTGTACCTCTATAGGAAATGTCTCTTTTTCTCTGGCTACCATCAAGATTTTTCTTTTATCTTTGGGTTTCAGCATTTGGACTATAATGCACCCAGTGAGTTTGTCTTGCTATTTATATTGCTTGGGCTCTTTGAACTTCTTGGATGTGTGGTTTGTTGTTTTTTGCTAACTTTTTTTTCCTTAAAGATTTATTTATTTATTTGAGAGAGAGAGACACAGAGAGAGCATAAGCAAGGGGAGAGGCAGAGGCAGAGGGAGAGGGAGAGGGAGAAGCAGACTCCCCGCTGAGCTGGGAGCCTGCCGTGGGGCTCGATCCCAGGGCCTGGAGATCATGACCCGAGCTGAAGGCAGATTCTTAACCATCTGAGCCACCCAGGCGCCCCATGTTTTTTGCTAATTTTGAAAATTATCTCTTCAATTATCTCTTTCTGTCCTATTCTCTATCTTTTATCCTTTTGGTACTCCCAATACATGCGTATAAGACTATTTGATATTGTCCCACATCTCTTAGATGATCTGGGTTTTTTTTTTCCCCAACCGTTTTTTCCCTTTGTTGTTGAGTTTGGATAATTTCTGATGGCCTCAGAAATTATCAGAAATCAACAACTCATTGATTCCTTGTTCTATGGTGTCCTGTTGATAAGCCTGTACAAGGAATTCTACATCATATTTATGTATATGTATATTCATATGTATGTAACTGTGTATATATGTGTATTTATATATTCTAGATTATCAGGTTCTTTTTTATCGTTTTCATCTCTCTGCTGAAATTTCCGATTTGTGAATACATGTTGTCTACCTTTTTCACTAGATTTTTTTAACACATTAATCATAATTATTTTAAAGTCCCTTCCTATCTGATAGTTTTAACGTGTGAGTCATTTCTCAGTCTGGTTCTTTTGACTGCTTTTTTTACTTGATAATATGTCTTTTTTTCTTTTTTTGTGTATCATAGTTTTTCAATGAATAATGGATTTTTTTTTTTTTTTTTAAAGAGCAGAAGAGCTGGAGGTCAGTACTATTTACACCTGAAACTGGCACACCTCTTTTGTCACCCGAGTGGTTATCAGTAGCTGAACTGGGTTTGTTGTTGCTCTAGTTGCTGTCAGTGTGTCTGTCTTCAGATTCCTCTAATGGTGGGCTACTGCCACTTTGTGCTTAGCCTAAGGCCTGCGTTCCCACAGGGCTTTTCTCGGGGTTCCTGTTCTGCTATCAGTAGATCCCGCATACCTGAACTACAATTGAGTATTTTCCCATGGTCTTGCTCCTCCCAAGCAGCAGATTGCTATTGCTTGTTATTTGGTGGAAACTTGTGGGGAGGGTAGATAGGGTGTTTGGTTCTCCTGACCTAACCTCAGTCTCAGGAAGGCCTTGTTTGCTTACATTTTGGGGGTGGAGCTTTCTTAATGGTTCAGACCTCCATCCTCACTACAATCCTTTCCCACTTCACCCTGCCATATAACCATAGTCTGCCCTATATTTATGAAGGGGTCTTGAAGGGACCACTTAAGTAGGCGTGCGTGTCCTGCCCTCCCCCAGTGACAGTAGACCTCTGCTTTGTACCAGTTTAGGGGCCTGGGCTCAAGCAGCTGTCCTGTCCCTTCCTCAGCTGCAGATTGCTACCTATGTCTGAGAGCAGGCCAGCAGGCTTTCCTACACCACCTCCTGTGTCTTCCAGATTTTGCTTCAGACTAGATATTGCACTGAGAGGGTGCTGTGCCAGGTACCGTCTCTGTCCATTCTTCTGAGCACCCAGTAGAGGCCCTTGGATAAAAGCTGGTGAATGAGAACTCTTTTTAAGTCTGGGGCTCCCAGAGATCTAAACTGACAGGCTAGTCCAGACTCAGCATTTAAGAATTTGTTAAAATTTTACCTGTTTTTTTTTTCCCTTACTTTTATAATGGTGATCTTGTTCTTCCATACTGTGCCAAAGGTGAAACCTTCTTCCTCAGCAGAGCTTGTCATCTGTTGGATTTCAATATAACCTGGTTGCCTTAAAATACTTTATTATTAAAAAAATCCTTTATAACATGTCCTATTATTTGAATTTAATAATTCAGATACCTCCATGACCTTTTTAAATCTTTATGCAATTGCATAAAAATAATTTTATATTGTTTACAAAATATTCTTTATTTTTTAAATACTATAAACTTCATCAATTCTGTTAACACTGAGTACCCTGAGGTACAGAATTCTTAGTGTCTATTAAGGCATTAGAGGTAGAGTGATACTGATGCCCAGGCAAATGTTCCTAAGTAGGGAAGGAAATATTTAACTAAAAACATGCTCAGATAACCTCAGTTTTTGCATAGGAACAACAGAAATAATGGGAATCATTAAGAAATTTATTTTGAAATAAACAAATTAGTATTGCTAGTTATCTAAATTATGGGTCATCTCCCACTGGGGATGCGCATTAGGGAAGAGGGTTTTGTTCTGAAAAGTTCTGCCTCTGTTTTGGGTGGGATTAGCTGGGACTGTCAAATTCCTTTATAGTGAAATGGAGTGAATGTATTTTATATATATTGTTATTCTTTCTAATTGAGTCCCCAGAATAAGTAGTAAAACAAGAATTACCTTGATGTGTTCATTTGAAAGCTTATTGGAAACTGTGTTGGTTGGTACTTGAACTGAGCTCAACACTAAAATGGTTCATTTCAATAAAATGCTTCTTGGCTTCATTCAGAAATTAGCATTAAAAGCTTTTTCCAAATAAATCACTTGCTAAGGAGACAGCATTTCTTTAATTTATGGGTAGCATTTGGTAAAGATTCTAGCTACTGCTCTCCTTGGTTCATTTTGCTTAATGTTAATTAGGTACTGGTGCTTGGTAATCGTTGATCCCTAGGTGAATTTCAGTTAATGGAAGATAAATTATTTCCTTTTATCAGTTGAAACTCATCAAGTTTAGATACCTACTTTGTAGTAAATGTAGTAAATGCCCAGAATCATATATTCAGAGAGATAACTATCAGAATGTAGGCATTTCTGATTGACAGACAATTCAGTCACTGTCATATTGGCTTCTTGCTAGCATATCCCTGGTCTCAGGCTTTCCCATCAAACAGTCACCATACAGAATCCTCTAGCTTTCGTTAAGAGCTGTGATTCTGAGATCACCAAACATCTCTCCCTCCTTTTGCAAAACACAATTAGCACTTCTCTCTTTCTCTCCCTGTTTTCCTCCATTCTTCCCACTTTCCTTGTAGTGTAGCCTGCAGAATGATGGTGATTATAATAAAAGCAGTCTCAGTTTATTTTTATAGCATAAAAATTGAGAAGATATAGTGAGAGTTCTTTCATGAGAACATAATTCTAGAGGAGGTAGCAAATCCTATGATACCAAATTACGTGGTAAAAACTTCAATGACTCCCCCCCTCCAAAACCATATGTCATATTTTGAACACTGAGTGATACTGTGTTTTGTAGAATGCTTGTGACAGGTGCCAGAAATTCATGTTTGAAACATTAAAAGAAAACATGAGAGTTTAGAGGGCCAATTATTTTTTTCAGCAGAAAACAATGGGATTGTAGATATAAAAATAATTTAGAATAGAAAAGTAAGAAGCATCATGATTCATAATCATGATTATCAACCCAATAATCATGATGGTGACTGCTACAGTTACACTTGGCTGGGTACTTATTAAAGAGTAGGAACTATGCTGCTAGTTTTATATATATTTTTAAATTTTACTATTATAAAAGCATAGGAAGTATACAGTATACAGAGTGGTTAAGAGCGTTGGTTTCATGCTGGAGTGACTGGTCTCCTCTTCTGCTCCACTATTTGTCAGATATGATCTTGGGCAAATGTCTTAAACTCTGTGCCTTCGGTTTCTCATGCGTACAATGGCAAAAATACTAGCACGTACCCTACAGGATTGTTAATGAGGAATAAATGATATAATACATGAAAAGACCTAAAACAATCCAAGGCATAGAGGCAGCTAATAAGTGCTAGGATTTCCTCATATTTATTTAAGCCAGATCAATGTTGAAGAATTATTGTTGCAACTGTTATTCTTTCTAAAATGTCTCCTTGTTTTCTGTCACATTCATTAGGAAAAATGAGACAGTCTTGATTTGACGTATCTGTGATATGTTATTGCTCTCTTTTTATGAGCTTATAGCAGTTGAAAGGGAATAAAAACAGTATAAAAAAGTAGAAAATAAAAAGTATTCTGAGGTAAGGTTGTGAAGTTCATCAGTGTTTAGAAAGCTCACGAATGCCTGAGTTACCACTCATTCTTTTTTTTTTTTTTAAGATTTTATTTATTTATTTGAGAGAGAGAGAATGAGAGATAGAGAACACGAGAGGGAAGATGGTCAGAGGGAGAAGCAGACTCCCTGCCAAGCAGGGAGCCTGATGCGGGACTCGATCCTGGGACTCCAGGATCATGACCTGAGCCAAAGGCAGTCGCTTAACCAACTGAGCCACCCAGGCGCCCATTCTTAACAGAAGGGCGTATTTATTTAACTGATAACTGTCATCCTCATTATGAATTGACTGAAAAGAAATGTGTGTATTCTTTATTTTTCTACGACTAACAATTAGTGAAGGAAAAAAAATACCCTTTTAACATTTTCAGAGTCTTTACTGAATAAAGCAGCATTAAATGAACAAGTAATTAGGTTGAAATGCAAGAAATAAACAGACATAATTTACCAATTTTCAGATAAATAAACTTTATTTTCATTTGGGAAGCTATACTTTCTGTATGTAGACTTTGCAAATATTAAAGATTTACCCTTAAAAATTTAACCTCCAAAAGTATTGATGAAGTATTTAAAGAGAACATAAATCTGGATTTCTAGGGGATGGAGGCAACTAATTTATCATAATTTGAAAAAGAAATAAAACACACTCAAATAGCCATCTAGAGGTGGGTGAGTGAAAGGATAATGCTTGTGTTGAGCTTAAGGGCTGGCATCCATCTGCACCTAGTGAATAATCAATGCATTTTAGTTGTTGATTGATAGAGCTTTATGTAACTGATAATTAAGTGTTTATTATAGATCTTTTATAATTTGCACTTATCTTCAAGTAAATTTTGTGACTGTGAAAGGAATTACGATATATATGTTAAATATGAGGAACATATATTATCTGTAAAAATGGCTGATTACTTACTTTGATAACTGTAATTTTGATTTTTATGCAAAGAAAACAAGAGATCATCTTTTATATCTCTAGTGAGTCTTTGCTAAATCAGCACATTGACAGCTAGGATTGAGACCTGCTCTGTACCACCTTAAGGTTGATCATGGTCAAAGACCTAAAGAACAGAATATTTTAAAGTTCCAAACTCTTATCATTGACCCATATTCTCCTTTTGAAAGATCTGCAGGATGTAAAACCACTGTTTGGTTCTGCTCTTCTGAAAGCTCATGTCACAGCATAAGTGTGTCCCTGGTTGGGCTTGAGTCAAAGGTATTTGAAAGCATGTTAGGGAAGAGAGGAGAAATGCCTTGTCTGATAAGAAGCCTGGGCTCTGTTGTGATTCTGACTTGGCATATAATCTAGGGCCAGTTATTTCATCTCTCTGGGTCTCCATTTTCTCATCTTTCTCATCTTTAAAATGGTAGCAGTGGAGGAGGTTCAAGTTCTTGAATATTTTTCAAAATCTTTCTATATCCAGAATCATATCAAACTGCGCTGCCATTTTTCTTTTTAAAAGAATTGCTATTCTTCCAATGGTAGGTGCAAACTTGGGAAGTTCTCCTGAAGATTGGGGCTGAGAGGGAATCCTTGTTCTGACCTAATTCATTAAGATGCAGTCATGGATTCATTTAATTAACACATATATTCACCACTTATGGTATGTAAGTGTTTTAGAGATCATTTACTCATTAGAAAAAGAAATGCTTTCAAATTGCTTAAGTAAAAATGGAGACTGTGTTAGAAGGATATATGAGAATCTCCTAGAACCCAAGGTTGCGTATGTGAACCTGGTTTCTGGACACAGGAAGCAGCAAATCAAACTGATTTGTTTTTTGCCTCTTAAGGATTTGTGGCTTCCCTTTTGATTTTTGTTCATGTTTTCTTCCTTTTCCTCTCCTTTCAAAGAATGGCTTCCCCCAATTTGGTGATTGCAGAGTTACCTCTGTTCTAGCTTTGCATGATCTCTCAGTTTGTCTTGAGAAGAGATAAACTAGAATTACAGTGTTCTGAATCTAGGTTCTCGTAAAAGAGACTGATTGGCCCAGCCTGGGTTAGATGTCTGCTTATACTCTAGTAGATAGGTCATATAACTAAAAAGCTCAATGACAGATGTATGCACAAGGTGCTACAGGGCCCCGGACAGAGCATCTTACCCAACTTGGAATGTTTAGCTGGAGCTGAGTCCCAAGACAGTGAGCAGAAGAAAGGTGGGAATGTCTCTAGGCAGAAGGGGCAGCACAAGCAACATGTGAGGTTTGCAACCATAAAATGTGCGTGTGTGACAGCAACCAGCTCAGGACTTGTGTAGCGGGAAGGGCGAGGCTGGGGAGGTAGGCACTGAGTCTGGCCATGGAGGGAGATGCCAAGGGGATTCTTGTCTCTGGCAACAACAAGCCTGGCCATCTTCGATTTAGATTCCTGTGTGGCAAAACGTGGTCAGAGCCAGAAAGAACATATTGCTTAAATGTGAAGGTTAAAAAAAAAATCTCAAGCCACTTGATATTATTTTTTTTAACAGTTAACTGAGAGTGACAGTTAACTGTTGAGAATGATAAAGCAGTGGTCCTGAGATTTTTACCATAATTGAATCCTGCGTATCTCTGAAAGCTCAATATTGACTATCTCTTAAATAAAATGTTCTTTATATGTATTTGTAGCTTGAAAGAATTTTAATATTTAAAAAATGGTATTAGGAGCCTTCAGGATGTGGTTCAATCACATGGGATGGAGAAACTGTACCATTATTCATATCTATTAATTGATTTGAGCCTCTAAAAATTTTGATTTTCCTCCAAAGAACATAAAAACCATTGGGAACTTCCTTAATATTTATCCAGTATGTTTAAAGTTTATAATTTTATTTCTGGCTTTTAGTTAATTTCATCATTTCTGAACATGTACAGTTGGATATAATTGGGTAAAATGAGAGCTGTCTACTGGCCAATAAGATTTGAGACCTTGTTTGGAAGAGGGGAAATATGTTCCCACAAAATTGGTAATTGGAAATAAAATGAATACATTGGCAGTAATGTCTTGTTTTCTTGTTATTACAAGTACATTAAACATTTTCAGTTTGTTATATCCAGTTATGATAATGTTGTTCTAATAATGAAAGAGCAGCTAGTTTATATTGATAAAGGAACATCTGAATTCCCTTGAGGAATGAGGGGAAAGAATAGAGAATGTATTTCATTAGTGGTCTGCCAGTGAAAAGTAAAATAAAGTCCATTTATTAAACACACTTCCATCTGAATTATTTTGGTGTACCTGGTTGGTATGTAAAGCTCAACTAATTACGTGGTTAGGTTTAGAATTTAACTCATGCTTGTTGCATCCAGGCAGCTGATAAACTTTGTATCAGAGCAGGTAATTGCTTATTTACTTGGCAAAGAAAATAAACAGATGCACAATAAATGTATTTTTCTAGTTTGATAATTCAGAAGCTCTGTAACCTACTATTGATTGTGTTTTCTTAAGTAATATAGCAAGTGCAGCTCAACATCAGACTGCAGCTATTAATTATCAAGGATTCACTTTGATCAAGATTAGATGACAAAGCCTGTGGTATCAAAGCTCTTACAGTTAAGACTTGCATAGTAAGAAACAGAGTTTAGTTTTCATACATGGAAAATAGAACCACTTGGAGGGTTACACTGTTATGCTTTTTTTCCCCTGAAAAATGGTCCTGGACTTTCCTTTCTTATTTAATAATGATGGAGTAGCATGGCCCAGTGGTCAGGTACATAGCTAGCCTCTGGAGTTAAAAGTACTGGGTTTGAGATGGGGGCAAAAGATGGCAGAGGAGTAGGGGACCTGATTCCAACTGGTCCCCGGAATTGAGCTGGATATCTACCAGACCACTCTGAATACCCACGAAATCAGCCTGAGATGTAAGAAGATAGATCTGAATCTCTACAAACAGAATATCACAGGCGGTTGGTTTCAAGGTACGAAGTGGGGAGCCGTGGTTCTGTGGGAAGATATCAGAGGATAAACAGCAGCGGGAGGGAGCATAGCTGTGGATATCCTACATCGCCGGTGAGCAATAGTCTCCCACGCTGGGAACAAGGCACAGACTCTCAGACCGGTAGTGGCAGGGAAAGGACTTTGGGGCAGCCCCCCCCAACAGAAACCGGAGCAGCGGCGCCATGCATGGGAACTGGGGGCGGCTGTTGGTTTTAGAAGCACAAAGGGCAGAGACGAGCCCAGACCTGGTGGCGAGGACAGGGCGTGCTGCCGAGGGGTGCACAACCCAGGATGCTGCAGTTTATAGCAGCACAGACAGAAACGGAGATAGTGTGGCCTGGAGAGCTCACTGAAGCACAGACGGCAATCTCCCTCCTCTGAGGCAGAGGGTTGGAAATGGTCTCTTCTGCTCTGACTCTTGGAAGAGACATGGAAAGCCACCAGGGAAAGCCTCCAGAGAACAAAAGCCCCCCAAAACCGTTTTCACTGAGCCCATTCCCGCCACAGGGGGCAGGGCAACTCTGCCCAAACAGGGTTGCCTGAGTAACAATGCGGCAGGCCCCTCCCACAGAAGACAGGCTGGGAAAACAAGAGGCCAGCAACCCTAAGGTCCCTATAAAACCAGGTGCATCTTGCTTGGGTTGTGGTCAATAATTTGGACTCTATACATTCCCTCAACCACCCCTCAACAGAATGACTAGGAGGAGGAACCCCCAAAATAGGAAAGACTCAGAGACTATGACTTATGCTATAGATTTACAAATGGATTCAAATATAACCAAGATGTCAGAGATGGAATTCAGGCTAGCAATTGTGAAGACAATAGCTAGAATGGAGAAATCAATTAATAGCAACATAGAGTCTCTAAGGGCAGAAATGAAAGCTGAATTGGCAGAACTTAAAATGCTATCAATGAGATCCAATCTAGATAATCTAACTGCTAGGGTAAGTGAGGCAGAAGAACGGATTAGTGACCTGGAAGACCATTTAATAGATAAAAAGGGAAACGAGGAGGCCAGGGAAAAACAACTCAAAATCCGTGAAAATAGAATCAGAGAAATGAGTGATACCATGAAACATTCCAATGTTGGAATTACTGGAGAGAGAGCACTAGAAGATATATTTGAGCAAATGGTAGCTGAGAACTTCCCCAATCTGGGGAATGAAACAAACATTCATGTCCTAGAGGCAGAGAGGACCCCTCCCAAGATCAAGGTAAACAGGCCAACACCCCGGCATGTAATAGTAAAACTTGCAAATCTTAGAACCAAGGAAACCATCTTAAGGGCAGTTAAGGGGAAGAGATTCCTTACGTACAGAGAGAGGAACATCAGAATAACATCAGACCTATCCACAGAGACCTGGCAAGCCAGAAGGGCCTGGCAAGATATATTCAGGGTACTAAATGAGAAGAACATGCAGCCAAGAATACTTTATCTGGCAAGGCTGTCATGTAGAATGGATGGAGAGATGCAGAGCTTCCAAGACTGGCAGAAACTGAAAGAATATGTGACCACTAAGCTGGCCCTTTAAGAAATATTAAGGGGGGTTCTATAAAAGGAGAAAGACCCCAAGAGTGATATAGAAAAGAAATTTACAGGGACAATCTATAAAAACAAGGTCTTCACAGGCAACATGATGACAATAAATTCATATCTTTCAGTAATCACTCTCAACATGAATGGCCTAAATGCTCCCATAAAATGGCATAGGGTTGCAGATTGGATAAAGAGACAGGACCCATCCATACGCTGTCTACAAGAGACTCATTTTGAACCTAAAGATACATCCAGACTGAAAGTGAAGGGATGGAGATCCATCTTCCATGCCAATGGACCTCAAAAGAAAGCTGAGGTAGCAATTTTTATATCAGACAAATTAGATTTTAAACTAAAGACTGTAGTTAGAGACACAGAAGGACACTATATCATTCTTAAAGGGTCCATCCAACAAGAAAATCATATTCTCAGACCATATTGCATATTCTCGGACCATAATGCTTTAAAACTGGAACTCAATCACAAGAAAAAATTTGGAAGAAATTCAAACACTTGGAAGCTAAAGACCACTCTGCTCAAGAATGTTTGGGTCAACCAGAAAATCAAAGAAGAACTTAAACAATTCATGGAAACCAATGAGAACAAAAACACATTGGTCCAAAACCTATGGGATACAGCAAAGGCGGTCCTAAGGGGGAAATACATAGACATCCAAGCCTCACTCAAAAAGATAGAAAAATCCCGAATTCACCAACTAACTTTACACCTTAAAGAACTAGAGAAAAAGCAACAAACGATGCCTGAGCCACACATTAGAAGAGAAATAATTAAGATTAGAGCAGAGATCAATGAATTAGAAACCAGAAACACAGTAGATCAGATCAACGAAACTAGAAGCTGGTTCTTTGAAAGAATTAATAAGATCGATAAACCACTGGCTAGACTTATCCAAAAGAAAAGAGAAAGGACCCAAATTAATAAAATTATGAATGAAAGGGGAGAGATCACGACTAACACTAAAGAAATAGAGACAATTATTAGAAATTATTATCAACAACTATATGCCAATAAACTGAGCAATCTGGATGAAATGGAGGCCTTCCTGGAAACCCATAAACTCCCAAGACTGAAACAGGAAGAAATTGACAACCTGAATAGGCCAATAACCCTAACGAGATTGAAGCAGTGATCAAAAACCTCCCAAAAAACAAGAGTCCAGGATGTGATGGATTCCCTGGGGAATTCTACCAAACATTCAAAGAAGAAATAATACCTATTGTCCTGAAGCTGTTTCAAAAAATAGAAACAGAAGGAAAGCTTCCAAACTCATTTTGTGAGGCCAGCATTACCTTAATCCCCAAACCAGGCAAAGACCCCATCAGAAAGGAGAATTTCAGACCAATATCCCTGATGAATATGGATTTCAAAATCCTAGCTAATAGGATCCAACAATACATTAAAAGGATCATCCACCACAACCAAGTGGGATTTATCCCCAGGACGCAAGGGTGGTTCAACATTCGCAAATCAGTCAGTGTGATAGACCACATTAATAAGAGGATAGAGAAGAACCATATGGTCCTCTCAATTGATGCAGAAAAAGCATTTGACAAAATACAGCATCCTTTCCTGATTAAAACTCTTCAGAGTATAGGGATAGAGGGAACATTCCTCAAGTTCATAAAATCCATCTATGAAAAACCCACAGCGAATATCATCCTCAATGGAGAAAAGCTGAGAGCCTTTCCCTTAAGATCAGCAACACATCAAGGATGCCCATTCTTGCCACTGTTGTTCAACATAGTACTAGAAATCCTAGCAACAGCAGACAACAAAAAGAAATAAAAGGTATTCAAATTGGCAAAGAAGAAGTCAAACTCTCTCTTTTCCTAGATGACATGATACTTTATGTGGAAAACCCAAAAGACTCCACCCCCAAATTACTAGAACTCATACAGCAATTCAGTAATGTGTCAGGATACAAAATCAATGCACAGAAATCAGTTGCTTTCTTATACACTAACAATGCAACAAAGAGAGAGAAATTAGAGAAACAATTCCATTTACAATGGCAACAAAAACCATAAGATACCTCGGAATAAACCTAACCAAAGAGGTAAAGGATCTATACTCTAGGAACTACAGAACACTCATGAAATAAACTGAAGAAGACACAAAGAGATGGAAAAACATTCCATGCTCATGGATTGTAAGAATAAACATTGTTAAAATGTCTATTCTATCCAGAACAATCTATACCTTCAGTGCTATCCCGATCAAAATTCCAATGACATTTTTCCAAGTGCTGGAACAAACAATCCTAAAATTTGTATGGAATCAGAAAAGACCCTGGATTGCCAAGGGAATGTTGAAAAAGAAAAACAAAGCTGGGGGCATCACGTTGCCCAATTTCAAGCTATATTACAAAGCAGTGATCACCAAGACAGCATGGTACTGGCAGAAAAAGAGACATATAGACAATGGAATGGAATAGAGAGCCCAGATATGAACCCTGAACTCTATGGTCAAATAATCTTCAGCAAAGCAGGAAAAAATATGCAATGGAAAAAAGACAGTCTCTTCAATAAATGGTGCTGGGAAAATTGGACAGCCACGTGCAGAAGAATGAAACTCGACCATTCTCTAACACCATACACAAAGATAAACTCAAAATGGATGAAAGACCTCAGTGTGAGACAGGAACCCATCAAAATCCTAGAGGAGAACATAGACAGTAACCTCTTTGACACTGGCCACAGCAACTTCTTTCAAGATACATCTCCAAATGTATCTAGTGAAACTAAAGCAAAAATGAACTTTTGGGACTTCATCAAGATAAAAAGCTTCTGTACAGCAAAGGAAACAGTCATAGAATGGGAGACTATATTTGCAAATGACACTACAGATAAAGGGCTGGTATCCAAGATCTATAAAGAACTCAAACTAAACACCCAAAAAACAAATAATCAAGTCAAAAAATGGGCAGAAGACATGAACAGACACTTCTCAAAAGAAGACATACAAATAGCTAACAGACACATGAAAAAATGTTCATCATCATTAGCCATCAGGGGAATTCAAATCAAAACCACATTGAGATACCACCTTATACCAGTTAGAATGGCAAAAATGGACAGGGAAAGAAACAACAAATGTTGGAGAAGTTGTGGAGAAAGGGGAACCCTCTTACACTGTTGGTGGGAATGCAAGTTGGCATAGCAACTTTGGAAAACAGTGTGGAGGTGCCTCAAAAAATTAAAAATAGAGCTCCCCTATGACCCAGCAATTGCACTACTGGATATTTACCCCAAAGACACAGATGTAGTGAAAAGAAGGGCCATATGCACCCCAATGTTCATAGCAGCAACGTCCACAATAGCCAAACTGTGGAAAGAGCCAAGATGCCCTTCAACAGATGAATGGATAAAGAAGATGTGGTCCATATATACAATGGAATATTACTCAGCCATCAGAAAGGATGAATACCCAACTTTTACATCAACATGGATGGGACTGGAGGAGATTACGCTAAGTGAAGTAAGTCAAGCAGAGAAAGTCGATTATCATATGGCTTCACTTATTTGTGGAACATAAGGAAGAGCATGGAGGACGTTAGGAGAAGGAAGGGAAAAATGAAGGGGGGGAATCGGAGGGAGAGATGAACTATGAGGGACTATGGACTCTGAGAAACAATCTGAGGGTTCTAGAGGGGAAGGGGGTGGGGGGATGTGTTAGCCCGGTGATGGGTATTAAGGAGGGCACGTACTGCATGGAGCACTGGGTGTTATACGAAAACAATGAATCGTGGATCACTACATCAAAAACTAATGATGTATTGTATGGTTACTAACAGAACATAAAAAATAAAAAGTACTGGGTTCAGGTCTCAGCTTTATCAATTAATATATGAAGTTGGGTTATTTCTTTGCTCCAAAAATGGGAATAATGGTAACACAGCTTCATCATATAGTTGTAAGATTTAAATGGGTTGAAGTATAGAAATCATTTAGCATAAGACCCAGCACAGCTTAAAGCGTTCCATAGACATTTGTTGATGTTGTTGTTACTATTGTATGATAGTCTCCTGCAGCTGACCAGTTTTTCTGAAATTGGGAATGGGGGGATAGAGTGTTATATCAGAGAAGCTTCCTGTCTGATGCATTTGTGGTACTGTTTTTCAATTTCTTGAGAGTTTTAGATTAATTTTTCATTGCCTCTCTGCCATTTGGAAGGAAAAGGGAAATACCATGGAGTGCCTACCAGAAGCCAGCAGATTAACACATTTAGCAATCAGCATGTCCCTGTGAAGTAGTTCTCTCTTGCCACGCTTATATATGGGAAAGGGAGGCTCAGGGAGGCTGTATAATTTACACAGCATTGCACAGCCAGGAGTTGAAGATCCAGGGTGTGAACCCAGATTTTCCTGGTTTTACTCTGTAGCTGCCCCAAGTTCTAGAGGCTGAGCCCCATGGTGTCTTCTTACATAGCTAGAAACATTCAATGGATATGAAGGGCATTGTTTCCCTTTATCCTGTGGGTGTCAAGTGGCTTTAACTTACACCTCACACATGTTGGGCACTGACAATTTATTCTGCTCTTCCATGTCATCATCATGCTGGAGATTGGTGGGATTTCAGTGTCCAGGGCCTTGGGCTCAGCACGTTTCAGAAGGACGTTATTCACCTTGAAGTAAAATATGAAATGTGTCATACTCTGTCTCTAAGGAGCCCCTTAATACATTTTTGAAGGGCTGTGACATGACAGCTAGCTGGCTGATAGAATGAAAACCTGAGCCCTGATGATTGTCTCTGATGGGGTTTTTTGTTGAATTGTTCTGTTCCTCAGTGAAATAACTTTACGTGTCGCATTTCTGTGGGATGGACTCTCTTTTTGCAAGGTCCTAATTACTTTCATGAGCTTTTGTCCAAAACTCTTCAAAGTGAATGCACGTCAGTGTGGGCGTTCACCGTGGGCATGCTAAAACAGTGTTTCACTGTAATTGGTCATGGTCATGCACTAGCGAGTCATTAGTTTCTTGGGGAAAAGAAAGTGAGGTAGTTAATTCAAGTTAAGAGTAGTAGTCTAGTATGTGTCCTATTAGAAATGAAATGTCCTCTAATTTTGACTTTTATGTTTATACTTTTCAATTCATTATCTAGAATTACTATGCCTTACTCAAACATATTTTCTAGTATTCTTTCATAGACTGGTTTTCCTGTTTTTTTTTTCCTGAAAAGTTTAAAAATTAGGAAAAAGTATGTAGGAAAACAAAACAAGCATCCATATTCGTACTGCCCCAGAAAGAAAACTTTGAATGTTTGAAATTCTTCCAGGTCCTTCAGGAAATGAAACATTGCAGATCCATGAATCTCCCTTAGATCTCAGTTTCAAGCAAACTGGTGTCTAACCACTGGCTGCTTCCCTTTCACCTCACTTTCTCTGATGCTTCCTCTCCAGCATTTCTTCCATTCCACCAACATCTCCAAGATTTGGATCCTCCTGCCTTTCGCTCTCAGTCACCCTCCATGTGGGCACTATCTTTCTAGCTCTGATAGAGTTTGTGGTCCCTCTTCATAGTCCTCATGCAACATCAACTCTCCGCTTCCTCTCTCCCTTCTTTATACTCAGGTGGCAGAACCACAGCTCTACTTTAACTGCAATTTTCTACCTATTCTGCAAGGATCCAAGCAACTAAATGCTCATGAGCAAAACTATGTAACTTGCAGATTTATGAATATAAATTTTAAATGGTGACTCAATGCTGCCCATCAGTCCTACTAAACTTTCTACTCTGTTCACTTTCCCATACTCCAAAATGATAGTTTTATACATTCTCTCTCTTCAAACATAACTCTTGTTCTATTGCCTCAGTTTTCCTGACTGTCTTCCTAATACATTGGATTTTTTCCCCTCTGGTCTCCTTTGCTTGTTCCCCATCAATACCTGTAATAATTTGCTTTACAAATTACCTCAAAACTTAGCAGGCTTAAAACAACAATAATTTTTTTAAAGATTTAATTTACTTATTTATTTGACAGAGAGAGACAGAGTGAGAGAGGGAACACAAGCAGGGGGAGTGGGAGAGGGAGAAGCAGGCTTCCCATGGAGC
This sequence comes from Zalophus californianus, assembly GCF_009762305.2. Taxonomy (NCBI): domain Eukaryota; kingdom Metazoa; phylum Chordata; class Mammalia; order Carnivora; family Otariidae; genus Zalophus; species Zalophus californianus. The sequence continues at coordinate 77,020,380 of NC_045603.1, forward strand.
AGGGAGCCCGATGCGGGGCTCGATCCCAGGACCCTGGGATCATGACCTGAGCTGAAGGCAGATGCTTAACCGACTGAGCCACCCAGGTGCCCCAAAACAACAATAATTTCTAATGGTCTTTCTCAGTTTCTGTGGGTCAGGAATTTGAGAGTGGCTTGGGGTCACATGACGTTGCAGTCAGATGTCAGCTGGGTCTGCAGTCATCTGAAAGTTTAGTTTGGACTGGCTAACTCATATGGCCTCTCTGTGGTGTTGCTTGAGTGCCGTCCCAGCATGGTGTCTGTCTGGCTCTCCTTTGAGAAGACAAAGAGAGCTGGGCAGATGCCGCAGTTCTTTTTATGACCACACTTTGAAAGTCATACACCATTACTTCCACGGTATTCTGTTGGCCACACATACTAGCCTGGATTCATTGTGTGGGGGCTGGGTTTGGGGAAGAGTACACAAGGGCATGGATACCAGGAGATGAGGATCTTTGGAGGCTGTCTTAGAGTCTGGTTGCCACTACATGTCAGCCTGATTGCTAAATGTTGGTATTCCATAGGTCTCTGGAGAGAGGTTTCCTTTCTTCTGTGTCTATATTCTCTCCCTTAGTTCTCTCATCCAGTCTTGTGGCTTTATATATCATGTATAAGCTATTGGCACTCAGATTTGTCTCCATCCCTACACACTAGATCCATACATTCAAGCGCCCACTTGATGTTTTCATTTAGATGTCTATTAGGTGTCTCAAACTTCTTTCTAAAATATTTCCCAAGCCTCCTCATCTCAATAAATGGCATCAGCATCAGTGCAGTTGCTCAAGCCAGAAATCTGAGAGAGTAATCTTGAATTCCACCTTTTCTTGGTGAGATTGTTAACAATACCTTCAAACCGTATCCCAAGTTTGTCTGTTGCTTCACCTCTGTTACCACTACCTTGATCCAAGCTATCGTTATTTCTCATCTAGTCTACATCAAAAGCTCCTAATTAGCGTCTCTCTTTCTGCAATCACTATTCATCAGAGTCACCTTTAAAAAAGGTTAATATTGGGTCTTCATCATACTCAAATACCTCTGTTGGCTTCCCGTTCTACTTAGAATGAAATCCCTCTTCCTTGTCCTGCCTAAAAGGCCTTCTTCCATCCATGGCATCTCTACTCCTCTCCAACCTCATTTTCTACTACTTCTTCCCTGGTTGACAACATCTCATCCATACTTGTTTGTCTTCCGATCTTGGCGCATGCCCGGTGCATCCCAATGTGGGGCCTTTTGTGCTGGCTTTCACTCTGAAATGCCCCTCCTCTGGATCTTGGTGTAGTCCTCTCTATCTTGTCCTTCAGGCCTCAGCTTACAAGTCCAACCTCTCAGAGAAGCCAGACCTGATCATTCAATCTAGGGCAGCTCCAGGTCATTCTTTATCATATCACCTTATTTTCTGCAGAACACTTAACACTGTCTGCAATTTTTGCTTCTTTGTTTGTTGTTTGTGCCCCTTAGTAGAATATAAGCTTTATAAATGCAGAGGCCTCAAGTCTCCTGTTGACTACTATATCCCCAGCTCCTAGAATAGTGTCTAGCTTATATTAAAGGCTCAAAAATGTCTTCTGAGTGAAAAACTAAATAGTTGTTAACTGATCACTCACTAAGGCACCTTTCTTGGTGTCATTTAGATTGAATCACCCTGGAATATCTAGGTTATCACAAGAAAAAAAATTATTTGGGACCTATTTAGTTTGTCTACATTTAAGAATATTGCAGTTTCAGTTATAGATAATCATACCTTTGGGGTGCTACGGGTTTAAGGCATCTTGTGCTAACAAAAATACATGTATCTTTATGCTGTTTGCCATGTTTTTTTGTTTGCGGAGTTACTCTCTACAGTTCTTGCTCTCAATTTTTATTGTCAAATTTGTTGTTAAACCTGGATTTATATTACAGAGAAACCATTTAAATGTTTCTTTTCCTGGCGAACTACTGTAGCCTGTTTATTATTATTGTTCTTATCTCCTTTGTTGCAAGTCACTGTGCTTTTTCTTCAGAATGACCCTGAAATCCCTCCCTTACTCCCCTTAGCTCAAAATCTCCTCTCCTGAAGTGTGATATATTTCCCTTAATTTTGTTATTTTAGCTTACATGCATTGCTTTATTTTGCAGTAATATTACATTGATTAGTGATGTTCTATGGTATTGTTTCTCTTTTAGGTGGCTTGTTTTTCTTTTCTCCTATCTTATCCCCTAAGGCAACACATTCTGCACAGCTGACATTCAGTCTGGATGGGTGGTTGCTGCTCTACAGTTCATGCTGACCCTGAACAGGACCTGACCCCTGACAACTGTGACTCTTGGTGACACATACCTCACCCTGTGAGGCAGGCACCCGAGTTACATGTGGGTTAACTTTCCTTCATTCCCATCACATTTTGTGCCAGAATGTTTTCTGAAACATAGTCATTTCTGTTAGTTTAATTATACAAATATTTATTCATGTTTATTCAACACCTACTAATCAGATGCAATTCTGAATTCAATAAAAAAAACAGCCCAGGGATTTAGATGTATTTGGAATAATTAATAGTACTAGCTATAACCGTCAGGGTTTTACCAGCAAAACAAAACCAGCAGGATCTCTATATCATCTCTACGTATGTCTGGTATACGTATAGTTGATACTCATTATTTTTAGATTTTGTACTTGTGAATTCACCTATTTGCTAAAATTTTTTGTAACCCTGAAATCAATATTTGCAGTGTCTGTGTGCTCATTCACGGACACACACAGAGTGGTGAAAACTTTGGATTGCCTGTTGCACGCGCTTCCCGCTGAGGCTGAACAAGGCGATGGCCTGCCTTCTTGCTTCAGCTAGCATACTGTAAACAAGCTTCTTTTTCTTGGTCTACTTAGTGCCATGTTTTTCATATTTTTGTTCTTTTCGTTGGTGATTTCAGTGTTTGCAGTGGCCCCCAAGTGTAGTGCTGAAGTGCTGTCTAGTGTTCCTCAGCTCAAGAAGGCTGTGTTGTGCCTTAGGGAGAAAATCTGTGGGCTAGATAAGCATCGTTCAGGCATGAGCTATGGTGCTGCTAGTTGTGAATTCAGTTGTTGCTAATGAATCAACAACAGAGCATATCCAGAAAAATGAAGAAGACTTTCACTGCTCTGGACATGAGGCTGCTCTGGAAATAGCTTAAGTAACAACTGTAGTGTGTGATGAAGCTATGGAAAAGATGGAAAAATGGCTAAATTTGTGGATTCACGAGATAACAACTCATAGAAAAAAGCATGGTGAACAGCAATGTGGTGAGGCTGAAAGCCAAAGAAATTTAATGTCATGTTACCCATGGTTAGGAAAATGTTAAACCCTTCTTGGCTAGTGCTGGCTTGCTCACATGTTTCAAAAAGTGATACAGCATGAAAAACATTAACTTGCAGATGAGGTGCCGCAGATCACAACCTATATAATGCAAATAACCTCTAGATCTCCTAGCTTTAAATCATTCAAAGACCATGCAATTAATTATTTCTAATAAATACATATTAAAATAAGGTGTTTTTAAGTAGAAACACATGAAACAAGATTATGTATTGATTGGTTAACAAAAATGTTGTGACCAGAGACTTGCAGGAACCTAAACTGTATTTTTCCCGGGAGCAACAATTGCATATGCATGAATTCAGTTATCATGGCAACTTTGTAGAATATAACGGGAATAATGAGAATCAGCTTCTTGTCAAGGAATTGTATTGGTTCATGTAATTGCAGGATCTGGCTAGGGAAGTCCAAAATCTCTAGGGCAGGCCAGCCAGCCAGAAACTCTTGGGCGGGGGCTGGCAATTCAGGCCAGAGGCATAATTTCTTTTTCTTCAGGGAAATCTAACTTTTGCTCTTAAGGCCCTTCAACTGTATCAATGAAACTGTCCCAGATAATAAAAGCTGACTCTTACTTAAAGTCAACTGACTATAGAGGTCAACCACATCTACAAAATACCTTCACGGCACTCTAGCATACTGTTTGTTTGACTCACTGGGTACCATAGCCTAGCCGAGCTGGTATTAAAATTAACCACCACACTAACATTTATTGAGCCTTTACTATGTTCATGCATGTTCTCAGTGCCTTCATACTTATTTAACCCTCGACAATCCTATGCAGTTAGGTGCTATTATTATCTGCATTTTACAGATAAAAAAATAAAATAAAATGAAGTCTTCCTCAGGATCACATAGCTCGTGGGTAGTGAAGCTAGAAATCAGACTTCTGCAGGCTGGCTCCTAGTCCCTGCTCTTAACCAATTCACTCACCTTATGTAGAGACAGAGTTAGTATGGCAGGAAATCGCATAACCTCACAATTGGACAAAATTTTTACATTAAAGATGGTACTGCCTTAGCTGACATTGAGGGCTATATATGCCATTTGGGGGATGGGGCAGCCTTCCGAGTGGGCGTTGCTTTCTCCTTCTGTCATGAGCTTTACCACTGTCTACCTAACCCAGGTTCAGCCTGGTTCTGCATTTGATGAGATCACAGTTGTGAGATGATTGGTTGTTTTAACTATTACATATTTTTAACTAGCCTGGAATAGGCTAATTCTTGAGACAGAAGCCAAATACTGTCAGGAAACAAAGTTCACACCAAGACGTGCACCAAATTATGTTCTGAAATGTTTACACAGAACTGAAAAAACCCCAGAGGTCCCACATAATCTCCATAATTACAGTATGGCTTAGCGTGGTTGTCAGCTAAACCACTAACCACCTTGAGGCAGGAAGATCTGTGATTGCTGGAAATATCTCTTATAACTGTTTCGGTTGTAAAAAGCAAAACAAGTCAAAATAGAAATGCAAATTACCAACTACTGAATTGAAGTAAAGTTAAATAAAATTGAGCTTCACGAAGATTGATAATGGTGGTCCTACATGAATAGCATGGGGAATGTGGCACATTCCTAAGATTGATTCTTTCACTATTTCCATAATAGAGTTCTAAATAATTTTTTTTTTCTGTTTAGTTGGTAGACTTCTCAATATAATTTGTGACCTTCCAGCTTCTGGTTGTGCTCACCCATCTGCTCACTGGGGCAGCCCTGAGAAAGGCTTGGAAACGGTGAGGGAGAGTTAAGAAGTATTGATGTCCGAGGTAGAGGCTAGGGGTTCACTCACATGAAAAATGTGCTGTGTCTCCCACAACCATGGGCAAAATCAGATCAGGCCACCTCTTCTTCAGGTCAGCAAAGGTATGTGGCCTCATTAGATAGAGGCTGACCCCGATGGGTGCTTGAGAGGAAATACACCATCCTTCTGGGCATCACACTTTCTCTCTCCCAAAGTATAAGAGGCATGTGGAGGAGTAAAAAGACAGAATGTCAACATATATCTGAGAAGAGTGAATCATAGTTTAAGCAGATAGCTTTTGGCTGCTGGGTGAGGCAGCAGATGTCTCAACATATATTTTAAGATGCATCATATAGTTAAGAGAGTAAAAGAGAGTGGTAGATCATTGTACTATAAAAAGGTAAGAAGACTTGAGCCCTATTCTTAGAAGTACGTTATATTTATTTATCTCAGTAAAGTGCTGAATGTAGGTCTTCAAAGAAATGGAAGTGAACAGTTTCAGGTTCATTAATGTTCTGTGGAAATTGACATTAAAGAAAGTAGGCCTTGTGTTGTCAAAGCAAAGAATCGGGAAACTCCTCAAAATAAACAATAAAGCAAGCAGTGCAATATTGAAACAGGTGAAGAAAAGCAGGAGGTGTTGAGTACAGAAAAGTTATCGTTGGCAAAAACTGAGGGGAAGGCTGGTAAGGAGTGAGGGCTTGAAGAGATGAGTAGTGATGAGCCGTTCAGGTGCACGCTGAAGTATAAAGTCAACCTGATCATGAATTTTGTCAGGTCACAGCTAGGAGATGGAGAAGGCCAACTGTGTTCAGAAGATGGTAATTTTGAGCAAAATCCATTCCTCTGGAAGGAATAAGGATGTGACAGTTGAACAGCTGAGACCTTAGCTGATTCTTGCCACCTCTCTATACACTAGCAGTGCCTGTCAGAGTCTGACTTTAAGGATAAAACTCAGAGTAATATGTAGCAACTTCCTAGAGGACACAAAGGATTTCCCTTTGATTATGGCTTTTCTGTCAAACAGAGCCATTCTCATGGGTGAGTCAGTGAGGCCAAGGAGGCCCTGGGCGTGGGGCAGCTGACACTGGCCCTGTGGTTACTCTCTTGGGGTTCTGAGGTGGTGGGAAAGAGAAGGCGATGCGGTGTCTCTGGGGTCAGATTGCTTGGTTCAGACACAGCTCTGCTACCCGTGTTGCCTGTGACTTGACAAGTTACTTGAGCTTTTTAAACCTCAGTTTCCTTATTGGTAATATGGGTCCAATCATAGCACCTCTGTCAGAGTATTGTTCGGATGATTAAACAAGACAACGCCCACTGCAGGGCATGAAGTGGGGCCCTGACAGGGTCCACGGTAGTGTTGTCTTTATCGCGTGCCCACTCTTTCAGTGAGATGCCTCAGTCATCTCGCTTAAGCATCATAACAACATTTACAAGTTGCTGCTATTATTTACGTATTTTTTACTTGTGAGAAAGCTGAATTCAGAGAAAATAACTTGTCAAGAGCGACACTTATAGTCACTGTTTGAATGCAGGTCTTTCTGGATCCAAGTTCATGTGAACGGCACTGTTAGGCTTAGCGTATGCGAGGGCAGACGTGGAGCATTATCGGGAACTGACAGCTGAATCCAGAGGCCAGAAGCTTGGTTCTGAAGAGCGCTGGCTGTAATGGGATGATTCATCACATCACGCAGCGGTGACACAACAAGATGCGGGGTGGTTGATAACAGGAACTCATACTGTTTCGGTCCCTTGGTATGTGCTACACACCGTGAAAGGTGTTTCCCCACTTAATACTGATGGGAATTCTCTGAAGTAGTTGCTCTTATCATTTTTATTTTGCAGATGAGGAAATGGGGCCTGTAGTTGGCAAAACTGGAATTAGAAAGAACATCTGTCTTTCCCGGCAGCTGTAGGCTGATGGGCCTCAGGTCCATGTTTCTGGCCGGCCCCACCCCTCCACCCCCCAACACACACTGCTCCTTTGAAGTAGGCGACACTCACCAAACCCCTCTCCTCGCCGCCACAAATGTACCTTGTGCTTTCTGATTGCCTTGGCTTCCCAGTATTGTCATCCACCTCCGTATCTTCTCCCCCATAATTTCTTTCACACAAAGCAATCTATTTGATACTGTTTCTTGAACATCTTGCTCGGTCCTGCTGCACCTTATCTGAGAACCCACAGCACTTCTTGGCTTATTTACCCAGCAATTGTCTTTGCTAGTGTGTATTCTTAGCCTTTTGTGTGTCTGTGCCTTGTCTTTTCCAAATACATGACCAAGCCCTTGTGGCCCAGGTCTTCTTTTTGTAACCTCTAGAAATCCTTAGTTTGTACATCGTCTAACTTAATAAATATTAATTAATTCATTAGTTTTCAGAAAATAATATACTCATCAAAGGAGATAATTTTAAAACATGAAAGAAAAATCTTATAAAATTATAGCACATGTCATAGCTCATGGATATTAGAATTGGGAGCCTTCATAATCTTGATTATTCCAATGAAAGGAAAGTGAATAAATGCAGAAAGTCACAGCCAATGAAAAGCTATAATAAAGAGGCAAAAAAGGGATGGAACATAACAGAATCACGTTGGGGTTTACCTACCAGTTTGGAAGACTGATCAACTAAGTGCCCCAGATCCTTCAGTGTGTAACAAAATGCAGCAGCTAAAGTAGAGGAAAAATGGATATCATATATAGCTATTAAGTAGCATTTCATTTCTTTTATGTGTCTTTTTTAAAAACGTTTTTAAAAGATTGTTTATTTATTTGAGAGTCAGAGAGAGAGAGCAGGAGCTCAGGGGAGGGGCAGAGGCAGAGGGAGAAGAGACTTCTCTGCTGAGCAGGGAGCCCTATGCAGGGATTGATCCCTAGACCCCCCGAGATAATGACCTGAGCCAAAGGCAGATGCTTAACCAACTGAGCCACCCGGGAGCCCCTAAACAGAATTTGTTATATATGGTGATATTGTTTAATTATCCGCTTCATCCATGTAAATGAGAGAAAGATGATTTAGAAGTAAAACTGGTATTGGATTTAGAATGTTTTATTGTGTCTTCTTCCAGTATTTGGCTACACAAGGAGCAAGCAATACCTATAGTCATGTAGGTTTAAATATAGTTACCTAGTCTTAAAATTTTTTCTTTTAAGGACTTAATATTTATTCTGTGGTATTTTATCATGTTGTTTTGTGTTGTGTATGTCTCTGTGTTTTAAATATATATTTGCTCTACTAGGTATTTAGCCAGTTATTCAATCCATTTTTGTACTTGTTGAATTAAATCTTTTAGTAGGAACTATAGTTCACTGATAGAATATTGCAAAAAATCAGATTTTCATGATTAGTTTTACTTCTCACTCCTTTCTCCAAACCTTCCTTAGAACTATGTAGAACCTGCTTCTATTTCATATACTAATGGATGATATTTGTAAGAGAATCTGAGATCCAATCTCCCATGACTTTCCTCTTTTTCGAATATCTTCCCATCTTGCCTACAGATATTTTTAGAGGACAGAATGTAGGTGTTCTGCATAATTGTTAATATTACCTTGCATAAAATAGGGAATTAAAAATATCATTCTCAAAGAAACTTTTCCCCCTTTTGGGTCAATATTAAGTAGAATTTCTCGATGTGATTCCTACTTTATTTATACTCCAGATAATTCTGTACAGAGTTGACTATTGAGATTCGAGAGCATAGGAATCATTATTACCCTGTTTAGTGGCTCTTTTAAATGTGTGTAATTTATTTTAATATGGAACAGCTGGAGAACAATCAGGTGAAACCTCTGTTGGCATCAAGAAATAATTATATCATCCTCATGCTAATACCCACCATCCTCTGTTGCAGATGGCAATGCTGTCACCCTCCAAAGATCTTTCTCGGAGATGGCTCTAAATGTAGAATCTCTGCTTGTTTGCAGCAAGTCTGACTTTATTTTAAAGGATAAGTGGAAGAAAGGACATGATAGCATCCTTTCGTCCTTAGGAATGGGTATTATTTTGTTGAAATTGTAGACAGATGTGGAAGATGGTTTTGCAAGGCACTCAAGCCCAGGAGTGTATGTTACTAATAATACATTTCGTGTAATCCGTCTGCCTCTTATGTGAAGAGAGGTGGCTGTTTTCTACCAAATGCATTTTTAAAAGCCACCTTGGAGCTTTGTGTGGGGGATGATTCTTGGGACGATGGCAGGTTGAGCTGCATGCAATCATTGAGTCTGATAGGCGAGGTCCTAAAACCTTCATTCTGTGTTCATTTTTAAATCTCACTCAAAATATTTTCAGAGTCTTTGAATTAGTGAGGTAAGAAAAAGTGAATTTAGTTGGGAATTATTGTACCATTTTTCTAACCTTATAGCACCCTTCATAATCTGGGACCTCCACCCCCAGCTCTCTTCAGTCCTCAACCAGCCACTGGTTCTGGGAGTATTCCCTTTGTGTGGCTTATTCCCATCTTGTCCTGAGTCCTTTCAGGAGAATCTGCCACACACATAACCAACAGCCTGGAAAGCACTCTAAATACAGAAAAAAGGGAAAGGTTTAACATGAAGAGTATACATATCCCCTCATTCAAATGAGTGACAGGCACTGGGCTAGGTCCAGAATATAAACCCGTGAAGTTGGGGTCTTGTTCTCAGCAATAGAATCACATATGGCACAAAGTAGACCCATAACCAGATAGAGATACTGTGTGTGGGCCACAATCACAACAGGACAAGAAGACACACTCAAGTTAGGATGATTGGAGGAGGGTTTGTTCACAAAGGCAGGTAGGAGGCCCTGCAGGGGATGGTGTGGTACCCCAGGCTAGGAAGGGCAGAGTTACTGTGAACACATCTAGGTCTGAGGGGAAGGGGGAAGAAAACCCAGGAGAAGAGAGTGTTGTAGAAACCTTCCCCTGAGACTTCCAAGGAGTGATACATCCATTTTGAGGCAACCTCGTGGGGAGGGTACCATAGGAATATGCCCTGACCTCCCTTTCTTCCCTTTCTCCCATCTCCTGCCAACCCCCCTCCCCCCGGCCCTGCTGAAATCAAACTGGAAGGCAGAGGGCATGGGAACAAATTGTAGACCAGATGAGGGAAGCTTCTGGATAGGACAGAGTGGAGGAGAAGGCAGAGAAAAGGGCTGGGAAAGAGCGTGTGTGTGGAGGGGGGGTAGTGGGGGGAGACAGGAGACACTCAGCAAATACAAATAAAATGTCCTGCTAGTAAAAGCTCCCAATCTGGTGGGGAGAATGAGGAGTGAGCCGACACGGACAGCCTGGTGCGACATGTGCATGTGCTCCTGCCATGGTGCGCACAGCACGCGGTTGGGGAGCATCGAGGACAGGCCCCTAACTCAGAGTGAGGGGGGCTGGAGGGGAGAGTTACAGGAGGCATTCCTGGGTTTTGAATGAGGAAGAGTTTTCCTGGTGAGAAAGCTAGCCGCTGACAGCTAGGAATCGGCTTGGCACTCACTGTTAGGTCTAGCTATCTGTTGCACACAAACGACTTCACGGAATATCAACATCAGAAAATGTCGATGGATCTGTGCTCAGATGGATTAAATAAAAAACAAGAGCACTCTGAAATCATGTCTGAACATAGATGAAAGCTTGAACAGTGTTCAGATCACAAAAATGGCCAAATACTCCTCCGTCCTGGGTAATGTGAGTGAGTGCTCTTCCTTTACAAATTGTAGACTGAGCTTTGCTTCATCTCATCCAGCTTATTGATAAGGTGTGTTGGAACTCAATTACGGACATCAGTCATCCTGACCATAGCTTTTCTTTCCTACCCAGATTCACCTAACACTCGCCCCAATCCTTTACTAGGTTCTCTCTAAACCCTCTTCCTAAGGCATCCCAGAGCTCCCCCAAGCTGTGCATTATCCCTCTCTGCAATGAGTAGTAAACTCAGCGTGTTCTAGCACAGGTGTGTTCCTGGTGATCTTCAGCTGGAGCATTTTAACACTGGTTAGTATTAAGAAAAAGCATTTTAGATTAATGGTGCAACATGTAAAAATGCATAGAATGGATGCGTTGTGTTGGAAAAATTACAAGTGGCTCACAAGGGTTGGTACTCTCTAAGTTCATTAGAAGCTATAAATGTGTCCCCTCTGTGTATTCAGAAATCAGTTTTGCTCTTTCTTAGCTTGTGTAATTAGGTGAGGAAAAGAAATGACATGTATAAAAATTGGAGAAAGATTTTACGTTTTGAAATAAAACTTACCTGTATGCAGAAATTAATTTCTTTCTAGATTTTCTAATTGCAATATTATAATATATTCCTAGAAATGTACTTTTCTAAGTTTTTTTTTTAGGGGGGTAGGGTGGAAATGTGGCTTTGTAAGTGTCCTAAGTGCTTTGTAAGTTTCCTAAGTATGCTTAGTTGACCTCCTGGGCAATCTAGAACTCTGTGGGCATTATCGCGAAAAACAAGACTGGAGTACAAGCAGAGAGACAAGACACGAAGCAGCTCTTTTATATTGAGCTTGGAAGTTTCTCTGTTCTTTGAAGACACTGGCGAATCACTATATGAATCCTTAAAAGCCTTGCAAAATCCCTATTTCTAAACAGAGTCATATATAAATGCAGAAGTTGATAATTTCTGATGTTTTCCTTGATAAAAATATTAAAAAAGTAACTGCTAAAACTTAAATCTGTTTTATGCCAGGCATCATGCTAAGCTTTCTATATGTTCATCTGTGTATTGCTCACAAGAACCCTGTGAGGTAAGTATTGTGATGCTTTTGCAGAAGGAACAGAGAGAGAGCGAGTTGAAGGGTCTCGTAGCTAGTAAGTGAAGGAGACTAGATCGAAACCCAGGCAGTTTGTCTCCCAAGTCTGCTTCGCAAGAGTTGAACAGTGTGGTGTACAGCCCTGCTTTTCAAACCTTAATGTGCGTGGGAACCTTCTGGGGATCTTGTTTAAAAATAGTTCCTGATTTAGTTGGCCTGAGGTGGGGCCTGAGTGTCTGCATTTCCACCAAAGGCTGTTGAGCTGCTTTGTGTGGTGAGGGATCAAGGACGTGGAGGGAGAAAAGTGAAGTCCAGTCGTAAGGATAAGACTGGTTAGCTCAGTTCAGTTCATCTCTTTGCCATTCCTTTTCCTGATGTGTGCCATGGGCAGGTTGCATGATTGTTAAGTCCCAACCAAGCTGGCGAATCTTGCACTGCCCCCAGACCCCCGCCCCCCGATTTCAGACATAGGGGGCTCCTTTCTAAAGCCGCCATTGGTGTAGTCCTCCCGGTCCTGACCAGCTGGGAGGCTCTAGTCAGGGGAGCAGGTGTGGGCGGCCTCCTCCTCCCCACAGGCTGAGTTCAGATGACAATGCTGGAGCTTCCGGACAGACAGCGGCTGCTCTGCGATCGGCTGTCTCCTTCGCCTTCTGAGAGGCTTGCCAGCATCTGGCGTGGCTAGGTTTTGCCTCATGGATTCTCATTCCCTGTCACAGCTGATTAGGGGGCTGGATCTAAACATGGAGCCTGACACTCAAGGCACCACGCTGTATCGTTTGTAGTGTGCTCTCTCATTGCTGCCCCAGACTGTCCTATTCCTGTGAAGAAACCTCTAGCCTCTTCACAAGGCTCCTTTCTCTTTTAAAAGGATTTCTACTATAAACTTAATGGCAGATACTTAACTCAGTGTGACTGGCCAAAGCCATGCCTCAAACTCACTATTTTCAAACTTCTTTTGCTTTTGTTAATAGCTGTGAGGACCTATGAATAGAAAATGCTAAGCCCTCTTAAAACTTAAACTTCAAAGAAAGTTTTATTGTTATGGTTCCCTAAATCTCCAAGTGATGTGCCTGCAATTTAGGGCTCATTTCACTGTAATCCCCAGTTCTATATTCACTATGCAAATCACAGATTTGTGTTTCAGTTGATGGGTCTGGGTCCACAATAGTGGGCCTTTCTTTTTCTTCCTTTTGCTTTGATCATGCAGTACTATAGCACATGCTCAATAAATTATGCAAAGAATTTCTCTAGATGCAGAGCTTCTGTGACATTGTGTGTTTGGTTTCCTTGCTGCATTTTGACATTTTGTGCAGTTTAATTGCATCTGATGATGCTTTCAGCCTAATCAGTCCAGAGCAGCAATGTTATTCTCCTGCTGTGCTCAGCAATGCCTCCTGGAAAGTTGTGAAGGGTGTTTGCTGTCCTATTATCATGTTTGTGTAATTCATTATCTCTTAACTACATTCAGGGCCTAATTGCAAGTCATGAAGATGTTAGGACAGGGTAATCTTTTAAGCATACATTTAATTTCCAAGTAGATAAAGCAGAAACAAGTCTTTCCATCTTTAGAATGGTCTTCATATTGGAGGATTCGAATGTCTTGGCTTCCTAATTTTTCCTGATCCGTGGTTGAGGATGTTTTTATTATGTGTCATTGATACTCAATTATTATTCCAGCCATGGTTTAGGATTGGTATGCCCAGTTTTTAAGCAGGGATGGGATTTTTCGAATTGTTAAAGGATAAAAGGTACAGAGTAAAAGAAATTGTTGTAAAGCTTCTGATGGGTAAGAGAAGGGATGATGCTTCCAAAAACCTCTGCAGAGAAACACAGTTGGTCTGTATCTCTGTCCATATGTTTGTCTTGGCTGAATGCCCCATTCCCACTTGGGTTGAAGATCTGGAATAGATGGAAGAGTGCTATAAAAATCTAGGAAGCAATTCTTTGGGACTTTCCTAAGATTGGAAAGATGGTAGAATCCTTGTTACTGTATTTAAATATCCCCTATGTCTCTAAAAGCAGCTTCCATGTTAACTGCTTTTGAATTATAGTAAAAATGTAAAAAGGCATCTGTTGAATGGACAGAAGTTAGGGCAAAAATCTGGGGTGATTTCACAAGACAGACTACTTTTCATCCCAGGCCTCACCTGTTATACTCTACCTACCCCTAGCCTACGCCTTAGCTCTCCGAGGCTTGTGCAGTTGGTGGTATCCCATGAGACTCCACTGTGTTTCCTAGAGCAGCGTTAGTTGAACCAAAACACGGTGATTATTCTCTTCCTTTTGGGCCAATACTTGGCAACTCAGTCAGGCCATGGACTCCTGGGTCTAAGTAGTGGCTCTGCATGTAAAGACGTGGGTCTGGCAAAGAATAAGAGGCCATCATGGAATTTGTCTCTCTCTGCCAGATAGTCTGTTATTCGGATTCAGATTCCCTTTCTTGAAATATCACTTACATTTTATACACCTGAATGCATTTTGAATTTGAATATTTGGCATAAAAAATTGGGACATGTGTATATTCGTCCTTCTCCCCAAATTAATTCCAGTATAGTTCTGATGACTCTGAAATGTTATATGTGGAAAGTGGAAAATATTTTCACATATTGTGAAATAGATAAAATGAACATTTTTTAAAAAGGACAAAATTTTAATACTGTAACATCTTGTCTTTACAGAGCATTCAATTAAGATTTACGGGGAAATAATTTTATTGGCATTTATCTGGTTGCAGTGTTTGCAGTGTTTTATAAACGAGATTATTCTCTAATAGTCTTTCAATTCTGCTTCTATTACATGGTGATCTTATGATTTAAAATGAGAAATGACAATGCTTAGAATTTGGCAGAGATGGTTATACGTAGATTTTTTTTTAGACTGCTCATTTCTAATAAAAAACACTATAGCATTTTTATCTCATATTCTTTCATGCACTTTAATGTATTCTAACATTTTAATTTTAAACTATTTTTGCTAAATATTGAATATATAACAAAAGTTTTAATAAAACATTTGATAAACTTTAGAGTTTTGAATGAATTCAGTGAATACCTTTGTAGTGTACCTCTTCCCCAACACATTCTGTTCCAATTGCCTCAGAGGTGCCATTATCCAGAATTCTGTTTTTACATTTCCTTTTTTCCTCTTTTTTTTTTTTTTGGTTTTCACTTACAGCCTTTTTTTTTTTAATTTTATTTTACTAGGTTATGTTAATCACCATATGTTACATCATTAGTTTTTGATGCGGTGTTCCATGATTCATTGTTTGCGTATAACACCCAGTGCTCCATGCAGTATGTGCCCTCTTTAATACCCATCACCAGGCTAACCCATCCTCCCACCGCCTCCCCTCTAGAACCCTCAGTTTGTTTTTCAGAGTCCATAGTCTCTCATGATTCATCTCCCCCCTGCGATTTCCCCCTTTCATTTTTCCCTTCCTACTATCTTCTTCTTTTTTTTCTTTAAATTTTTTTATTGTTATGTTAATCACCATACATTACAGCATTAGTTTTTGATGTAGTGTTCCATGATTCATTGTTTGTGCATAACACCCAGTGCTCCATGCAGAACGTGCCCTCTTTAATACCCATCACCAGGCTAACCCATCCCCCCACCCGCCTCCCCTCTAGAACCCTCAGTTTGTTTCTCAGAGTCCGTCGTCTCTCATGGTTCATCTCCCCCTGCGATTTCCCCCCCTTCATTTTTCCCTTCCTACTATCCTCTTCTTTTTTTTTTTAAGATTTTGTTTATTTATTTCACAGAGACAGATGCAGCAAGAGAGAGAACACAAGCAGGGGAGTGGGAGAGGGAGAAGCAGGCTTCCTGCAGAGCAGAGAGCCCAACGCGGGGCTCGATCCCAGGACCCTGGGATCATGCCCTGAGCTGAAAGCAGATGCTTAATGACTGAGCCACCCAGGTGCCATCTTTTCTTTCTTTTTTTTTTTATTTTTAACATATAATGTATTATTTGTTTCAGAGGTACAGGTCTGTGATTCATCAGTCTTACACAATTCACAGCGCTCACCATAGCACATACCCTCGCCAATGTCTATCACCCAGCCACCCCATCCCTACCACCCCCCACCACTCCAGCAACCCTCAGTTTGTTTCCTGAGATTAAGAATTCCTCATATCAGTGAGATCATATGATACATGTCTTTCTCTAATTGACTTATTTCGCTTAGCATAATACCCTCTAGTTCCATCTACATCCTTGCAAATGGCAAGATTTCGTTTTTGTTTTTTTTTTTTTGATGGCTGCATAATATTCCATTGTGTGTGTGTGTGTGTGTGTGTGTGTGTGTGTGTGTGTGTGTGTGTGTATACCACATCTTCTTTATCCATTCATCTGTTGATGGACATCTTGGCTCTTTCCATAGTTTGGCTATTGTGGACATTGTTGCTATAAACATTGGGGTGCACGTACACCTTCTGATCACTGCATTTGTATCTTTGTGGTAAACACCCAGTAGTGCAATTGCTGGGTCATAGGGTAGCTCTATTTTCAACTTTTTGAGGACCCTCCATACTGTTTTCCAGAGTGGCTGCACCAGCTTGCATTCCCACCGACAGTGGAGGAGGGTTCCCCTTTCTCTGCATCCTCGCCAACATCTGTCGTTTCCTGATTTGTTAATTTTAGCCATTCTGACTGGTGTGAGGTGGTACCTCATTGAGGTTTTGATTTGGATTTCCCTGATGCCGAGCAATGTTGAGCACTTTTTCATGTGTCTGTTGGCCATTTGGATGTCTTCTTTGGAAAAGTGTCTCTTCATGTCTTCTGCCCATTTCTTGATTGGATCATTTGTTCTTTGGGTGTTGAGTTTGATAAGTTCTTTATAGATTTTGGATACTAGCCCTTTATCTGATATGTCATTTGCAAATATCTTCTCCCATTCTGTTGGTTGTCTTTTGGTTTTGTTGACTGCTTCCTTTGCTGTGCAAAAGCTTTTTATCTTGATGAGGTCCCAATAGTTCATTTTTGCCCTTGCTTCCCTTGCCTTTGGCGATGTTTCTAGGAAGAAGTTGCTGTGGCTGAGATTGAAGAGGTTGCTGCCTGTGTTCTCCTCTAGGATTTTGATGCACTCCTGTCTCACATTAGGTCTTTCATCCATTTTGAGTCTATTTTTGTGTGTGGTGTAAGGAAATGGTCCAGTTTCATTCTTCTGCATGTGGCTGTCCAATTTTCCCAACATCATTTGTTGAAGAGACTGTCTTTTCCACTGGACATTCTTTCCTGCTTTGTCACAGTTTAGTTGACCATAGAGTTGAGGGTCCATTTCTGGGCTCTCGATTCTGTTCCATTGATCTATGTGTCTGTTTTTGTACCAGTACCATACTGTCTTGATGATGACAGCTTTGTAATAGAGCTTAAAGTCTGGAATTGTGATGCCACCAGGTTTGCTTTTCTTTTTCAACATTCCTCTGGCTATTCGGGGTCTTTTCTGATTCCATACAAATTTTAGGATTATTTGTTCCATTTCTTTGAAAAAAGTGGATGGTATTTTGATAGGGATTGCATAGAATGTGTAGACTGCTCTAGGTAGCATTGACATCTTCACAATGTTTGTTCTTCCAATCCATGGGCATGGAACGTTTTTTCCATTTCTTTGTGTCTTCCTCAATTTCTTTCATGAGTATTTTATAGTTTTTTGAGTACAGATTCTTTGCCTCTTTGGTTAGATTTATTCCTAGGTATCTTATGGTTTTCGGTGCAATTGTAAATGGGATTGACTCCCTAATTTCTCTTTCTTCTGTCTTGTTGGTGTATAGGAATGCCACTGATTTCTGTGCATTGATTTTATATCCTGCCACTTTACTGAATTCCTGTTTGAGTTCTAGCAGTTTTGGGGTGGAGTCTTTTGGGTTTTCCACATAAAGTATCATATCATCTGCAAAGACTGAGAGTTTGACTTCTTCTTTGCCAATTCAGATGCCTTTTATTTATTTTTGTTGTCTGATTGTGTGGCTAGGACTTCTAATACTATGTTGAATGGCAGTGGTGATAGTGGACATCCCTGCCGTGTTCCTGACCTTAGGGGGAAAGCTCTCAGTTTTTCCCCATTGAGACTGATACTCGCTGTGGGTTTTTCATAGATGGCTTTTATGGTATTGAGGTATGTACCCTCTATCCCTATACTCTGAAGAGTTTTAATCAACAAAGGATGTTGTACTTTATCAAAAGCTTTTTCTGCATCTATTGAGAGGATCATATGGTTCTTTCTTTTATTAATGTATTGTATCACATTGATTGATTTGCGGATATTGAACCAACCTTGCAGCCCAGGGATAAATCCCACTTGGTCATCGTGAATAATCCTTTTAATGTACCGTTGGATCCTATTGGCTAGTATTTTGGTGAGAATTTTTGCATCCATGTTCATCAAGGGCATTGGTCTGTAATTCTCCTTTTGGATGGGGCCTTTGTTTGGTTTTGGGATCAAGGTAATGCTGGCCTCATAAAATGAGTTTGGAAGTTTTCCTTCCATTTCTATTGTTTGGAACAGTTTCAGGAGAATAGGTATTAATTCTTCTTTAAATATTTGGCAGAATTCCCCTGGGAAGCCATCTGGCCCTGGGCTTTTGTTTGTTGGGAGATTTTTGATGACTGCTTCAATTTCCTTAGTGGTTATAGGTCTGTTCAGGTTTTCTATTTCTTCCTGGTTCAGTTTTGGTAGTTGATACATCTCTAGGAATGCAACCATTTCTTCCAGATTATCTAATTTGCTGGCATATAGTTGCGCATAATATGTTCTTATAATTGTTTGTATTTCTTTGGTGTTGGTTGTGATCTCTCCTCTTTCATTCATGATTTTATTTATTTGGGTCATTGCTCTTTTCTTTTTGATAAGCCTGGCCAGGGGTTTATCAATCTTGTTAAATTCTTTCCAAGAACCAGCTCCTAGTTTCGTTCATCTGTTCTACTGTTCTTTTGGTTTCCATTTCATTGATTTCTGCTCTGATCCTTATTATTTCTCTTCTCCTGATGGGTTTAGGCTTTATTTGCTGTTCTTTCTCCAGCTCCTTTAGGTGTAGGGTTAGGTTGTTTATTGGAGACCTTTCTTGTTTCTTGAGAAAGGCTTGCATTGCTATATACTTTCCTCTTGGGACTGCCTTTGCTGCATCCCAAAGATTTTGAACATTTGTTTTCATTTTTATTTGTTTCCATGAATTTTTTTAATTCTTTAATTTCCTGGTTGACCCATTCATTCTTTAGTAGGATGCTCTTTAGTCTCCATGTATTTGAGTTCTTTCCAACTTTCCTCTTGTGATTGAGTTCTAGTTCAAAGCATTGTGGTCCGAACATATGCAGGGAATGATCCCAATCTTTTGGTACCAGTTGAGACCTGATTTGTGACCTAGGATGTGATCAATTCTGGAGAATGTTCCTTGGGCACTAGAGAAGAATATGGATTCTGTTGCTTTGGGATGGAATGTTCTGAATATGTCTGTGAAGTCCATTTGGTCCAGTGTGTCATTTAAAGTCTTTATTTCCTTGTTGATCTTTTGCTTAGATGATCTGTCCATTTCAGTGAGGGGTTGTTAAAGTCCCCCACTATTATTGTATTGTTGTCGATGTGTTTCTTTGCTTTTGTTATTAATTGGCTTATATAATTGGCTGCTCCCATGTTCGGGGCATAGATATTTACAATTGTTAGATCTTCTTGTTGGATATACCCTTTAAGTATGCTGTAGTGTCCTTCCTTATCTCTTATTATAGTCTTTGGTTTAAAATCTAATTTGTCTGATATAAGGATTGCCACCCCAGCTTTCTTTTGATGTCCATTAGCATGGTAAATGGTTTTCCACCCCCTCACTTTCAATCTGCGGGTGTCTTTGAGTCTAAAATAAGTCTCTTGCAGACAGCATATCAATGGATCTTCTTTTTTTTATCCAATCTGGTACCCTGTGTCTTTTGATTGGGGCATTTAGCCCACTTACATTCAGGGTAACTATTGAAAGATATGAATTTAGTACCATTGTATTGCCTATAAGGTGACTGTTACTGTATATTGTCTCTGTTTCTTTCTGGTCTATGTTACTTTTAGGCTTTCTCTTTGCTTAGAGAACTCCTTTCATTATTTCTTGTAGGGCTGGTTTCGTGTTTGCAAATTCTTTTAGTTTTTGTTTGTCCTGGAAGCCTTTTATATGTCCTTCTATTTCCAGTGACAGCCTAGCTGGATATAGTATTCTTGGTTCCATATTTTTCTCATTTAGTACTGTGAATATATCATGCCAGTCCTTTCTGGCCTGCCAGGTCTCTGTGGATAGGTCTGTTGCCAATCTAATGTTTCTACCATTGTAGGTTACAGACCTCTTCTCCCGAGCTGCTTTCAGGATTTTCCCTTTGTCTCTGAGACTCGTAAGTTTTAGTATTAGATGTCGGGGTGTTGACCTATTTTTATTGATTTTGAGGGGGGTTCTCTGTGCCTCCTGGATTTTGATGCCTGTTTCCTTCCCCAAATTACGGAAGTTCTCTGGTATTATTTGCTCCAATATGCCTTCTGCCCCTCTCTCTCTTTCTCTTCTTCTGGGATCCCAATTATTCTAATGTTGTTTCATCTTATGGTATCACTTCTCTCTCGAATTCTGCCCTCGTGATCCAGTAGCTTATCTCTCTTTTCTCAGCTTCTTTATTTTCCACCATTTGATCTTCTATATCACTAATTCTCTCTTCTGCCTCATTTATCCTAGCAGTTAGAGCTCCAGTTTTGATTGCACCTCATTAATAACCTTTTTGTTTTTGGTTTGGTTGGATTTTAGCTCTTTTATTTCTCCATATAGAGTTTCTCTAGTATTTTCCATGCCTTTTTCAAGCCTGGCCAATATCTTTATAATCATCATTCTGAACTCTAGTTCTGACATCTAACTGATGTCCATATTGATTAGGTCCCTGGCAGTCAGTACTGCCTCTTGTTCTTTTTTTTGAGGTGAGTTTTTCCATCTTGTCATTTTGTCCAGAGGAGAATAGATGAATGTGAGAACAAAATGCTGACAGGGTAACAACGACCCCAGAAAAATATACCCTAAACAAGTCAGAAGAGCCCTGAAACCGGGGGAAAAGAAAGGGAAAGAAAGAAAAAAAGAAGAAGAAAAGAAAAAGAAAAAAAAAGAATATGATCAAAAATGATCAGTCTGGTGAACAGATCGGTGCCACACACTAGATTTTGGGCATATTTTCGTCTGTTGGAAGAAACTGCCTCCCAAAATTTTAAAGAAAGAAAAACTTATATATGTACAAAAATCAGGGTAAATACGATGAGGGGATGGAATATGAGTGTAAAGATGAAAATTATAAACGATTTTGTAAGAGGAATTGAGAAGATAAGAAATTTGTTGAAAAAAGAAGAGAAATTTAAAAAACCAAAAAAAAGGTAGAGTATGTGAACAGGCAGGAGTCTAGAACAAAGCCACACACTAGAGATTTAGGCTATATTTTGGTCTGTTAGAAGAAACTGTATCCCAAAATTTTAAAGAGAGAACAAGTTATATATAAACCAAAAATAAGGTTAACTACAGTGAAGGGATAGAATATGACTCTAAAAGTGAAAAATAAAAATTTTTAAAAAAGGGATTGCTAAGATGTTGGTTGGAAAAGGGAAAAAGAAAAAAAAAGAAAGTTAAAAAAGTTAACTTTGAAAGACTAAAGAATCATGGGAAAAAAAGCCATGAATTCTATGTGCAGTATTCCCCTAGCGCTGGAGTTCTGCCGTTCTTATTTATTGGTAAACTTGGTCTTGGCTGGCGGTTCTTGCTGACCTTCTGGGGGAAGGGCCTGTTGCTGAGGTTCCCAAATGTCTTTGCTGGAGGCGGAATTTCCCTGCCCTTGCCTGGTCCGGGCTAAGTAATCAGCTCGGGTTTGCTCTTGGGAGCTTTTGTTCCCTGCAAGCTTTCCATACAGCTTTGGGGATGAGGGTGAAAATGGCGGCCTCCCAATCTCCACCCGGAGGAGCCAAGAACTGGTGGCCCCGCTCCTCAGTGCGCCCCCAGAGAAAAGCAGTCAGTCACTCCCGTCTCCCCGGTCTCTGGCCACACTCCATGCTCACCCGGCCTGTGACCGAGCATTTCTATCTCTGGTACTCGATCCTGTATGGAGTTTCCAAACCTAGCAGATCCCTGCGGTGCGGTTCTGCGCCGCTCCTCTGGGGGGAGGAAGGGGAGTCTCCCCGGATCTGCCGCTTGTTGGGTCCCTGCTGGAGGAGCAGTGGCCCGACTGTCCTGGGGATCACGGTTTATGGCAACCCCGAGCTGAGAGCCCACTCCTCGGCTCCGTCTCTGCAGCTGGCTTCCCTGCTCCAATACCTGGGAGCTCTGTTGCACTCAGGCACCCGTGGTCTTTCTGTGACCCTGAGGGTCCTGAGACCACGCTGTCCCAGCGAGGGTTCCACCCCCCGCTGAGCCACTGGAGCGAAGTCCCTCAGCGGAGCCAACTTCTAAAAGTTCCGATTTTGTGCTCCGCTGCTCTATCACTTGCCAGAAGCGGCCGACGGAGGTCCCCTCCCCCACCATCTATCTTCCCAAATATCGCCTCGGATTCACTGCTCTGCACGCCCTGCCTTCCAGAAAGTGGTTGCTTTCCTGTTCAGAGAGTTGCTGCTCTTCTTTTCTTCGATCTCCTGTTGAGTTTGTAGGTGTTCAGAATGGTTTGATTCCTATCCAGCTGAATTCCTGGGACCAGATGAAATTTAGGTCTCCTACTCCTCCACCATCTTGCTCCTCCCCTTCCTTTTTTTTTTTTTTAATGGTTTTACCACATATATTTGTATCACTAAAAATACACTTTGTAGTTTTTCATGTTTTTGAAATCTGTATAAATCAAATCATTCTGTAAGTATTAGTTTTGAAATAGCTTTTTTTCACTCACTCACCTTATGTTCCTGAGATTCATCTACATTTGTATTTTTAGCTATAATTGATTCCTTTTAATGGCTATATAGATTATTTCATTATAGAATTATACCACTATGTATCCATCATGCTATTGATAGACCTTTGGTTTTCCACTATTTTGCTACCACAAACAGTCCTGGCATGAACAGTTTTTACATGCTTATTAGTGTAAATGTATGAGACTTTTTCTAGTTAATATTCCTAGGATTGATATTTCTGAATCTTAAACACCATCAACATTATTGGATGAATGACAATTTTTTTCTAAGGTCGTTAGACAAATATTCAGTCTCATCAACCAAGTATATGCAGTCCAGTTGATCCATATCTTTGCCAATTCTTGATTCTGTCAGACTGTTAAATTCTCACCAATTTGGTGGGTGTCAAATGGTATTTCTCTGCATCCTAATTTGTTTTTTCTAGGAACACTAATGAGACTCAGCGTATTTTCATACTGTACTATTGGCCATTGGGATTTCCTTTTCTGTACAGTGCCCGTTTTAAGTCTTTGCCCACTTTTCTATGGGGTTGTTGTTATGGCCTGAATTGCATCACCCCAAAATTCATGCGGTGAGTCCTAACTCCTAATGTGTGATCTTATGATTTTCAAAGAGGTAGTCAAGTTAATACGAGGTCATGAGGGTAGGCTCCAATCTAATATAACTAGTGTCCTAATAAGAAGAGTTAATTTGGACACAGACAGGTACAGAGGGAAGATGAGGTGAAGACACAGAAGACAGCCATCTGCAAGGAGAGAGACCTCAGAAGAAACCATCCCTGCCAACAACTTGCTTTGGACTTCTGGTATCCAGAACTCTGAGAAGATACATTTTTGTTATTTAAACAACCCAGTCCATGGTACTGTGTTATGCCAGCCTGAGAAGACAAGTACAGTTAATTTTTTCTAATTGAAGAAAATTACTAAGGACTATATGTATTCATAACCAGAAAATATTCTCAGCTGGCACCATTGCACATGCAGAATTATTTCATATTTCAAAGTTTACAAAAAGATACACTACAATTGTGGAATAATTTTAAGATACAGAGGGATATAATAAATTTTAAAATATTTTAGAGATACAGTAAATTTTAACAACTTCCTCTATTGTTTGCATTTATTGTGTCCTATTTAAGAAATTCTTCTCCATTCCAAATTCATGAAGATATCCTCCTCTATCCTATTTCTAAAATTATTAGTTTTGCTTTTTCATATTTAAGTCTTTATCTTTTTCTTTTTTCTTTTTTTAAATTATAGTTGACACACAATGTTACATTAGTTTCAGGTGTACAACATAGTGATTTGACAATTCTGTATATTATGCTGTGCTCACCACAGGGGTAGCCATCTGTCACCAACAACACTATTACAGTGCCACTGACTATATTTTAGTTTTCCTTTTTCATATTTAAGCCTTCAAAGAACCCATAATTGATTTTTTTTTTAGTGTATATAGAGTAATCTGGGAGTACAGTTCTTCTTTCACTATATGAAAAACCAATGATCAGAATATGATTTAGAAAATAAAGTCTAGCCTTTGCCTGATGAAGTTTCCATATATCTGTGAGTCTGTTTTTACTGTCCCTGTGCTACTACGTCATGGATTTAAGTATTATAGCCTTACAATAATTCTTGATGTTTGGTACGATAGCTACTCTGAACTTTTATATTTTTCTGATTTTTTTCAATGGGTTCTTAGCTATTATTGGATGTTAACTATTCCAACTTTATGAGATTTTGATTAAAATCATATTGAATTTATAGATCAATTTCATGGGGACTTGGTATCATTAAGATATTCAGTCTTCTGTAACGGCAGAGCTGATGTATCTTATGACTTATACTGTTTTAAGTGCCAGAAGTCAATGACTCTTGAACCAGACACACATGTCTTAAGCAATAGTCCCATTTTGGTGACTCAACTAGCTGATTGATTGCCTGGAAATGAATCCCAATTATGTGTTCTGGCTGTTCACAGGGCATTTTAGGTGCTTTGTCCTGCTGCCTTTTAAAGAATTTTATATTTTTGGACTCATTTTTTAACATGCAGTTAAGGAGTCATTGTGATGTCAGGATGTCTATACAATGAAGAGTAAGTATCTTTTTTAGAGGAAAGCTTTTTATTTTTGGCATAAAGTAGCTTTCTCATTCAGCTTTTATTCATCTGGAACTTTTAAATTTTCTTTTCTTTAAATACCCCATGTATCCTTGTTTACCAGTCTTTTGATTTGGGCACCATGGAGCGTGTACATAATCTCCATGGCAGTGTGATTGCTTTGCCCTGAGAAGTATGTCATAAATTCTAAAATCTACCAACTTTTAATCTTATCAATGAGCTTACATTTGTTAAGGCTGGTCAAATACATGAAAACAGTAATAGAGCAGCAGAAGGTCTTTGGCATAGTGCCAAATTGTATCACTGGTTTTTAAGCCATGGGATTCACACTGTTATTAACATGTAACAATGATAATTGATATCTGCAGATGGTTATTGTGTGCGTGGGCTGTTTAGGGTGTTACGTGTGCTGCCTTACTGATTCTTGCACCCACTGCGTTAGGTCATTACTGTCATTAGCCTTCTTTCCTGGTATGGAAAT
Source organism: Zalophus californianus (assembly GCF_009762305.2). Classification (NCBI taxonomy): domain Eukaryota; kingdom Metazoa; phylum Chordata; class Mammalia; order Carnivora; family Otariidae; genus Zalophus; species Zalophus californianus. The sequence goes on from NC_045603.1 coordinate 77,045,681, forward strand.
GGAGGTGAGTAGAGTTAAATACTGGACCCGAGGTCACTTAGTAATAAGTGGCAGAAACTTAATTTGAACCTTAGAGCCAGCGTTCTTAACCTCTACACTTGCATCTTTTGCAAGATAATCATCTTGGAAAAATTGGTGCTACAGAGAATTATATTATATCTTTTAGCTCTGAAATCATCAGATTTTTCCAGTCCCCTTGCCACTTACCCCCAAAGTAGAAAGTGATGTAGACAGTGAATAAAAACCCAGATTTCCCTCTGAATTCCACATTCTCCATTCTTTAATTCATATTGTACTTATTGTCTCTAGCCTAAATCTTGTCCTTCTTTTCTCACCATCTTTGTTTTTAATTTGGTTTTCCTGACTCCTATTACTTATCTCTAGTTTTCCTTCATACTTGACTTACGAATGTATATTCAAAGAACACTGGATAGTTTCATTAGAAACGTAATAGCGGACTTAATAAGAAACATGTTTTATATAATAGGTTGAAGATTTTCTGTCATTTTATACTTTTAAATTATTTATTTCTCGGAATTAGAAGTCAAATTCTAAACATCCAAAAGAGTAGTGAGAGGAAAATGAGTACATGTCTTGCTCCTTGTCCTCCAGCTACCACTTTCCTCCCTAGAGATCACCACTGAGATCATGATATGGGTTGCACTGGGATATAGAATGGAGAAATTTACTACTTTGTGAAATACATTTATCTCTCTTGGATCTTTAGTTTTTTGGGTTGCTTTTAAATTATTGCCTTCTACTTGTTTTAATATTTGTACATAGCTCATGCGCAGTAACAAGGACAATAATGTTTCTTTTCAGAGGCTTATTCATTGTCCATAATCTGCAATGCGTTTTTGCTAAGTGCCTATCATTGCTTTATCAGGAATCTCTTGAAAGGGAAGGAGACAACTTGCCTAACTGAAGTGCACTTATTGGTCTGTTACACTATAATAAAGTACACTATAATAAATTTTTGGTAAAAATTTACAAACCCCTAACATCATAAAATTTTGAGAATTCCAAAATAATTAGTAAATATTACTGGACACTTCTTATTGGTAGTGGGTGTTGTATGATATGTATAAAAAGAGTCTTATACCTAACATGAAGCATCAAAAAACTAAAGAATACAATTGCTAGTCTAATTTTTAACCCTTAGAAATTATTAAATGTATTTAGTACTTATTTCGTATGTGGTAAAACTTAAGCAAGGATACATTAGGATGTGGAACAGAGTCATTTTTTTACTAAAGTTGAGCCATTCTAGGCAAAATCAGTGGGCTTGATTCCTTTCAGATCTGGTATATTTCAAACTACTATAGGACAGTTTTCTGGGCCCAGGAGTTGGATCGTGAAATTTTCCTGTCTTCTAGGACTGGGAGTTTAAACGTTTAAACTTTTGGTTTATGTACCTACCAAATTTTTACAAACTGCATATGCCGTCACATTTTCAAGTTGGTATCTTAAATTTTTAATCATGTTAAGAGTTTACAAAGTATGTCATTTCCCATATACTGTAAAATATCAGTGAATTAGAAGAAAACTGTTTTATCTTTTTAAAAGCATACCCAATAGAATCTAAATGCTGGAGCGATTTGTTATCCATCAGTATCCATTTAAAAAATACACAAATAGGAGGGATTTCCAGTTATGGCAAAGTGAAGAGCTTAGAGAAATCTCTCCACAACAAGCAAGTATAAAACTGTATAAAACTGTCAAAAACAACCACCTCTGGGCTGTGCAAACGGAATGAAGGCAGGCAAAATATCGAGAAGCATTTATTACTGAAATACTTCTAGAGCTTCAAGTAATATTAGCACGATATGTGCATCCTTCTTGCCTGGGATTGCTCTCAGCCACCTTTCCAGCCGTAGTTTTCCCAGCTTACCAGAATAAAGATGGATGCAAAACAAACTAACTAACCAACAGCTTTGCTGCTAGAGGGGGCAAACAGTTTCAGATGAGGAGCAACATCACTGTTTTGTCAAATAAGCTTTACAACCTTTGATAGTCCAGTGTCATGTTCCTGTTTGAGGTGAGCTATGGACAGCCAGAAAATCAACAGCAGAGTTCTGCAAATGAGAGTGTCATAAAGGGCTGAGATAAGCTTTGCACTCATGCCTGGTAGACTGAGAAACTACGCACAAGCAAACAGTAAAAAGGCAAGACAGACCTAAGAATTGGCTTCAATTCTGAACCTGCTCCCAAACCACAAACAGATTGTCTCACAGAAGATGGAAGGTGTATAGTTCAAGGCGGTTAGTCAGTGTCTGCCCAAGTCATTAGCTAACTTCAAAGTTATGCAGCCCCAGAAGGAACCTCTTGGAAATGAAGCCAAAATATAAAGATAAGAATAAAAAAATGAGCAGAGACATCAGAGGCTACATACTGCAGGCGAGACAGATTCCAAAGTTGAAGGCCAGGTGAGTTACAACAGCAGCAACAAAACCCTCAGAAAAAATAAAATAGAGCTCTTAATTTCTATAATATATCATCTGAGATGTCCAGATATTTTCAACCACAATTCAAGAGACATGCTATAAAACAGTAAAGTGTGACTTGTATTCAGGAAAAAAAGGAAATAACACCGAAAGCGCCCAAATTTTGGATTTGTCAGACAAACACTTCAAAGCAGTGCTTACAAATATGTTCTTAAGAGTTAAGGGAAACTATGTCCCAAGAATTAAAATATGATGACAATAGCTCAACAAATAGGGAATATCATTAGAGAAGTAGAAGTTGCGAAAGTAATCAAAAGAAAATTCTAGAGTTAAAAAACCCCAATAAATGAAATGAAATAGTCCCTAGATGATCTCAATAGCAGATTCAAGATGATAGAAGAAAGAATCAGTAAACTTGAAGGTAAATCAATAGGGATTATTCGTTCCAATGATCATGTGAAAAAGCAGGTGGATGAAAATGAATGGAGCCTCAGGGACTTAATAAACTGACCTACCAATGTATGTTTCATGGAAATTTCAGAAGGAGAGGAGAAAGAAAAGGGCAAGAAAATAATTAAAAATAATGGTTGAATGATTCCCAGATTTGATGAAAAGCATTAATCTACAGATCCAATGAACCCTAATTTAAAAAAAAGAAAGAGATTCACGCCCAGATACATATAGTCAAACTGTTGAAAACGACCTGATTTTAAAACTTGCCATATAACACCATAGTAATCAAGGCAATGTAATATTGGTATAAGGACAGGTGTATAGATTAAGGAACAGAATGGAGAATTTAAGAAAATCCCCAAACTACATATTTATGATGAATTGATTTGTGACAGAGGTGCCAAGTGATTTCAGTTGGGAAACGAGAGCATTTTCAACAACTATTGTGGCACAATTGGATAACCATTTCTCTACCCCTCCTTCCAAAAGAATGTAGATACTTCTTTACCTTACTCCATATGTAAAATTAACTCAAAGGACCATAGTCCAAAATATAACAGGTAAAACTACAAATCTTGCACAAGAAACAAAAAATCTTTGCAACCTCGGGTAGGCAAAGATTTCTTACATATGATATCAAAAGCATGACACATGAAAGAAAAATTTGATGAACTGGACTTCATCAGAATTAAAAATTTTGCTTTTTAAGTTTAAGAAAATTAAATCATTAACTATTAAGAAAATGAAAGACAAGCCAAAGACTGGGAAAAGATTTTGCAATCTGTCTGATAAAGGACTCCAGATTATGTAAAGGACTCTTATAAGTCTCTTAAGAAGAGGACAAAAAAATAAGTCCAATAAAAATGGGCCAAAGACTATAATAAACCAAGGAAAGAATATGATTGGCTAACAAGCATGTGAAAAGATGCTTAGCATCATTAGTCATTAGGGAAATGCAAATTAAAACCACAGTGAGATGCTACTATACATTATCAGAATGGCTAAAATTAAAAAGCCTACCAATACCAAATGTTGGTGAGAATGTGGAGAAACTCTTCCGCATCACTGGCAGGAATGTAAAGTGCTGCAGCCACTTTGGAAAATAGGCACTAAAAATAGTTTCTTAAGAAGATAAATGTAAGACGGGGTACCTGGGTGGCTCATTCGGTTAAGCATCTGTCTTTGGCTCAGGTCATGGACCCCGGATCCTGGGATCAGGCCATGTAGGGCTCCCTGCTCAGTGGGGAGTCTGCTTGTCTCTGTCCCTCTGCCCCTCTCCCCCGCTCATGCTGTCTCTCAATTAAATAAAGTCTTAGAAAAAAAGATAAATGTATGCCTTTCATTCTACCCAGCAATTCCATTCCTAGGTATCTACTGAAGAGAGGTGAAAACATAGGCCCACATAAGACTTGCACACAGGTGTTCATAACAACATTATCCATTGTTCCCAGTCAAAACTGGAAGTGAACCAAATATCCATCAACCGGTGAATGGATACACAAAATATGGAATATCCATACCATGGAGTACTAGTCAGCAACACAAGGGAATGTGTCACTGAAAATATGCAACAGCATGGATGAAACTCAAAAGTGTTATGCTAAGTGAAAGAAACCAGCCAGGAAAGACACATAATAGATGAGTCAAGCTTATATGAAATTACCAGAAAAGGAAAAACTATGGAGATAGAAAGTGGGTCAGTGGTTGCAGGGGTTGGGGGAAATGAGACTGGGTATTGATCACAAACTGCACACAGGGACTTTTTGGGGGTGATGGAAGTCTTTTAAAACTGGATTGTGAAAATGTTTGCAGAATCATTATAAATTTAATAAAAGTCCTCATACTGTTCATTTAAAATGGGAAAGTTTTATGATATGTAAATTATAACCCAATAAAGCTTTAAAGAAGAAATTGGGAGGATGTATGGATGAATAGATGGATGGATTTATGATAAAACAAGTACAATACAATGTTAATGGAGAGTCTTTGTGGTGGGTTTATGGATATTAACTATAAAATTATTTTTAAAAATACACAGACTTTTTTCCTTCAACAATTCAAATTTTATGTCTTCCCTTTTTCTCCTCGAACTTGTATTTTCATTCCACTTCCATTATAATATTTTATGCTAACATAATACTTCTAAAAACCAAATGGCTTTCATTGAATATCATATTTCTCTGTAATGTGCATTATATATACATTTCAAATTTTAAATTAACTATGACTGTAACCCGTTAAATATTTAAAATGTTTCTGGATTTGGTTATGAATGCAAACAACCTAATGTATTTATTATAAACACACTGAGACAATATACCTTCTTCCCCTAATGTTTTTTCCCTAGCTTATTGAAGTATAACTGACAAATAAAAATTGTATATATTTGATATATACAACATGATGATTTGATATATGTATACATTGTGAAATAATTACCACAATCAAGCTAATTAACACATCCATCACTTCACACAATTACCATTTTTCCTTTTTTTGTGGTGAGAACACTTAAGATCTACTCTCTCAGCAAATTTCAAATATACAATACAGTATTCCTAACTATAATCACCATCCTATACATTAGATCCTCCAAACTTACTCATCTCATAACTGGAGGTTTGTACCCTTTGACCCCCCCAGCCCCATTATATTCTCCATTTCTTTTTTTTAAATTTAATTTTATTATGTTATGTTAGACACCATTCATTACATCATTAGTTTTTGATGCAGTGTTCCATGATTCATTGTTTGCGTATAACACCCAGCGCTCCATTCAATACGTGCCCTCCTTAATACCCATCACCGGGCTAACCCATCCCCCACCCCCCTCCCCTCTAAAACCCTCAGTTTGTTTCTCAGAGTCCATAGTCTCTCATGGTTCATCTCCCACTCTGACTTCCCCCCCTTCGTTTTTCCCTTCCTACTATCTTCTTTTTTATTTTTTCACATATAATGTATTATTTGTTTCAGAGGTACAGGTCTGTGATTCATCAGTCTTACACAATTCACAGTGCTCACCAGAGCACATACCCTCCCCAATGTCTATCACCCAGCACCCCCATCCCGCTCACCCCCCACCACTCCAGCAACCCTCAGTTTGTTTCCTGAGATTAAGAATTCCTCATATCAGTGAGATCATAAGATACATGTCTTTCTCTGATTGACTTATTTCGCTTAGCATTATTATGCTCTAGTTCCAACCACGTCATTGCAAATGGCAAGATTTCGTTTTTGTTTTTTTTTGATGGCTGCATAATATTCCATTGTATATATATACCACATCTTCTTTATCCATTCATCTGTTGATGGACATCTAGGCTCTTTCCATAGTTTGGCTATTGTGGATGTTGCTGCTATAAACATTGGGGTGCATGTACCTCTTTGGATCACTACATCTGTATCTTTGGGGTAAATACCCTGTAGTGCAATTGCTGGGTCATAGGGTAGCTCTATTTTCAACTGTTTGAGGACCCTCCATACTGTCTTCCAGAGTGACTGCACCAGCTTGCAGTCCCACCAGCAGTGTAGGAGGGTTCCCCTTTCTCCACATCCGCGTCAACATCCGTCGTTTCCTGACTTGTTAATTTTAGCCATTCTGACAGGTGTGAGGTGGTATCTCATTGAGGTTTTGATTTGGATTTCCCTGATGCCAAGTGATGTTGAGCACTTTTTCATGTGTCTGTTGGCCATTTGGATGTCTTCTTTGCAGAAATGTCTGTTCATTTCTTATGCCCATTTCTTGATTGGATTATTTGTTCTTTGGGTGTTGAGTTTGATAAATTCTTTATAGATTTTGGATACTAGCCCTTTATCTGATATGTCATTTGCAAATATCTTCTCCCATTCTGCCGGTTGTCTTTTGGTTACTCTCCATTTCTATGAGCTCTACTTTTTGAGATTCCACATATTAAGTGAGATCATATAGTGTTTGTCTTTCTGCACAACGTGATGCACTTAGTATGTTTTCTGTCTGTAGCAGAATGAATGGCCTGAAAATGGCATTCATTTTTACGTTTCTATTCCATGTACTTTTTTTCTTTTTTTAAGATTTATTTATTTGAGAGAGAGAAAGCATGAGTGGGAGGGGCAGAGGGAGAGGGAGAGAGAGAATCTCCAGCAGAGTCCCCGCTGAGCGTGGAGCCCAACGCAGGGCTCCATCTCACAATCCCTAGATCATGACTTGAGCTGAAACCAAGAGTCCCACGATTAAGTGAATGCACCACCCTGGCGCCCCTCTTTTTTTTTTTTTTTCCAGAGAAGCCTAGAATACATTTGAGAGTGGCAGAACCTTAAGAAGAGTATGAGATAAGCCAGCCCAGAGAGGGCAGCTTTGTTAAGTGGCTTTGAGAACATTTTGCCAAGTGTGTGCAGCAACTCACTGGTTTTCTTGAGTGCCCTGAGTATTCCTATGTATGCTCCATCTACTCCATTAACCTCCCTTATAGCCATCTTAGAAACACACTATCATTAGCAGTGTGAGTTAAAAAAAAAAAATCACCAAATCCTACCTCAACGCATTTAAATTTTTTTTTTTTTTTTTGCCACTAGAACTTATGGGATAATGTAGAACACTTCAATAGGTTTGAGGGACTAGAAAAGCAACAGTTTGAACTTAATAACAGACATCTGTCTACTTTGAATGCTCCTTTATTTCCTCCCTTCCAAATCATCACATAAAACTAGTTCCTGGGTAAATACTTTCCCTTCTTACCTTGTAAAATATTTAACTTACATATTTCATACTCAGAAAATGGTCTTCTAAGGGTTCCGTGACACCAAGGACGTGTGAGGTCCAGGTGTGGGGCGCACAGGGGGCATCCGCAGCATGTCGTTTCTGGGGCGTGTGGTTCCTGAGCCGTCCCTGAGACAGGAGTGTGGCTCCCGCTGCCTCGGGGAAGAGCCGCCCGCAGACGAGGCGGCGCCCCGCAGGGAGCGGCCAGATGACTGACCCGCGAGCCGCTGTGTCCCGGCAGGGCCTCGGGACGTTCTGCAGAGCCCGGCAAGGCGGTGCCGGCTGCCTTTGGAGTCGCTGGGCCTGGAAGCCAGTGAGCAGCCTGGCAGCTGCTTGATTCAAGAGCACTGTTGGGTAGAATCAATGGGAACAGAAATCAACTATAAACTCTGCTTGCTTCCCTGAGGAGGGACAAAGTATGTTCGTGCACCCCTGTGGGCCCTGTCTTGCCTAGTTCAGAGTTGTCAGGAAAGCCTCCTTTGGGCTGATTCTATGCTGATGTTGGTCCTTCCCTTAGCAAATTAACCATTTCAAACTTCTTCAAGGTAACTTGCCTTGTGCGTGAATGCCTTTCTGTGCGTAATTTTACTCACATATGTTTTCATATGATGGTGAGGCATTTGGATAGCATTTTTTTGCTTTTCATTGTGGTTTATATATGTTTACATACATTATAAACCTATTTGGGGGCACCTGGGTGGCTCACTCGGTTAAGCATCTGACTCCTGGTTTCGGCTCAGGTCATGATCTCATGAGTTGCAATCTCCTTGTTGGGCTCTGCTCAGGGCGAGTCTGCTTGAAGATGCTCTTGCCCCATTGTGCGTGCAAGCTGGAGGCGGGGCACAGAGGGAGGAAGAGAATCTTAAGCAGGCTCCACGCCTAATGCGGAACAAATGAGGGGCTCAGTCTCCCAACCCTGGGATCATGACCTGAGCCGAAATCAAGAGTCCCACACTTAACTGACTGAGCCACCCAGGCTCCCCAAGGCATATTTTTATTTTAAAAGCAAAGTTCTTGAAACAGACATAGAGCTAGAATAATGTTACCCAGTCATGATTGGTTCCATTGTTATCTGGGAGTGGAGTTCTGAAAGAACAGCAGAGAATGGAGGAACAGGCTCAGCCGAGGGGGGTTCTCTGTTTTCTTTTCCATATTTGCCTCTTTCTTAGGCCATTTCTTTGTGAAATCCCCACCCCCAATTTCTTCTGATAATGTATTTTAAAAGTATTTTAAAAGATGGTCGTTGGGGGGACCCTGGGTGGCTCAGTCAGTTAAGCATCCGATTCTTGATCTCAGCTCAGGTCTTGATCTCAGGGTTGTGAATTCAAGCCCCATGTTGGGCTCCATGCTAGGTGTGGAACCCACTTAAAAAAAAAAGGTGGTAGTTATACATAGAAACATATTCTGTTTTTTACTTAACTCTGTAATGTGGAAATATTTTTCTTGCTTGCTTTTTCTTTCCCACTCTCTTTCCTCCATTTTCGTAGTGTGCCAAGTGTTCTAAATATGGATTATCTTGTTTAATGTTTATACTGCCCTATGAAGCTATTATTATTACTCCTGTAATTATCATTATTTCCCCCATTTTACAAAAAAGGAAAACCATCTCAGAAAGGTTAAATGGGTAGACCAAGGTCACTCAGTTCAAAAAAGACTCAGATTCATTTGTATCTTGGGGTTAGGCTCCATAGCCTATGTTTTAAAAACCACCCTAAGGGGCGCCTGGGTGGCTCAGTCATTAAGCATCTGCCTTTGGCTCAGGTCATGATCCCAGAGTCCTGGGATCGAGCCCCGCGTTGGGGTCTCCGCTCGGCGGGGGGTCTGCTTCTCCCTCTCCCACTCCCCCTGCTTGTGTTCCCTTTCTCGCTGTGTCTGTCTCTCAAATAAATAAATAAAATCTTTAAAAAAATTTAAAAAATAATAAAAACCACTCTAAGATGGCATCCGTAAACTCTGAAACTTCTCTGAATTTGAGACATAGTTTTTGTTGTATTGTGTAAAAAGATTAAAAAACAGTGATCTCTTCCTGATTTTGCTGTTCTACACTTATTCAGTATCCTTTCTTACTGATTCTTCTCCTACTAGAAAGAACTGGATCATGTACATTTGGCAGAAAAAGCACTTTCTTTTATTCCCATGTTTACAAGAGAAATAAAATATCTCACTTTATCCAGAAGAAAACTAAGATAATGTTTCATTTTGGCTTTGTTCCTATTTAAGATATGGATCTGATTCTCAGAGCTTTCAAACATCTTGGATCTTTTCTACAGACTATTTCTCCTTTTGTGCATCTCCCATAAAACAGGGTTTAAGAGAATGTATTCTAGATTTGTGTTTTGACTCTTGTGGATTTTTTTTTTCAAGGAAAGCATCTTTTCTTTGGAATTTGTTGAACAAATCAAAGTTTTTAGGAGGACCTGCTGTTCTGGGTATGCTGTGGCTCTGATTGGAAAATTCTAATATATGCTGATTGTACATTATGTCATAAATCTGAAAGTATTTTAAGAAAAAATGCTTTTAGAGTAGGAGTCCTTATCATGGCATTCATGAGCTTTAGAGGGTCTGCTTGCAATTGTCTACAAACATGGTTCTGGTTTCAGGGTTCCAGAGTGTCCTGAAATTTTAATAGCACAGCTTTTGTTGATCTCTAAAGTTACTTTCAGTAAAACTATTTATCTTATGATTTTCATTGATGAAGATTAGCAGCTTTTTTTTCATTTCACGTGGATTTATTTAGGCAATAAAGTGTATTAAGTTCGTTGGGCACTTCCTTACACATATTTCCTCCTCCCCTTAGCTGTATTCATTCCTTCATTCATTTATTACATTTATACTGTGCCATAGCAAAACTATGTCTCCTTAAACTAAGTAAGATAACTCCATTATAAATTCATTCTGTAGTTCTCCATGGCAATTTTATCACTCTATGCAAATTAAGTATTTGTAGGATGTCTCCCTCACTGTGCTGGAAGCTACAGGAGGCCTGGTGTCTCAGGATTGGCCACACTGCCTCACGTAATAGGATCTGGAAAAAAAAAAAAAATCACTGTTGAGTAAATAGATCTTTGTGTCCCTTTGATAGTGCCTAGCATCTACCTGAGCTTCATTTATTTATTTATTTATTTATTTTTAAAGATTTTATTTATTTATTTGAGAGAGAGAGAATGAGAGAGAGAGATCACGAGAGGGAAGAGGGTCAGAGGGAGAAGCAGACTCCCCGCCGAGCAGGGAGCCCGATGCGGGACTCGATCCTGGGACTCCAGGATCATGACCTGAGCCGAAGGCAGTCGCTCAATCAACTGAGCCACCCAGGCGCCCTACCTGAGCTTCATTTAATATCTGTTGTAAACAAGTGCTCACCATGGAGTGTGCTGGAGGGATAGAAAGAGAAGAAACACAAGACGACCCCTGTGTCAGGGCTCCCATACAGTTCAGCAGAGGACAAGGAAGTATCAAACACTCAGCTCTCCGTGAGGTGCTGTGGGAAACGAAGAGAAGGATAAGGGAGAGTGGGCAGCAGGGAAGGAAGGCTTCTCAGCAGAGACCTGCCATGGGGAATGATCTGTGGGGAGAGAGAACATGTTAAGTCATCTGAAGAGCAGGATCAGGGGGAAGGGTAAGGAAGATCCGGTGATGCCGAGGTCACTGCAAGGAGTCTGTAGAATTTCCCCAGTTGTGGCACTGTCTCTGCCTCTCTCTTTGGGCACTAGAAACAAGCAGTTTGCCTGATACCAGTGAGCAAAGAGCCATGGCCAGGTTAGGGGGCTGTTGGAAATTTGTGATGGAGAAAAGGGTTTCGAAAAGGACAAACGGCAGCCCCAGGAGCAACAGCAAGGCTTTGAAGGGTAGTCTGGGAGCACAGCATGCCCCAGGAGGGCGAGATTTGTGTGGGGCACCAGGGTGAGATGCTAAGAGGAAAGCATAATAGCAGTTAAGCAAGTTTTGTCCTAGAAGGAGACAGGATATCCACGAGCCAAGCACCATCTATGTATCTCATGAACCTCATGAGGATGAAAATGAGGGTGGCTGGGGCAGAAGCCATGCCAAAGAAGGAGCATCACTGTGCCCATCATGGTGGAGGGGCCTTTCAGGGCTGGGTCACCTGCATAAGTGGTCGGTCTTGCACAGTGGCTGTAAACCCAGGACATCCCAGCATACCCCCACCCCCATCCCAAGCATTCACTTTGTGTCTGTTTGGGGTCATGTAGCCTTCTGCCCAGTTACTGTTTTCCCCCTAATCTCCCAGCACATCTGCCTCATGAGACTCCAGATGGCCCCAGATATAACTGTTCCATCCTCTTAAGGACAAGAATACTGGTACTTCATCCACTACAACTGCCAGTCACATGCTTTCACAAATAATAAAGTCTACTTTTCTGCTAGCAGTTTGTTATTTTCTCTCATCATTGCTGCCCACCTCCCATACCACATATTATAAATAAAGCCTGATCTGTAGGCTTCATTTCTCCTACTCTTCTTTAAAAAAACTTTTTGTCACTATTTAAAAAACAAGAATAACAACAAAACCTCATAACCAAAAAAAAAAATAAGGGGCTTTGTAGAGTAAGAAACCATAGCACATAAACTAGAATTCACCAAAAATACCTGTAGAGAGTGTTATCAATAGTGTCAACAATAAAATCCTGGGAACTAGGAATCTGATTCTAGTCATTCATTTTGAACAGAAATAATTATTTTTATGGATGACCGTTCCCAAGTGTTTGATGATTCCTGGAGTCAGTGTTCCAGATGAAAGCATCTGTTCTTAACCCTGCTAAAGTACTTCCAGAATCACTTCTTCACATTCCCACATTTCAATGAAGAAGCCAAAATGTAGCTAGAGGTAATTACTTCGACTAAGCCCTGATGCTAATGGTGCTACCTCATTAGTGTTGTGGCTCAGTGAGGAGCCAGAGTGTCTTTTTAATGAGTTTAGAATGGTAATAAAATTAAAGTGGAATTGTTGGGCAGAAGGAGTATGTAATCCTATTATACTAATGTCTCAACATAAAGGGAATAGTGACGGGAATTGTAGGGGATTGTATTACTTTTGCTCTTGCCTCTGCCTTTAATGTTCCCTGCTGCTTGAGATCTTGCCCTTTAGGAAATCCACACTTCCCTCCCCACCGAAACCTTCCCCTTCCTGCAGGCATCAGATCAGATTTTAACTTCTCTGTGAGGTTTTCCTGACCGCCAAATGGACCTTTTTCTAAAAGCTGCTGGTGGTGGTGTTTAGACACCAAAAAAGTTGTGTTTCATGCCTCAATTCTATCTCCTTCTGTGGCAGTGCCACACACAAAACAGCCTTGGTAGGTTGATTTTATTTCTAAAAGCATAGGAAAAGGATACGTAGAGAATACAGACAACATTAAATTTTGTTCAGCAGTTTTTGAGGAATTATTGCATATACAGAACTCCGAGAAATTTAAAAAAAATCTGAAGCCTTTGCTCTTACCCAAAATGTTATTGAAACTTACTAAATATACAAATACATCAAACTTCCCAGGATCCCATCCAGAAGTATGTGAACATCTTTATAAACATCATATGAACTCTTTCTAATGTGAGCACCATCAATGAATGATGGCCTTGAAAGACATAAAATTATTCATCCATCCATCCGTCCGTCCACCAATTTAGAAGCATTAAGTGTTAGTGCTAGGTGTTGGGATACAGAAGTAAAAACTGTCGTGGATGGAATTCCTGCCTTCGTGGAGATCCTGCCTCTCTAAATGTAGGGTGACAGAAATGAAGTTAGAACAAAATCATGAAGGACTGTGTATGCCATGGTAAGGCATTTGAATTCTGTGGGGAAATGATAAAGATGTTAAGCAAGGAAATGAGAATGATTTATGTTCTAGAAAGATCTTTCTGGGATTAGAGGTAAGAGAGTGGAGATGTGGTAAAGCAAGTTTGAATATAGGGAAATGAGAAAAAAAAACATCAGATATTTAAGATAGTCTCTCCAAACTCTCTTTAAGAATAGGTATCTCAGCCACCAATAGGAGAGCTGGAAATATTTCTGGCTAAAAAGTGTACCAGTTTAAAGATTTTATTTATTTATTTATTTGGAAGAGAGTGAGAGAAAGTGTGAGCAGGGGAAGAAGCAGAGGGGGAGGGAGACGGAGGAAGAAAGAATCTCAAGCAGACTCTGTGCTGAGCACCAAACCCAGCACGGGGTTCAATCTCACAACCCTGAGATCATGACCTCAGCCAAACCAAGAGTTGAATGCTTAATGGATTGAGCCACCTAGGGCACACCAAAACTCTGCCAGTTTAAAACCTCTCTGATCATGCGCACCAAAGATGAATTAAAGCAACTGGGGACTTTTTGGGTTTTGAGAAGGAATTAATTTTGAAAATGAAATTTGGTTATAATTATATGCATTTTTATTAAAGTTATGTGTAACGAGAAGCTATATTTAATTTGTTGGATTAAACATGAAGCTTTTAAAGATAAAGTGGCATTAAAAAAAGGGAGTTGAAAATATTTTATGGTTTAATAGATCTGTTTTGTTCTCTCACATAGGATTTTGTTTTATTAATAAGACACACTAAAATTCAATTTGTTTCCTTCATCTTTGCTGTGTTCTTTCCAAAGAGCTGAATGACTTATTTTTACATAGAAGAATGTGTAAAAAAATTATAAAATTCAATGAAAGGAGTAAAATTTTGTCTAGACATGTAAAGGGAAGAATTTCACGAGCAAAGATTCTTTAGTTGACACACCAGAGGAATTCAGAGATCTTGTTCTGCACAGCGGTTACCCACCCTGCTGTCAGATTTGGTTAAAAGAAAATAATTCTTTAGTCTAGATCTGGTTCCTTCATCCCCTCCCACTCCTACCTTGGAACAAATAAGACATTTTTAGGTTGAGTATCTTGTGGGGTCCGTAATTAAAGATTCTACTGTGCACATAAATTTAGCTTGTCCTCTCCAGTCTTGATGGGAGATTTATAACCCCACCTATCAAAAAGTCAAAATTCTGTTGCCTGTTAGTCCTAATAAAGCAGCAGGAGTTTCCTGAGGGGAATGCTGATGAGCCTAATTGTTCACAGCTGGAGGGTGAAGGGATGATTCCATCAGTGAAATTTTAAACTTCTCCTTCCCCATTTCTCTCTTGACTTTACAGATAGGAGTTGGGCTCCAAGAATCCATAGAAGAGATTCAGATTTTAATTAGTAGTGATGATCTGTTCATATTTTGGCAAGACTGTGAGATATTGACTTGGATTTGATGGTATAATGATGGCTAATACCAGAAGAGAGGTCTCTTCTTGGCTTTCCTATGAAGTTCTATATAAAACGTCAGAATGCAGAGACAGTTTATTTGTAAATGTTTTTCTAACAAATATAATATGCAAATCATTGTAGAGATACATTTGTTGGAGACCAAACCCCTTACAAATATTAGAGAAGTCTTCATAATCCACTATTGCTGTCATTCACAAATACTTCTGAATATCTTTTGGGAAAGGATGTCATAATAGACACCGGTAATACAAAGAGAGGCTTACAATAGAAATCTAGGGAGGCAAGACATGTTTATATAAAGGTGGAAGATATATCAAAGTGGATGCTATGCCAAGTGCTAAAAGACTAGAGAAAAAAGGGGAACCCACAGTAGAATCAAAGGAAATGGCAGAGCAACAAGATATATAGTACAAGGTCAGGAAAGCAAAGAATGGGAATTCAGGAAGGAGATGACCAGTACTATTTATTTATTTATTTTTTTTTTTTTTTTTTTTTTTTTTTTTTTTTTTTTTTAAAGATTTTATTTATTTATTTGAGAGAGAGAGAATGAGAGATAGAGAGCACTAGAGGGAAGAGGGTCAGAGGGAGCAGACTCCCTGCTGAGCAGGGAGCCCGATGCGGGACTCGATCCTGGGACTCCAGGATCATGACCTGAGCCGAAGGCAGTCGCTTAACCGACTGAGCCACCCAGGCGCCCAGTACTATTTATTATTACTAGAAAGTTAATGAGACTAAGGACTAAAAATAAGTAAGGAAATTACACTTAACTATTTGAAGGTCATCAGTGACAAGAACATACAGTTTCAGTTGAATGGGAAGATGATGAATGAGAAAATGTAAACATGACCTGAAGTGGAACAATTTCAAGATTAGAATTATCACGAGTAACAAGGTATTAGCAAATAGAATCCAACGGCATATACAAAGATAATACACCATCATGATTTAATGGGGTTTTATCTCAACAATGCAGGTCTTGGTTGGTAAATTATACATACATACCCATGAACACACACACGTACACATAGTTGGTTTACGTATTGATTACCATATTAACATAAAAGAAAAAATAAAACTCATAAGATCATCTTAAAAGATGCAGAAATACATTTGACAAAATTGTCCATCCATTCATGATTTAAAGAAAAAACTCTCAGAAAACTAGAAGTTAAAGGGAACTATTTAACGAACGAAAACATCAACAAAACCTCTACAACTAATATTTTACTAAGTGGAAAAGTCTGAACAAAATTGAGCAAAAGATAAGAATGATTAATCATTTTTATTCAACATTGTTCTAGAGGTCCTAGCAAGTATAATAATAAGAAAAAAAGCATACAAATTGGAAGTAAAACTGGATTTACCCACAGAAAACATAACCATGAACTTATATATTCTAAAAGAATCTGTATATAAAAAAGCTTCTACAACTAATAACTGAGTCTGTGAAGGTACCAGGATAGAAAGTTATTGTGCAATGACTAATAGTATTTCTATATAGTAGCAATGAACAATTGCAAAATAAAATTGAAATAACATCATGTACAATAGCCCAAATCATAAAATACTTAGGAATAGTTTTATCAAATGTATAATTACCCAAAAGAAAATTATAAAACACCACTGAGAGAAATCAATGAAGACAAAATAAATGTAAAGGTATACTGTGTTCATGACTCAGAACATTCAGTATGTTTAAGATAATTCACTGCAAACTGGTCTAAAGATTCAACATCATTCCAACTAAAAGCCCACCAGGCTTGTTTAAAAAATATGCAAAGTCTGGGAATTCAAAAAACTTTGAAGAATTAGAACAATAATAATGAGAAGAAAAAGTTGGAGAACTTATACTATGGGATTTCACAACTTACTGTAAAGATCTGGTAATCGTACAGTATGATTTAGGCCTATGACAGACATGTAGACCAATGCAAAAGAATAAAGTCCAGGAGCAGACCCACATATGATATGTCAGTTGATACATCAAGGTAATATTGGGGGGTGGGAAGATAGATTTGTCAATAGTGTTGGGGGAATTGAGTATCCTTATATAAAAGACCTTCAACCCTTCCCTCATACCATATTCAGAAATTAATTCTAAATGGATCCTAGACATAAACATAAAAGCAAAATTTATGAAACTTTTAAAAGAAACAAAAATTAACATCTTTATGACCTTGGGGTAGGTGAAGATTTCTTAAGAAGGAGAAATAAAGCACTAACCATAAAAAGAAAAACCGATAAATTGCTTGTCATCAAAGTGTAAAGTCTCATTAAGAAAATAAAGATGAAAGCAAGCCTCAAACTGAAAGAAAATACCACAGTACATATATTTGATGTAGGACTTGTATTCAAAATATATAAGGAAAGCTTATAGCACAATAAGAAGCCAAACCACCAAATTGACCAAATGGGCATAAGATTTGAACAGGTATTTCACAAAACTGGATCTATAACAAACACATAGTAGATGCTTCACGTCCTGAGTCATTAAGGAAATACAAATTAAAACCACAATGAGAGCACTATTTGCCCACTAGAATTGTCAAAATTAAAGACCCAATACCAAGTGTCAGAACGTGAGGCAACTGGAACTCTCGTATATTTTTGGCAAAGTGCAAAATAGTACATGTATTTGAAAAATAATTGGTAGTTTTTAATAAAGTTAAACATATACTTAGAATAAGACTCAGCAATGCCACCCCATGGGTTTTTACCCAAGAGAAATGAAAACGCATGTTTACAAAAAGACTTGTACATGAATATTTATGGAAGATTCATTCATAATACCCCAAATGGAGACAACGTAAATGTCCATCAACAAGTGAATGTATAGTGTCGCCTGGGTGGCTCAGTCAGTTAAGCACCCGACTCTTGATTTCAGCTCAGGTCATGATCTCAGGGTTGTGAGATCTAGCCCTGCATTGGACTCCTCGCTGAGCATGGAACCTGCTTAAAATTCTCTCTCCCTCTTCCCCTGCCCCTCCCCTGCTTGCACTCTCTTTCTTTCTCAAAATAGTCACTTAACACGTGAATGTATAAATAAATTGTGGCATATCCACATCAAACAAAAAGCTATGAATTACTGATAGATGTAACAATAATAATTCATCTTAAAACATGATGCTGAATGAAAGAAGTCAGTCCCAAAAGAGCATATGTTATCTGAATTTCTAGAATAGTCAAACTTAACCTATAGTGACAAAAAGTAGATCTGTGATTGTCACACGCAGGGGAAGATGGAGGATGACTGCCTAGGGACACAAAGGAAATTTTAAGAGAGACAAAAATGTATAAATCTGTCAAACTGTATCTAAGTGTATGCATAAAATGTGTGCATTTTATTCAATGTTATTATACCCAGTAAAGTTGATTCAAAAAATAAAAAACATGATATATATCCAAATTTTATTGTTTGGTTTGGTTTTGTCTTGTAAGGATTAATGTACCACCTCACACCAGTCAGAATGGCTAAAATTAACAAGTCAGGAAACAACAGATGTTGGCGGGGATGCGGAGAAAGGGGAACCCTCCTACACGTTGGTGGGAATGCAAGCTGGTGCAGCCACTCTGGAAAACAGTATGGAGGTTCCTCAAACAGTTGAAAATAGAGCTACCCTATGACCCAGCAATTGCACTACTGGGTATTTACCCCAAAGATACAAATGTAGTGATCCGAAGAGGTACGTGCATGCCGATGTTTATAGCAGCAATGTCCACAATAGCCAAACTGTGGAAAGAGCCAAGATGTCCATCGACAGATGAATGGATAAAGAAGATGTGGTATATATATATATATATATATATAAAATGGAATATTATGCAGCCATCAAAAAACATGAAATCTTGCCATTTGCAACGATATAGATGGAACTAGAGGGTATTATGCTGAGCGAAATAAGTCAATCAGTGAAAGACAAGTATCATATGATCTTACTGATATGAGGAATTCTTAATCTCAGGAAACAAACTGAGGGTTGCTGGAGTGGTGGAGGGTGGGAAGGGTTGGGTGTTTGGGTGATAGACATTGGGGAGGGTATGTGCTCTGGTGAGCGCTGTGAATTGTGCAAGACTGATGAATCACAGACCTGTACCTCTGAAACAAATAATACATTATATGTGAAAAAAAAAAGAAGATAGTAGGAAGGGAAAAATGAAGGGGGGAAATCGGAGGGGAGACAAACCATGAGAGACTTTGGACTCTGAGAAACAAACTGAGGGTTTTAGAGGGGACGGGGGTGGGGGGATGGCTTAGCCTGGTGATGGGTATTGAGGAGGGCACGTATTGAATGGAGCACTGGGTGTTATACGCAAACAATGAATCATGGAACACTGCATCAAAAACTAATGATGTAACGTATGGTGATTAACATAACATAATAAAATTAAATTTAAAAAAATGACTGAGAAATAAAAAGGAGCCACAAATCTAGAGTCAAAAATATTTCCTAATTTATAAAATGTGGCAAGTGAGCTCTAAAACTATAGATGAATGAGTGCGACACCAAATGATAAAATATTCTGGAATAGATTACTAAATAAATGGTTTGTAAGCACTTAAAAAAATAAAAAATAAAGTAAGATTAATGTTATAGGTAGCACAGTGTCCAATGTAGCAGGATATCATATAATTAAAAATTAATGACAGACTCCTTTTCATTGATGATGTATGTTATATTTGAGTTCAGCTTTTAAAATATGGACCTCCACTATAAGTAACCAAGCAGCTTTTTGGTTCACTAAATAAGATCTTAAAAACCCATTAGATTGTACATACTAGTTTATTCCAAATAGTCTTAGAAGTCATTAAACTCTTGTTCCTTCCATCTCTTCATTTTCTTCTTGTTATTTTAAAAAAAGAAAGTGTAAAAATTATGTTACATTGGCTGATTTCAATCTGATTAAAGAATTTGTCTGACAGCCATGAAGTCTGGATGAGGAAATTCTAGTTCTATTTTCAGAAAAGGAAAACAGTATTTATTTTCCACTGGAGAAACACTTGCTTCTTATACACCTTTTTTTTATACAAAATGGATGAGTTATGGATCCAAGAGACAAGTTCAGGGCAAGATGAAGGAAATGTTGCTGATTTTTTCTTTGGATTTTGGTTAGTCTTTATTGCTTTATTCTTTTGCATTGTACCAACTTGCCGGAGAATGGCAGTTTAGTGTCCCGTGTGAAACTCTAGAATCTCTAACTTTATGGTAGAAAATTTTTAGAGGAGTTTGATGTGGGCATGTATTTAGGTTTAGGTCAAAAGTATATCTTTAAAAATAACAACTTAAAATATGATCAGGATATTAGATTTTTAAAAGGGTGGAAATGGAATTTTTCTTTCATAATTCAATTGGGTGAGTTAAATGCTTACTTCGCAAAGCCCTGTGTTGGGAATGCAGGGCAACATAGATGAATAAGGCACTCACTGTTCCAACATGCTTAGAAAAAGTAAATGACTTTCTCCATTTGAACATTAATTTACACATGGTTGGATGACTGGAAATACGGCAACAGTGTGATAGTACATCAGTGAGAAAATGAAACTGGCTGCAATCAGCCAATTTCCGATGGAAGCATTTGATTGAGCAAGTCTCTGTGAAGGTCGTTAGCAATATGAAGCTGTCTAGTCGGTAGGTGTTGAGCAGTAGTAGAGTCGGGGCACCAGTGTGTGCACGAGAACGAGGTGTGGGCACAGAGCCCATAATTTGGTTGTGTGGAGGGCACTTTTGTGCATCAGTACTGAGGCTTCCTTTCCCTGGACCAATGCAGTCTCCAGCCCAAGCGCATGTGTTACTTCTGCCCCTAATCTTTGCCTCAGCTTGGCATTCTTGCACGACTGCACTGGTGTGGTCTGACCTCAGTGGCGAAGCTGAATTAACAAGGGCAATGTTGAAAGTCAAATTACACTTCTATCTTTTAGGATGACACTGTGTTACATTTTCCTTTTCCTTCCAGGAAGGAAGGGATTGCCAGACCTTTTGATTGTCCTGTTTCTGTACTTATTCAAGTTGAATCCTTCTGTACTTATTCAAGTTGCATCCTTCATTCCTTGGCAGAGAGAGACGATTGTTTCCTATTGTGGCCCTCGAAGGCATAAGCCATAGCATATTAGTATTTTCAGTGGAGTTGTGCTGGCTATTTCAGTAATGGCTACTTTGTGTATTTGCTGGGCATTGTGTTGAGCCACTTACATACTTGATCTCGCTGAAATCCTTTCAACAACCGTATAAGGCAGAAATTATGATGACCACTATCCTGCTGAGGCACCTGAGACCCAGGGAGCTTAAATTGCTTGCCCAGTCTCCCAGCTCGTCACTGGCTGAGCCAGGATGCAAATGAGTCTGCCTCCCTCCCTGGGCTGTGCTGGACTGGCCATACTCAGATGCCCTGTAGAAAGAAGGAAACCTAGTTTTGAGAGCTGAGAATGAAAGGAACCATTAGCGATCACTCTAGAAACAGAGGCCCAGAAGGATTTTCAGAAGGTCCAAGAACTTGCCCAGAATCACAGAGCTAAAACTGAAGAGTTTGCCCAGGGGAAAGGGGTCTCGATTACAGCGTTTTAAGAATCAGAACAACAGCCGTCATCAGCAAGCCCAACTAGTGAGTAGCTTGGACCAGTTTGTAGTTACTATATAGGGGCCACAAGGAGGCAGGTCAGTGCCAAAGGCTTGGGCTTGTGGGGTCATCTGGGCCCCAGTAACACCCCTGGTCTCTCATTCGCTTGCTGTGTGACTTTGGGCTGTGCAACTGACTGCCTCCATATTCCAGTCTGGAAAATGGAGATGATGATGATAATAATAGCTCCTACCTGCTTAGATCAAAGATCATGTGGGGCCATCAATATATAATCACTACTATTATTTGTAGTATGTGTCATACAGGAACCCAGAGGCAATGTCTGAATAATAATAAAGAAAAGCCCCAAAAAGAACAAATAAAAACCCAGTTTTGATAGGACAGAAAGAGGTTTTGGGGATAAATTTGGTTTCTGTTTGTTTATTTTTGTCTCTGTGTTTATATTTTAGCGTCTCCCCTTTTGGCTGTGTGGCTAGTGTCTCCCCTTTGGCTGTGTGGCTAGTAGTTACCATTCACTCCCCCACCCAAACCACCTAAGGACCGGGGTACGTGTCTGGGATGCTGCAGACAGATAGCCAAATTCTCAGGATTCATCATAGATGTGGGTCATTACAGCTGAACAAATTGGAGTATTTTTTTTTATTGATTTCTGTTTTTACATTGGAAATATACTTTGATTTGATTAAAAATACTAAATTATAAGCAAACAGGCACACACTTCATGGTAGGACACAGCAGAATTGCTGGTTTCCTTATCAACTTTCCAATGTAAACTACTTTTCTATGTCTTAAATATAAATTGCCAGGTGTATGGAGAAATTAGGAGAAGGTTTCAAAAGTTACAAAACTGAGAGAAACATATTTTTATATAAACCATGATTATGATGCATACATTACTTCTGTAATACTGATAGACATATTAATCAAACTTTAAAATCCTGACAGGAATAATGTTTGCATATATGTCTTGAATGCTCTCTGCTAGGGTCAATATGGTTCTCATTTCTACTCTAAAATCTTATTTATGGCTTTCCCCTACAGAGCTAGCTTTCTGTGTGAGTGAAAATTCAAAATAAAAAATACAATACAATACATATCAAATATTTCAGAAGTGGAGAGTTAAAAAAAGAATCTACAGGCTGTTTGTAATATAACACAGACCTTTGTCCTCAAGGTAAAAAATAATCAGAGTTCTAACCGCCTATCTAAGAGCTCTTTGTCCCGGTCACTGTCTCCTCTCCTTGCCTTTTGCTCTCTGGCTACTGTGACCTGCTGGGAAGCCCAGTCCAGGAGACCTCACTGCTCCACCTTGCACTGGAGCCTGAGAACTTTCTCCAGGGCAGTAGGCTGGGGCAATTATTTCCATCTCTCATGGGTCACTGGCCTTCATTGCCTGATGTTTTGTGTGAGTTTTTGGTTTGGCTTGCTTTGTTTTGTTTGTTTGGGAGGAAAAATGAATTTAAAGGTGTTTGGTAAGATTGTACAGATAATAACTTATTCCCCACTTTCTAGCCCCATCTGCAGGGGTCGTTAAAATCCTCATACCTTAAATATAAAGCAGCCACATTGAGACTGGGAGGGGATCGTGACCTGTTCTTTGGATGAGTTTGTTTGGGCTGAGAAAAAATTCATTGTCTCATATCAGCAGTATTTGCACCCTTTCAGTTGTGCTGTGTTTTATTAGGGCCACCTATTCTGCTGAAAGGCTTTGACCACAAATGTAAGGTGATCTATTGAGGAGGAGCTGTGGTCTGCCAGAAGCTGAGGTTGCAGAATGTCTTTTTTGGCCGCCGTGTGAACTCAGCTCAAGAAACTCATGTGCTTTAATTTTTTTTAACTCTCTATTTTGAAATTATTTTAGATTTAGAGAAAAATTGCAAAAACCATACTAACTAGGCTATCAGCATTAATACAATATTATTAAGTAACCTGTAGATCTTATTCAAAACCTGCCACTGTTCCACTAATGTCCTTTTCTTTTTTCTTTTTTTTTATGTCCTTTTTCTGGTTCAAGATCTACTTCAGAATCCCACATAGAAATACACTCATCCTATGTGTACATTTTAATAAGTTTCGACAAATTTATGTATCATGTGACTAGTATCGAGGTTAATATAGAGAACATTTTCCCCATTTCCAAAAGAATCCCTTAAATTTCCAATACCCCACAAAGGTCACTGTGCCCCTTCGTAGTCCATCCCCCGCCATCCACTTGCAGCCCTAGCAACTACTGATCAGGGTTCTGTCACCATAGATGAGATTGTTCTATTCTAGTATTTCAAGTAGATGGAATTATCTAGTTTATACTCTTCTGCATCTGGCTTTTTGTGTTCAGCATAATTGCTAGGAGATTCATTTATGTCGTTGTATCCATAGTTATTTTTTTATTGCTGAGTTTGAAAATACCCCACAATATTTGTTCACCTGCTGATGAATGTTTAGATTGTTCCTAGATTTGAGGTATCTAGAGGAGAAATCATCGGAAGGTGAACCCTTCCCTTTCCTACTGCTTAATCTTCCTCCAAGTAGGATTCTTGGCTGACAAAGATAAACATCAAGAACAATAGCAGGCTAGTAATCAGAATACCATTAAATATCCCTGATTCAGAACATTCTTTTATTTTTATTTTTTTTAAAGATTTAATTTATTTGTTTGACAGAGAGAGACACAGCGAGAGAGGGAACACAAGCAGGGGGAGTGGGAGAGGGAGAAGCAGGCTTCCCGTGGAGCAGGGAGCCCGATGTGGGCCTCGATCCCAGGACCCTGGGATTATGACCCGAGCCGAAGGCAGACGCTTAATGACTGAGCCACCCAGGTGCCCCAAAGATCCTATATTTTATTTTTTTATAAAGATTTTATTTAACAGAGAGAGACACGGAGAGAGAGGGAACACAAGCAGGGGGAGTGGGAGAGGGAGAGGCAGGCTTCCCGCGGAGCAGGGAACCTGATGCGGGGCTCGATCCCAGGACCCTGGGACCATGACCTGAGCTGAAGGCAGATGCTTAATGACTGAGCCACCCAGGCACCCCCCAGAGCATTCTTTTAAAAGCTACATTGGTGAAATTGGTTTGGGCTTAAGGCTTAAGTGAGGTTTTTTCTTCCCCCTGACTTAAACCTGAGATGTCTGGGATCATGATCTGGCTCCAGCCTAAATTATTCACCCAAATGCAGACACAAAACTGGGATAAAGATAAAGAGAGCCAGTACTGAGAGTGTGGGCTCAGCTAATTACTGGACATATGACCGTTGGCCAATTAACTCACTTCTCTGGGCCTCACTTTCTCTTCTATAAAAGAGGGTTAACAATAGCACCTGCTTCCTAGGGTTGTTATGAGGATTGAAATGTTAATACTGTGTTCAGAACAGTGTCTGTCTTTAGAATGCATTCAGTAAAATTTAGATGTTATTATTAAAATATTCAGTATGTGCATTTCATTCAGGTTTGCCTGGTTGTTCCTGGAAGTCAGATTCAGAGATATGTTTTCTATCTTTTGCATTACCTCTAAGTCCATCACAGGACTGGACAGATAGTAGCTGCTCAATATTTGCTTTTCAAGTGGCATATTGATACCTGAATCATTCATCATTTTCGTGGTGATGAAGTTGTAGCTGTTCTTTTGTCAGTTTCCCAAATTGAGCAGCACTATCGTGTTATCCTGGGTTATCATTCTTTCTAACATATATCGTTGATGTATTTGTATCTCTGAGAATAGTATTTGCAGTTCAGGTATCATCCTGGAAAGGCAAAGACAGAGATTTTACTGATGATAATGTGAGAGGTAGAGAGCATCAGTGGTTAAGGCCATGGGGCTCTTGTTCAGCATGGCCTCGGTTTAAATCTGACTTTACTTACTAGCTGTAGGAACTTGGGCAAGTTACTGACTACTTAGTGCCTCAATTTCCCCTCTGCAAAATACAGATAATAATAGTACCCTTGTTATTGAGTTTTGTTGAGGATTGATGTATTAATGTAAGTAAAGCACTTAGAAAAGTCCCTTGTACAAGATAAGCATTCAATAAATGTTGTTGTTGTATTTATAAGGTAGTATATCCCCAATTTTTGAAGATAGTCCCAATGTCAAAATTCTACTTCACTAGCTTAATTGTGCTAAAATTTATTGGCCCCTGTATCCCAATTAGGAATTCAGAAAATCTGATTACAGCAGTATTGGCTCTTTTTAATCTTCTTAGTGCTAAGCTTACTTAATGCACCTGCATGAGTATGTGCTGCAAGTAGAAGTGATTTTGTTTGCTTGGATTCCTTGGAGCTCTGCTGGGCAGTAAGTTTGGACAGATGGAAATAGAAGAAAAAAAGACATTAAATTCCACATACTTATAATCATGTAGCTAAGAGAACACTGAACTTCAGAAAACTCAAATTCTGGTTAATTGTTCACTGCCTCTGACCACTTTAACTCTGTGAGCCTCATTTATAATATGGGGACAGTGTTGGCTGTCTGCCAGCCTTACAAGAGTCTTTCAGAGACCAAATGGATGGAAAAGCCCAATGTAATATATATGCAGTATATCCAATATATGCAATGATATATAAATACATAATGTGTATATTTATGTGAGTAGTTGATATTCTGGCAAATTAAATGTTTAGATAATAGAGAATTCTCATATATAACAAATTAATACCCAATTAGCAGAAGATTGAAATGCATTGAGAAAATACT
Organism: Zalophus californianus; assembly: GCF_009762305.2. Taxonomy (NCBI): domain Eukaryota; kingdom Metazoa; phylum Chordata; class Mammalia; order Carnivora; family Otariidae; genus Zalophus; species Zalophus californianus. Next base: position 77,071,822 of record NC_045603.1, read on the forward strand.
TAGCATCTAAATCATTTCAACATATACATATAACATGGTTTTCTCACTCATCCTTACCCATGATTAGGAGAGTCTTTAATTCCTACCACAAGAGCCTCCTCAATATTTCTGGAAGTTCCTCTGATTATATGCCAGATGTTCTCCCAAAGTGCTGTTGTCTACGTCTTATTCTGGCTCCCATTACTGCTATTGCCCTCCGGTCCTGGGGCCTTGCCTCTCTGCCCATTACCCTATTCCACGGTGATGTGTTCTGCTAGGACTCCAGAGTAGCACTGTACAAATGTTACATGCCTTGCTCCAAATCTGATCATGCCATCTGCTGAAAGCCCTTCCCTGGCTCTCCACTGCCTTCGGAATAAGGGCCAGATTCCTTAGCAGGCCTCCAAAGCTAGTTTCTTTCCTATCGCTCCGTTTCTCTCTAGCTTCACCTTTCACCACTCTGCCAGTGGTTGAGAATCCCGCCATGTTGAATTTCCTCTCCACAGACTTTGTCCTCTTCCAACCCTCAGCTTTTATTTATGCTCCTCCCCAAGTCACTTCCATCATCTCATGAATTCTTCATCATCCTTCATATGCTAGCTTCAGTGTCATTCTTCCGGTGCATTTTTCTGTGACCCACTCTCAGCTTCTGCTCCGCTTGGTGTGCAGGTCTGTGTTCTTGGGGCTGGTTGGCAGGTCAGTCTGAGAAGCTACAGTGCAGTGATCTCATCTACCGTTTCCTCTCTCAACTGTGTGCACCCTCTTCCTATGGTCAGCTGTTTTCCACTTGGAGTTTCTAAATTAACCTTTTCTATGTCGGGTTCTATTTTATCTCACAGTTTCTAATACGTACATTTATCTTTTAACATATTTTGTAGAAGGCCCTTCCAGACTGCACACTACCTAAGTTCATTGTTTTTTTGTTTGTTTGTTTGTTTTTTTACAAATGTTGAGTTTGTACTGATGGTGTGCCAGGGACTCTTCTAACTTACAGAGACACCAAAGATTCATGAATGAGGTTGTTTTTTAAATAAAAACAGATAAAAAAAAAATACTCATTGTATTACAGACACCCAGAAATACCAGAGAATAAAGATACTATGTCAAAAACATGCTGGATAAACCAACTTTTATTTTACTTTCACAGGGTCTAGATTAGTTGATGGCCTTGAATTTGTGTTGTGTCCCACCTCTGTTAGGCTCTGGGCTTCTGGATAAGAAATTTCCTAAGCCCCAAGACAAGGAAGAGTTCTGACTCAGACTGTCTTGAGGATTAGTTAAGATAAAGTATGCAGGGTGCCTGAGTGGCTCAGTTGGTTAAGCGTCTGCCTTTGGCTCAGGTCATGATCCTAGGGTCCTGGGATCAAGTCCCGCATTGGGCTCCCCGCTCAGTGGGGAGTCTGCTTCTGCTTCTCCCTCTCCATCTGTTGCTCCTCTCTCTGTCAAATAAATAAATAAAATCTTAAAAAAAAAGATAAAGCATGCAGTATCCTTTGCACAGAGACCAGCACATATTAAATGCACTAAATGCCAAATTTGTTATTATATAATGAAACTTCCCTGAGACTGTTAACCACAGAAGTAGCCAATAGCACCAAAACTGATTAAAGCTATTAATTGTAGAGAGAATAGAGATGACGTCTCTAGAGGCTCTGACTAAATTAGTGGTAGAGTGTATTAAGTAAAACACTGGACTAAACATAAAGAACCTGAACCCCAGTTGACTTAATACTTTGATGCTACATGAATATATGACATTATGCAAGTCATTTGATATTTCTGATTCTATTTTTCTTATCTGTAAAATTACAGGAGCTCATATGGTCCCTTTTAATTATAATATACTAGAACTTTGTCATCTCTTTAGTGATTTCCAAACTAGTTAGAGAATTAAAAAATTATATCCCCACATATCTCCCATATCTCCTGTTTCTACATTTCCTAGTATGATAACGGGACATATCTTCTTGTACACAATTCTTTCTTTGTAAGTAACATGCCAGAACAAGAGTTTAACATTTCAGGAAGAAAAATTTATTGTTGCTGTGGAACAAGATATTGAAGGTTAATTGGAGTTTTGATGCAGTGGAGACATTTGTGAGTGTCTTTTTTGACTGGTTGACCAGCTTCTTCCTTTCAGAATCTGCCTCTGAATATCAAAGGAGACATTAAAGGTTGTCCTGCTCCTCTGGAGAATGCCATTGGTTATTAAGGTTTAGATGAAGCACTTAATTTGTTTAAGGTAGTACATTTCAGAGAGAACTCATAGACACTTAAATTCTCTGTTGTTTTGTTAAACTGTAATCTTTCCTAATGTGAGCTGCGTCTTTGCTACTTTGGTCAGCTGAGAAATCTTTCTCCTTACTGTTCAAAGGGAAATAGGATTTCTGAATTTTTATTCTAAAAACTTTGAATTTCAGTTCTTTCTTATTAGTAGATGTGAGTCTTTTCCCTTTCTTTTTATTTTCATTAAAAGAGCAAGGAAAATTCTATCAATATGATCAGTGTTTTAGAAGAAATTTTATATAACGTTCTTTGCAATTTATGGGTTGTTACTACTTTACATTAGCAATGCTTTGCAATGAGATAGATGGTCACCAGAGCCAGTATTTGGGCAAAAATTATCAAGTGTTTATTATTCTGTGAAGGGTTTGAAACTCTTAACAGGATATTTTCATTTGAAACACCAAAAATTAAGATGGATAAACAATTTCCAAGTGGTTTTCTCTTCCGTCCTGTTGTCCATATTTCAAACTGTGAACATTCTTATTTTTCACCTAGGTTAAGCACTGGATACTAAGAAAAGAAAAAAAAAAAAGAGCAGGTGAGTGAGAAAAAGTAAGAGAGATGGTAGGAGTGAGGAGTGAAGTTCTAACTGGAGGAGCAATAATGATTTTATAAGTTCATTTCAGCTCAGTAAATATTTATTGATCATCTTGCTATAAGTTAAGTATAACATAGTCATCTGATGGTACAAGTGGATAAGGAGGAAAGCTCCTTCATTATCCAGGAGCTCACAAACTTGTGAGAGAAATGAGTTAATGCATTTTTGATTACTACCAGGCTGATTCTGGTAAGGGCTATTATAAAGGCACCAAATATGAGTATACAGAGAATTAAGAGCAGAGGCTCCAGAAGAAGACAGACCTGGCCAAGCCAAGCTCCGCTCTTCACATTTTGTGTAACCTTGGCTAAGGTATTGACTGTTCTAAGGAGCTAGTGTCTTCATTTATAAATGGAGATAATGTCTACCTCTAAGGGTGACTTTGAGGATTATAAGAATAGAAGATAATATGCATAGATAATTACATGCATTGGCGCAACGTGGGACAGACAGCAAGAGTTCACAAAATGGTCACGAAGTGATAGGAAAGTCCAGGGAATGAAGAGATTAAATCCTGGGAAATTGTGGATACCCTCCTTGAGAAGGTGAGATTTTATTTTGGTGCTAAAGAATGAACAGGTCTCTGATAGGAGCCATGGTAAGGAAAGGCACTCTGGGCAGAGGAAGGTGCATAGTCAGAGGTTGCAAAGGACAGAGAAGGAGGATCCAGAGAGCCTGGGAGGGATTTGGGTGTGTTTATAGTGGGAGAGCGTCTGGATGCCACTCATGGTCAGAGTTTGGAGACCTTGAATGCCAGGTCAAGAAATTTGGACTTTAATTTTAGTAAGAGCTATATATTTGAAATGAAATCTCAGTTTTCAAAGAGTTTTCTCGTAAGTTAAAAAAAAAGTTTTTATAGCCTATGAGGTAGGTCAGGAAAATATTACATAATCTCACTGCATACATGAAGAAATTTATTTTCAAGGAGGTTAAATAAGAAGTTCAAGACTGCAGGCCCAGTAAGTAGTAGAGTTAGAACTGTGTCTCACATCCTTTGGCCTAGACAAAGTGTGCTGCCCAAGATGCTACCTCTGGTTTACAGTGAGTAAGGCTGAAGGTATTGATTAGGGGGCCTGGTGAGAACTGTCTTTCAAGAAGGGAACTCCACTTGGAGTGAATGGCATTGAGGAAAAACACTAGAGCTGGGAAGACCAGTTGTGGGTAGTGGGGCTTTGAGGTAATCAAGGAGAGGGATAACAGGGACCTGAACTAAGGAACTTCCAGGGCAGATAGAAAAGGGAGCACAGACTGAAGAGCCTTCATAAAGATAGAATCAACGGGATGGGAAGACCAATTAGCCGCGGAGGGTGAACTTTAAGTAAGGAGAAGCAGTTTATGGTTTTGAATGTGACCAGCTGAGAGGGGGGATATTCATGCCTAGAGAATTTGAGGTGTTTTTATTGTTCCCTGTCTTTTCAGCAACAAACCTTGGAGAAGTTGACCAAAATTGAAAAGTGACTAATGACATTGGAACAGTGCCTTATGTTGACACAGCACATCCAGGTCTTTATCTCATGATTGAATTAAGTAGCTGAGACCATCTGATATGATGATTATTATTTCTAGCTCTTTGTTCTTCTCATCTATAAAGTGGGGAATATACTGATTTGCCCCCTGGGCTTATATTGCATGAGTTAATATAGTTAAATCACAACAGTATCTGGCACATACAAATTGTTTCCCATTATTATTTCTGGTTTTATTGTTGTTAAGTTTCAGTTCTGTGGGCGGTATATAATGAATGGGCTGATAGGGAAAATCCCACAGGCCAGTTTTACAGGGGTGAGGGGAAGGGGGAAGAGATTTAGAGAACTCAACCCCTGGAATGAATTTATGAATTCACTGCTATATGAATCTGTGAATTTTAGCCTCTGATCTAGAGTGGAGAAAAGGCAAGACCACCGTTGGCTTATTTTCTGTTTTGTTATGAGTTGACAAAGAGAAATAGAAACCTTGAAATAGAGATCATTTCTTCAGTCACTGACCATTCTGGTCTGTCCATCATTGCTATGGGAAGCCAACTCTTAATTAAGAGTAAATTATTTGGTCTCTGAGGTTCACTTCTTGAGGAAATGGAATTTTTCATGGGGTGAGGAAGAATTGCCGAATAAGAGAGAGCCTCATAAATAAAGCTCTTCAAGTCACAACCCTGACATGGTTTCAGGGAACCGGAACATGATTAATATACCTCAGTGTAACATTTTAAAAGAAATCCCCAAACACAAAGTTTGTCATTTCAGAAAAGAGGAACCACTTCTAATTTTATGAGCCTTCAGAAGTACTTTTCCATCCACTTCCAGCCCTCCCAAAGTACCTTTTCCCACACTGCCACTCTCTTTCCTTTCCCGCTGCTCTTTATTTTAATTCTGTAAAGAAGTTGCCGGAGTATATGATTCAGTAATTCCACTACTGGGTATTTACCCAAAGAATACGAAAACACTAATTCTAAAAGATACATGCACGCCTATGTTTATTGCAGCATTGCTTACAATAGCCACTATATGGAAGCAACCAAAGATGAATGGATAAATAAGATATGGTATATACACAGTGGAATATTACTCAGACACAAAAGAGAATGAGCTCTTACCATTTGCAAAAGCATGGATGGAGCTAGAGAGTATAAGACTAAGTGAAATTAAGTCAGTCAGAGAGAGACAAATACCATATGATTTCACTCATTTGTGGAATTTAAGAAACAAAACAAAGAAAGAAAGAAAAAACAGACGGACAAGAAAACGAACTCTTAACTCTAGAAAACAAACTGATGGTTACCAGAGGGGAGATGGATGGGGGGGATGGGTGAAATAGGTGATGGGGATGAAGAGCGCACTTATCTTGATGAGCACTGAGTAATGTACGGAATTGTTGAATCACTATATTGTACACCTGAAACTAGTATAGCACTGTATGCTAATTATACTGGAATGAAAAATAAATACAACTGAAAAAAAAGATAAAATCAGATTAAATGAGAGAGAGAGAGAGAGAGAGAGAGAGAGAAGTTACAGGAATATCCAGAGTTTGGTCTCTGTGGTGTTGAGCTGAAAGCAATACCCGTCAGGGAACCAGAGCTCAGAGGAGGAGGATACTTAATAGGACTTCAGTAATTTGGGATCACAGATCACACTGAGATTGAAAATCAAAGGTGGACTTTTACCTCAAAAAATATCTTAATGCAAATATCTGCAAAATGTGACTTACAATGTCAAGGGTTGTGGATTCCCTTAAGCCCATCTTGGGACAGGAGCTGTACCTAGTTTGGGAGAGCTGACAGTAACTCCGGGCTTCCTCCTTGCCAAGCCCACTGTTAGGCAGAGGAGGGAGGGAGGGAAATAATAAATACAGTGCTTGGGGGTGAAGCCCTGGACTGGGACTCAATGGAGTTTTCCAGATTCTTTTTGTTTTTTGCATTCCAGAAATACTAGGACAGTCAGCTTTCTAGGGACATCTGCCAGGATTGTTGGTAGGATGCAGGAGACCTGATATTAGGAGAGAAAGAAGGAAGAGTAGGGAAAGAAGACACGTGATGTGAGTGACCGGGTTGCTTCTTCTCTGTGCCATTTGGGTACACTTGACTGTTACGAAATACATGAGACCATGTATATTTTCTAAGTATCAAGACAGAAGCTTCTTTTGGACTTACGGATTCACTCTGGTAGTCAGGCCTTACAGAAGGATTTTCCCAGAGAGAGCTCATTCAAGTGCAGAATTTTGAGGGAAGTGGGGAGAAATTCTCCGAGGAAAAATTGTATTTAAAAAAGAGTGAGCGGCGCCTGGGTGGCTCAGTCGGTTAAGCGTCTGCCTTTGGCTCGGGTCATGATCCCAGGGTCCTGGAATCGAGCCCCTTGTCGGGCTCTCTGCTCAGCGGGGAATCTGCTTCTCCCTCTCCCTGATGCTCCCCCTGTTTGTACTCTCTTTCTCTGTCAAATAAATAAGTAAAATCTTCTGAAAAAAACTTAAAAAAATTAAAAAGTGAAAGGGTGAGGGTAAAGTAAAAATGTCTGGACAGTGATGGTGAGAGAAATGGTTGTCAGATTTTATGATTAGATGCAACTCATTTTGTCTCCTCTCTGTCCTTTAATATGTAGGTAATTTGCATGTAGTTTGCACATAGTAATTACCTCTGGATATAACCAAAGAATTTATGCAAAATTTGACATTGAAAAGAAAGTAAATGATCACATAATTTAAAATTGTGGTCCTGAAGATCATGGAGAAAATAATGACACGGGTTGTGAAGTAGGTGGCCACTAAGCCCACCTTTGGGGCTTATTAACTCTGTGACTTTGGGGAAATCACATAACCTCACCTAACCGTAGTACCCCCTCTTTTTTTAGTATAAGGAATAGGTCTGTTTGGGAGATAGTCAATAACATAAAATAACTCCTTTATTCTTCAGAATAGAACTATAAGGTAGATACTGTTATTGCCCCCATTTTTATAATAGAGAAAAATACAGAGGTGTAGAGAGGTAAAGTAACTTGCTTAAGATCTCCCAGATAGTAGGTAGCAGAATTGGGGGATTAAAACCCAGTTGGTCTGACTCCAAGGCCGTACTCTTAGCTTTGGTCCTTGTTGGTTTGCCAATAGTCCCCCATACATGAAGCACAAGGAGAGATGGAAGAAAGAGGCAGGCTAATCCAGATTGGCAGGTGGCAAGTTTAATCAGCAAGAGAACTCACCTATGACGCTTGTCTTCAGCAACCACAAGAGGAGTAGATTTCTGCACCTGCTGGCCAGAATCTTAAAAGTTTATACAGAGGTCTTAACTGGATTCAGTCTTATATACTGTCTAGGTGGTCTCAACAACACATCACCATCTCAGGTCTATGTCCTTGGAACCACTCCCTACTGTGGGAGCAATGGGCACAACAGACTTTCCAAGGATAGAGGAGGGCAGTGACCAGCTACAACTTGTGGATCAAATGGCAGTCATGTCCCCTCAAAGCCCTGTTCCAACACTTCTTTATAGCTGTCTGAATTTAGTGCAGGTTGAGTGAAACATTTTTCAAGACTAGAGCATATTCCTTTTGAAAGAATATTGCATATGTGGTAGATTCTTAGCATTGTTTTAGGGAAAATTTTTTCCTTCCTGTTTCATGTATGTGACTAAAAAGCAGCAACAGATATTTCTGCTCCCATAAGACCGTTTCTAAAAGGAACTATTTGGGTCATAAGCGGTGTAAGTATGTATATGTTTTTTGAACTGTCTGATAAGGAACATTTTTACTTTTATTTGGTTCAGAGACACATATTTAAAAATTCTTCATTGGAGCCTAATAATATGGTCTAATAACATGATGTAATAACAGTGGCTATTTGCCCACCCACTTCAAGTTGCTGAATCAGTAAATGGTCCCGCAAACCCAGTCATTCTCTTGTGTTGTTGGAGACTCCCAGTCAGCCAGTGTAGGAGGCCAGCCTTGTATGATGTTAATCTTTTTCATAAATTCCCTATCAACAGTTATATATAAAATGTGATTATTTACCAAATATTAAAACATGTTTGTCGGAGAAGAGATTTATCCTAAAAATGAAATGAAATGGAGATTGGTTTTTAAAAAGAGGAAGGACCATGTGTCTAGAAAATACCCTAAAGCATCTTGCATAGAATTAAGATGCCACTGCCTGCCCTACAAGTCTTTGTGTTTGTGTGAGTGTTACTATGATGAAAGTTGTCAACTTGCAATCCAACTGTTCTTTGAATAATTTACTTTTCAAAGCCCATTTTACTATCAGTTTTCCTACCAGTTTTGTAGTTGGCATGGCTCCTGAAATGTCTTTAAGAATTTAAGTTTAGTCTGAAAATTTGCCAGTTATCTTGATCCACCCTAAACAAGGACATTGGGCAAGTGTGAAATTGAAATGATGTTAAATTATTGCATATCTACTATCACACTAACATTGGACCCATGCCACACATTTATCACAATTTTTGGATTTGGGCCATTATAAGTCCACAATATTCATTTTTTAAAAATCCAGCCATGACTACTTCCAAATATAATTCTTCATCATTTGTTCAAGCAAAGAATGCCTAGTGACTCCAAAGGGACAATGTAATCGGTCCTAACAGAAATGAGAAGAATGCCCAGACTCGCCTGTGAACAGTATTCATCGTTGACAGCAGTGTCACGTCCACCTCTGCAGGCTTCTTGCCCAAGGTAGTCACAGGGTCCCACTGGTCAATGAGATGAAAAAAAGAGAAGAAAAGTCTTCCCTTGGGGTCTGCTGAAATAAACCTTTGTTAGCGTTTTGCCTCAACTCATTCAAGAATTGGACTTGTTCCAACTGTTTTCATGCAAGAAACAACCACGTTACACATCACATTAAAAATAATTTCCAGAAAGCTGCATGAGCAGGATGGTTTAGAGCTTGAGCTTTGGGGGCGCCTGGGTGGCTCAGTTGGATAATAAGCATCTGCCTTCCGCTCAGGTCATGATCCCAGGGTCCTGGGATGATCCCCACATCAGGCTCCCTGCTCAGTGGGGAGCCTGCTTCTCCCTCTTCCTCTGCTTGCTGCTCCCCCTGCTGTGCTCTCTCTCCCTCTCTCTCTGTCAAATAAATAAATAAAATCTTAAAAAAAATAAAAAAGAGCTCGGGCTTTGGATTTGAAAGCTTGGCTCTTACAGTTCCCTAGTGGTGTGACCCTGGAACAGATGAATTAACTTCTCTAAGCCTCGACCTGCCTGTAAAGGGTAGGATGGCGGACAATGATATCTACATCCTAGAATGTTATGAGGCTAACGGAAAATGGAAAGCATTTAGCACAACCACAGGAAGGGCACAATGACCAGCAGCTGCTACCTTCACCTTTGTCTCATCACCATCAAGACGTGCTCTTCCTTCAGGCAGCTACTTCTGGCCTTCCTACTCAGTTCATCATGGAGATAGAAATGCTCACCCCAAGGGCTGTCTGTAAAGTGCCTTGAGGTGTCCAGAAATGTGTATCCCTCTACCGAGTGGTTATTTACGCCACAGTTTTTTTGTTTTGTGGAGTGATTTTGCTTGTGCTGCTGTATTTCTGCCTGTGGATAATGGAAGGGTCCATGGTACTCTTCACAGCAAGAGAATCCAGTTTCATTCATCCCTAACATTTTTTTTTTTTTAAGTCGGGGAAATTTACTTCCTGAGGTCATGACACAGGAAGTAGACTCAGCCACAGCTGTGGAGCTCTCACAGTGGAGGCCAGAGCCTACTGACATGCTGGATGAGCCAGGGCACTTCGAGGGAAATGTTCAGTTACCTCTGTTAGGGTTCACAGCAGTGGAGAGCCGTCCCAGAGCATAGGTGTCAGGGAGCAGATCCTGAGCGCCCCTGGCTTTCCTGTGAGACCTCGGGGATGGGGAAGTGTGAACAATATATGGAGGGTAGAGCCGCTGGGTCACATTGAGACAAACCATGTGTGGTGGGGTTTGGATCAGCAGGCTGGGGAGGTTTCTGCTTTTTGATCATTATCGTTTGGGGCCCCGTGGGAGGGTCTTGGGGACCACCCGAGCCCCAAAGCTGGGAAATTCTTCAGAGCTATTCATATTAGGAGCCTTCTTGCTTCTGTTGGCGGTGCCGGGAGCATCCCATACCACAAAGCCCTTGGAGGGTACCTCAGACTCCTCATGGGCTGGTGGCTTCACGTATACCTACAGTCCCTTGCTGTCGACCACATCAGCCAGGTATTCCTCCACTAGGTTGAAGATGTGGTAGTTGGCTTCCTCCACATTCTCAGGGAGCCCCATCACAGTGATGCAGTCTTGTCTAACATTTTTGCAAGGTCAGTAGAAATTACATTTGAAACCTCATCTACGTATTTGTTGGATAGTTTTAATAATCTTAACAATGTTATATTTTGGTGTTGTACTTTGAGGAAAGAACAGTGACATTCTATTCAAGGTGTGGAGAAGAGTGGAACATAGAAATTAATAGCTGTTTTTGCAAGAGATACATTTAGTATATCACCTTTGTCCATAAGAGTTCTAGAAGTATTAGGTCAGGGGGTATGTTGATAACTGAGTCTGATTCAATGATAAGGCTTTCACAGAAATTGATGGCATTGTTGGTTTGGTTACAGAGCTATTTAAATATTCTATTACATGGTATATATACCATAGGGTATTTATATTTATTTATTATTTTTGGCATATAAAATTGGCATATAACATTCTATAAGTTTCAGGTGTACAACATTATAATTTGACAACTGTATGTACTACCAAATAATCACCACCAAATGTCTAGTTACCATCCGTAAGGTGTTTATATGGGAAGCTGTATAAATAATGCTAAATTAGTTTATTTGGGGGATACATTTGTTCCTTTGCATTTAACCTCACCTTGAGGACTACTTTTTTAGAGGTGGCTTTTGTTATTTGCCACCTCACAAGGTAAAAATATAGGATATATAGATTTTCTGCTTTTCTGATACTTATTTTTCTTACTTAAGCAATTCTAAAAAATCAATACGGATTTAGTAAAAAAAAAATAAAAAGGTGGTTCTTCTGTCTTGTCATTAAATTTTTGCTATTGCAAAATTGTTTGTATGTCATTTATTATTTAATATAGTTTTTAAAATTCTGTTTTATCTTTTTTTTTAAGGATTTTATTTTATTTATTTGAGAGAGTGAGCAAGAGAGAGAGTGAGCACAAGCTGGGGGAGAGACAGAGGGAGAGAGAGAACCAGGCTCCCCACTGAGCAGGAAGCCTGATGTAGGGCTTGATCCCGGGATCCTGGGATCAAGGATCCTTTCCACCTGAGTGGAAAGCAGACGCTTAACTGACTGAGCCACCCAGGTGCCCCAAAATTCTGTTTTATCTTTATTCTTAATTTGATATCTATAAAACTTGACATTATAAACTGATGAGGTTTTCACATATAATATTTCCCATTTTTAATCTATTGTTCTTTAGAATTTATTGTTACTATGTTGTTTGGAACAGACATGCAATATTGTTAGATAGTGTCTTATTTAATATGACTTTATGTGTAAATTTATTTGATGAATAGTAATCTTACTAATCTGTCCTAATTTTTTGCCATGGTAGAAAACTCCAGATTTTTTCTTTTTGTATTTTCACAGATATAACAGGCTTTAAATTACTGTGGCTTTTAGCTACTTATATTTAAGTGTGTCTCATGTAGGCATCAGATTGCTGAATTTTGTTTTTATGCCAGTAAGTGACCCATGCTTTATATTCGGGTTTAGTTCATTTGCCTTATACATTTTAATTGATAACTTTCTACCACTTCCGTTGCCCTGTTAGTTTTTCCCTATTGCTGCCTTCTTTTACTTCATTTTACAATATTTCTGTAGCTGATTTTAAACTTTTTAAGAAGTTTTTATTTAAATTCCAGTTAGTTAACCTACAGTGTGATATTAGTTTCAGGTGTACAACTTCGTGATTCAACACTTACATGCAACACCTGGTGCTCATTACAACAAGTGCTCCATCCCCATCACCTATTTCACCCATCCCCCCACCCATCTCCCCTCTGGTAACCCTCAGTTTGTTCTCTATAATTAGGTATCTGTTTCTTGGTTTGCCTCTCTTTCTCTGTTTTTTGTTTTGTTTCTTAAATTCCACATATAAGTGAAATTATATGGTATTTGTCTTTCTCTGACTGACTTGCTTTGCTTAATTAGCATAATACTCTCTAGATCCATCCATGTTGTTGCAAATGGCAAGATTTCATTCTTTTTGATGGCTGAGTAGTAATATTCCATTATATATATATATATTACACACACCACATCTTCTTTATCCATTCATCATTTGATGGACATTTGGGCTGTTTCCATAATTTGGCTATTGTAGATAATGCTGCTATAAACATCAGTGTGCATGTATCCCTTTGAATTAGTATTTTTGTATTCTTTGGGTAAATATCTAGTAGTGCGATTGCTGGGTGGTAGGGTAGTTCTGTTTTTAACTTTTTGAGGAAACTCCATACTGTTTTCCAGAGTGGTTGCGCCAGTTTGCATTCCCACCAACATTACAAGAGGCTTCCCCTTTCTCCACATCCTTACCAACACTTTTTGTTTCTTGTATTGCTGATTTTAGTCATTCTGACAGTGAGGTGATATCTCATTGTAGTTTTGATCTGCATTTCCCTGATGATGAATGATGTTGAGCATCTTCTCATGTGTCTGTTGGCCATCTGTATGTCTTCTTTGGAAAAATGTCTATTCATGTCTTTTGCCCATTTTTTAATTGGATTGTTTTTTTGGGTGCTCAGTTTGATAAGTTCTTTATAGATTTTGGACACTAACCCTTTATCAGCTATGTCATTTGCAAATATCTTCTTGCATTCAGTAGGTTGCCTTTTAGTTTTGTTGATTGTTTCCTTTGTTGTGCAGAAGCTTTTTATTTTGACGAAGTTGCAATAGTTTACTTTTGCTTTTGTTTTCCTTGCCTCGGGAGACAAATCTATTAAAAAGTTACTATAGCCAATGTGAAGGAGGTTGCTGCCTGTGTTCTCCTCTAGGATTTTAATGGTTTCTTGTCTCACATTTAGGTTTTTCATCCATTTTGAGTCTATTTTTGTGTGTGGGATAAGAAAGTGGTCCAGTTTCATTCTTTTGCATGTTGCTGTCCAGTTTTCCCAACACCATTTGTTGAAGGGACCCCTTTTCCCCCATTGGATGCTCTGTCAAAGATTAATTGACCGTACAGTTGTGGGTCCATTTCTGGATTTTCTATTCTGTCCTTTTGATCTATGTGTCTATTTTTGTACCTGTACCATCCTGTTTTGATCACTAGAGCTTGGTAATATAACTTGAAGTCCAGAATTTTGATGCCTCCAACTTTGCTTTTCTTTTTCAGAGTTGCTCTGGCTATTTGAGGTCTTTTCCAGTTCCATACAAATTTTAGGATTGTTTGTTCTAACTCTGAAAAATCCTGGTATTTTGATGGGGATTGCATTAATTGTGTAGCTTGATCTGGGTAGTATAAACATTTTAACAATATTTGTTCTTCCAATCCATGAGCATGGAATGCATTTGCATTTATTCTTTAAGTGCTTGTAGAATTCACCTGAGAAGCCATCTGGCCCTGGACTTTTGTTTTTGGGAGATTTTTGATCACTGATTCAATTTCTTTGTTGGTTAACAGTCTGTTCAAGTTTCTTATTTCTTCCTGTTTCAGTTTTGGTAGTTTATATGTCTCTAGGAGTTTATCCATTTCTTCTAGGTTGTCCAATTTGTTGGCATATAGTTTTTCATAATATTCTCTTATAATTGTATTTCTGTGGTGTTGGTTGTTATTTCTCCTCTCTCATTTGTGATTTTATTTATTTGGGTACTTTCTCTTTTCTTTTTGATAAGTCTGACCAGAGGCTTCTCAGTTTTATTAATTTTTTCAAAGAACCAGCTCCTCATTTCATTGATCTGTTTTATTGTTTTGTTTTGTTTTGTTTTTAGTTTCTATATCATTTGCTTCTGCTCTAATTTTTATTATTTCCTTCCTTCTGCTAGCTTTAGGCTTCATTTGTTGTTCTTTTTCTAACTCCTTTAGGTATAAGTTTAGGTTGTTTATTTGAGGTTTCTCTTACTTCTTAAGATAGGCCTGTATTGCTCTATACTTCCCTTTAGGACTGCTTTTGCTGCATCCCAAAGGCTTTAGAACATTGTGTTTTAATTTTCATTTGTTGCCATGTATTTTTTAATTTCTTCTTTGATTTCCTAGTTGACCCATTCATTGTTAAGTAGCAAGTTGTGTTACCTCCATGTATTTATGATCTTTCCAAATTTTTTCTTGTGGTTGACTTCAAGTTTCACAGTGCTATGGTCAGAAAGTATGCATGGTATGATCTCAATCTTTTTGTATTTGTTGAGGCCTGATTTATGACCTATTCTGGAGAATGTCCCATGTGCACTTGAAAAGAATGTGTATTCTGCTGTTTTAGGATGGACTGTTCTGAATATATCTGTTAAATCCATCTGGCTCAGTGTGTCATTCAAAACCATTGTTTCCTTGTTGATTTTCTGTTTGGATGATCTGTCCATCAGTGTAAGAGGGGTATTAAAGTCTCCTGCTATTATGGCATTATTATCAATTAGTTCCTTTATGTTTGTCATTAATTGTTTTATGTATCTGGGTGCTCCCATGTTGGGTGCATAAATATTTGCAATTGTTAGAATTTATTGTTGGATTGTCCCCTTTATTATGATATAGTGCCCTTCTTCATCTCTTGTTACAGTCTTTGTTTTAAAGTATGTTTTGTCCAGTATAAGTATTGCTGCTCCAGCTTTCTTTTGACATCCATTTGCATGATAAATGTTTCTCCATTCCCTCACTTTCTTTTTTTTTATTATGTTGTGTTAATCACCATACATTACATCATTAGTTTTTGATGTAGTGTTCCATGATTCATTGTTTGCATATAACACCCAGTGCTCCATGCAGTACATGCCCTCTTTAATACCCATCACCAGGCTAACCCATCCCCCCACCCCCTCCCCTAAGTCTGAAATGAGTTTCTTGAAGGCAGCATATAGATGGGTCTTTTTTTTTTTTTTTAATTCATTCTGACTCCCTATGTCTTTTGATTGGAGCATTTAGTCCATTTACATTCAGAGTAACTTTTGATAGATATGTGTTTAGTGCCATTTTATTACTTGTTTTATTGTTGCTTCTGGACATTTTCTCTGTTCTTTTCTTGTCTTTGTCATTTTTTGGTCTTTGCTTTCCACTTAAAGTGTTCCCTACAATAATTCTTGCAGGGCTAGTTTAGTGGTCACGAACTCCTTTAGTTTTTTTTGTCTGTGAAACTCTTTTTTTTATCTATCTTACTATTCTGAATGATAGACTTGCTGGGTAGAGTATTCTTGGCTGAAGATTTTTCCCATTCAGCACATTGAATATATCATGACCCTCCCTTCAGGCTTGCCATGTTTCTGTTGAGAAATCTGCAGCTAGCCTCGTAGGTCTTCCCTTGTAAATTAAGGACTTTTTTTGTCTTGTTCCTTTTAAGATTTTTTCTTATTCCTATATTTTGCAAAGTTAATTACAGTATGTCTTGGTGTTGGACTGCTTTTGTTGATTTTGATGGTAGTTCTCAGTGCCTCCTGGATCTGGATGTCTATGTCCTTCCCCATATTAGGGAAGTTTTCAGCCACTATTTCCTCAAATAAATTTTCTGCCCCCTTTTCTCTCTCTTCATCTTCTGAAACTTCTGTTATACCAATGTTACTACATTTGAGGGAGTCACTGAGTTCCCTAAGTCTAGCTTATGTTCCACAATTCTTCTTGCTCTCTTTTGTTCAGTTTCATTATTTTCCATTATTTTGTCTTCTATATCACTTATTCATTTCTCTTCATGCAGCCTTGTGTTCATTGCATCAAGTCTGTTTTCAATCTCAGTTATATTTTTCATTTGTAATTGATTCTTTTTTAACTCTTTTATCTCTGTGGTAAGGGTCTCCCTGAAGTCTTCCATTCTTTTCTCAAGCCTAGTGAGTGTCCTTATGATTGTTGCTTTAAATTCTCCATCAGGCATAATCCTTATATCTGTTTCGATTAGCTTTCTGGTTGTGACCTTATCTTGTTCCTTCATTTGGGGTGAATCCCTCCATCTTGGCATTTTGTCTAGGTGTCTGCTCTCTTCTCTGTGTTAGAAAAGCCCACTATGTTTCCTGCTTCTGAGAATAATGGCTTTACGAAGAAGAGGTCATATAGTATCCAGGGCTTGGTGCTTCAGGGAGTGTTTCTGGTGTGTGCTACATGAGCTCTGCTGTTGTTTTGACTGCTCTGTCCTTCAGGCCAGTGTTCTGCAGAGGCTCTCCTTGCCTGCAGTGGGCAGTGTTTGGTCCTTGACCAGAATATAGCAAGTTTTAAGTAGGTGTGCTCTGGTCTGCTTGTTAAAAGAGACCTGATACTACTTCCACTAGAATTGAAGTCCTGCAGATCTCTCTGGTAGAGAAATGGGGTGTGGGCAGGGGTTTCTCCTGGTCTTCTGGGGAAGAGGCCCACCACGCTGGGACTGAGGCAAGCTTGACTGAGAAGTGCAGTCCCACCAGAGCACAGGGATGTGGGACTTGGTATAAGCAGGTTAGGCAGCCAGTGTGGGCACTGTGCTGTTTCCTGTAGGTGGCTCTGTGTTTATGCTGAAGGCTGGGGGAGGGAAGTGGCACCAGCCAGCTCCTTTGTCCCCAGAGAGGCATCTCTGTGATCACTATCTCTTGAGGAAGCACTCCAAGAAGAGTGAATAATCTTCCCACCCTGTGCCCCAGTCATTCTTCAGATCACTGTTTCCACACTCTCTGTCTTTGCGTTGCTTGGATGTCTTCTATTCAGGAGCAGGGCAGCACCCTTAGGGCTCTATCCCAGCCAAGCCTACTGACCTTTACAAATCTAGTCTTTAAGCCCCACTGGTTGCAAGAAGTCACGAAAATCAGTCCCTCTCATTTTCCTAGCCAATGGCTTTGGGAAAACATTCTCCTTGTGCGTTCCCCTGTGTACTCCTCTCTCTATCACCTTTCCCTGAGACCAGGCTCCATCCCCCACCGCAGCACCAATGATCTGTTTCTCCCCCAAACCCCATCTCCACACTTTCTACCTTCTTGGATGTGGCCACTTCTCTCCCTTCAGTTGTGGAGTTTGTAATGTCAGTCTTCAAGTTGATTTCTGGGGTATTTAGGATGATTTGATAGTTATCTAGTTGTGTTCATGGGACAAGACTTCCCTAGTGTCCTCCTACTACATTGCTGTCTTCTACAATAACTGATTTTAAACTTTTTATTTCCGGTTGAAAAGACTATCTACCAATCTGAATCCATATTTTTAGCAACAATACATTTTGATACAGTTGTCACCATTACTTTTAATATACATTTTAATTAAATATGTTAGCGTTGACTATCCTTTTGGAGGTGATATGAAATCTAAACTCTGTGCTGGCATTTCCACTGACATAGCCTGGAACACTTTGTAAAATATTATTTATATTTTATGTGTCTCAAAATGTGGTCTAATTGACTCTTTTACATGATATTTCTAACCATTCTTTTTGTTAACTGCAATCCACTGGTCCTTAATAGTTATGTTATTTCATTCTCCTTTTGGAATATTATTAGCTGTGAGACTTCATTGATAATTTTTTTCAGGTTTTTGAGCTTTTCTGTCATTTTCAAAAGCTATCTGTTGTCTTCAAAGAGAAAAATGACCTTTGCTGGGTTCTGTTATTCTATAATGGCTCCTTGTCCCTTAGCTTTGGGTTGATTTCCCTGAAGCCTGCCTTGTGCCTCAAGTCTGAGCATCAGGGTATTCTTACCTTTATAGTAAGATAGGGCCTGTTCCTGGAGGCTACCAGTCTCTAGCAAACTAAGATGCATAGTCAAAAGAGATAGTTAGATGAGAAAAAATGTAATCCACCACACCATACTGCTCTCAACTTACCAAACAATTATTTCTATCATAAGTTATGCCATCAGCAAGGCAGTGGTTGTCTTATGTTCCTTTGATCTCCAGCTTACTGTTCTCCAAGCTGTGCCATCTTAAGTGCCAGTGGGGTTGTGTTATGCCTTCTTCTCATCTGGTCGCCTGAAAAAAAATTCTTCCTTTTTTTTTTTTCAGTGGATATCAAGGCAAAATTAATATCTCAGATCATTCATTTATCATGCCTTTGCTTCAACTCCCAAGAATCCAGACATATATACATTATAAAAGTAAAAATTTCTCTTTAGAAGAGGGTTCTGGAGGAAATTTGATCTTTGACTTCTCCATATGAGTTTTTCCAAGTGTCTACACTCAAGCTACACAATCCAGAGTACAATAAAAATATCCCATTAATCACACATTCACAGGCAGCAATGTCTTTGACCTCAGCGGCAGCAACTTCTTAGTAGACACGTCTCCAGAGGGAAGGGAAACAAAAGCAAAAATGAACTACTGGGACTTGCATCAAGATAAAAAACTTTTGCATAGCAAAGGAAACATTTGATAAAACCAAAAGGCAACCTACAGAATGGGAGAAGATACTTGCAAATGACATTACAGATAAAGGGCTGGTATCCAAGATCTATAAAGAACTTCTCAAACTCAACACCCAGAAAACAAATAATCCAGTCAAGAAATGGGCAGAAGACATGAACAGAGATTTCTGCAAAGAAGACATACAAATGGCCAACAGACACATGAAAAAATGCAGAACATCACTCAGCATCAGGGACATACAAATCAAAACCACAATGAGATACCACCTCACACCAATCAGAATGGCTAAAATTAACAAGTCAAGAAACAACAGATGTTGGCAAGGATGTGGAGAAAGGGGTGAATGGATAAAGAAGATGTGATACACACACACACACGCACACACACACACACACACACACATATACATTCAATGGAATATTAATCAACCATCAAAAAAGAATGAAGTCTTGCCATTTGCAATAACGTGAATGGAACTAGAGGGTATTATGCTAAGTGAAATAGGTCAGTCAGAGAAAGACAAATATCCTATGATTTCACTCATATGTGGAATTTAAGAAACAAAACAGATGAACATAGGGGAAGGGAAGGAAAAATAAAATAAGATGAAGTCAGAGAGGGAGACAAACCATGAGACTCTTAGTTATAGGAAACAAACTGAGGGTTGCTGGAGGGGAGGTGGGGGGGAAATGGGGTAACAGGGTGATGGGCATTAAGGAGGGCACTCCATGTAATGAGCACTGGGTGTTATATGCAACTGATGAATCACTAAACTCTATCTCTGAAACTAAAAAACAAACAAACAAACAAAAAAAACAAAACCATTTGCACAATAATAAACATGTTTATTTAAAAAAATTCCATTTTGTTTGCATTTTTATGTCCTTTGGTACACCAGTTATTCTCAGATTGGATATCCTGGTTTTATCCTTGGTTTGTAGATTTCTTTCTTTGTTGTTGTCTGTGTGCTTTGATGTGCTTTCATTTGTTCTGTTATTGTCTTTTCAGTATCATAGGTTCTTCATTCTTGATGTCCGTTCTGCTCCTAATGGTCTCCTGTGATGCTTGACTGCTTTTATAGGATTTATAGATTTCACATAGCTTTTTTTTTAAAGATTGTATTATTTGAGAGAGAGAGAGTGAGCGAGCGAGCAAGAGGGAGAGAGAGAGAAGGAGCAGGGGAGGGGCAGTGGGAGAAGGAGAAGCAGACTCCCCACCTAGCAGGTAGCCCGACATGAGGCTTGATCCCGGGACCCTGGAATCCTGACCTGAGCTGAAGGCAGACACTTAACCAACTGAGCCACCCAGGCACCCCACACAGCTTTTAATAGTATCTTTGCACCTTGTTTTGGTAATAATTGTGTCTTCCTTTAAAGTAGTGGGAGTCAATTTCTCTACAGTCACATAAGCAGTTTCCAGATGATGGTTGTTTAGTCTAGCTTCCTGTCCTGTTAGTATTTGCCTTAATAAAACTTGGCTTTTCAAAAATCTTATTTTTGTTCTATGTGTAACTTGTTGATATTTGGTCTTACATTTTCCTTTTTAAAATAATATCTTCTTGTGAGTTTTTCTCTAAGTTTTCTTCTCTTTTGCATTCTCTTTTTCCAAATTTAGCTAAGTCATTTGTTTTTCAGTCTTTCCCAGAAATTTCTTTCTTTTGCTTTATCTAACCTGAGGAGAAAAAAATCCAAGACACTGTGGTATGCTTATGTAAAAAAGCAGAGTGCTTGCCACCCCCAACTAATCTTTCCATCATCTTCATCTTGAATGCATTTATATAGTAGCTCTAGAATAATCCCTCCCCCATATTATTTAACCTAAAAGGTTGAAATAATAATAATGACAATAGTACTTTTGACAATTTGTCAATGATTAAAAATATGTGACAGTAGAGTGATTTCCCAATCATTACTTATTTTGTAATCTTACAAAGCCCTTGCATGGCAGGTAGGATGGGCAAATTGTCCAGATTTACAAATGAGCACACTTAGTTTCAGAGAGGTTCAGTGACTTGCTCTTGGTCTCTCAGCATGGCCAGGCCATGAACTTATATATGTTTTGTCTGTAAAGTTTGAAATCTTTCTATATTAGCATCCTAATTTCTAAGTTAATGCTAAGATTTTCAACTAGGCAGAAAAAAAATTCTTTTTTTTTAAGTTTTTATTTAAATTCCAGTTATCATATAGTGTAATATTAGTTTCAGGTATACAATAGTGATTCAGCACTTGCATACAACACCCAGTGCTTATCACAACAAGTGCACTCCTTCATCCTCATCACATATTTAACCCATCCCCCTACCCACCTTCCCTCTGGTAATCAGTTTGTTCTCTATATTAAAAGTATGAAAAAAAAAAGTCTGTTTCATTGTTTGCCTCTCTCTCTTATTTTTTCCCCTTGTTCATTTGTTTTATTTCTTAAATTCCACATATGAGTGAAATCATATGGTGTTTTTCTTCTGTGACTGACTTATCTCACTTAGCATGGTACTCTCTAGCTCCATCCATATTGTTGTAAATGTCAAAATTTCATATGTTTTTATGGCTGAGTAATATTCCATTGTGTGTGTGTGTGTGTGTGTGTGTGTGTGTGTACACACATAGGTATCTTACTGGGGTTTTTTTGTTTTTTTTTTCAGATTTAGGTTTAGGTTTTGGGTTATGGTTAGGGTTAGAATTAGCATTAGGGGTTAGGCACTTGGGGTTTATGGTTTAGGGTTCAGGTTAGTGTTAGTGTTAGGGTTGGGGTGTGTGTCTGGTCTCCTGTAGTTCAGAGACCTCTCCAGAGAATAAGACCGTAGACTTCTAAGCAGAAAAAGTTCTATCTTAGTCTAGTAAGAGATAATGTTAGTCCAACGGGGTCTTTCTGATGCCCTGAAATCATGCTGAGCTGGTAACTTATCACGCTCTTTATGAGTGTGATACTCTGAAGATCAGCAACATAAGCCCTACCAAAAAAGAGCTAACACCATGACTGAGAAATAGTTAATGGTCCCCAAAAGTTTGGATGCCTTTAGGAACTTGTCTTCTTAATTTTGATCAGTTGGCCTGTCAAAGCACACAGGGGACCATTATTCAAATATGCTAGTGACAAGAACCCTTTAGTCTTTCACATTTCTGTTTTATCTCAAGTGGCCACTTGTAGGCTGTCAGCACTTCTGTGTGTTTGATCAATAACTTTTCCAAATTGTAGTGAATAGAGTGTGCTGATCAATTGAATGATATGACATTGAATCGTAAATGTGTTTACTTTCAAGTTGTGTAGAAAACTGTAATTAAAATTTAGAGGATAAAGGAGTCATTGTATTTTGATTGGAAGAAGTGAAAGGTAGCCCATGCGTTAGCGATTTATAAGGAGTGAGTGCAATCCCTGAACAACTTCCTCCTGCCTGTAGAAGCTCCCCAGCGTTCAATCATCTTACTAGTTGTCCATGTTACAACACCTGACAATCATTTCATCTACTGCTTCCCCTTCACCTGTCACAGTCAAGCAGTCACTGGGGCATGTAGTTTTGATCACTCAACTTCTCCAGAATTTGACCATTTACCTCCATCCCCAGTGCCACCGCTTTGGTTAAAGCCCTCACTGTAGCTCGCCTGGGTTACTGCAGATAGCCTCCTAACTAGTCTCCCTGCCCCCATTTTGTACCTCTTCAGATCCATCCTCCACACTGCTGGTACTTGATATTTATAATGATCTTGAAATATTAAGTGGTTTCCTATAACCTTTAGGGTGAGGCTAATACTCCTTGGTAAAGCATATGATTATGACCTGGACCCTGCTGATCTTTTTGGCCTCATCTCTTGACATCTCCCCTTGCCCTTCTTATTCAACAATAAGCACTCTCCATCCTAAATTGCTCTCAGTTCCCCAAATATACCAAGTTCTCTTTGAGTCAAAGCTTTTTCACAAGCTTATTCCTTTTCCTGGAATGCCCTTTCCTTCATCCTTGGCTGCTGCTTCTATATTGCTTCAAGATTTCTTCCCTGAACTTTCTTATCCCCGGTGTTTGTTGTCTGATTTCCCAACACTTTGTATTTACTTCTGTTTTATTGAACTAGACATTATTTCTTTGCTAATGGTTCTTCCTCACTTTGATGTGGGGTCCTTGAAGGCTGGGACCATGCCTTCCTTTATATCTCCAGCAGATTGTATGGTGTGGAATCCAGAATAGACCTACAATATGTGGGGGTTTTTTCTAGCTTCACTGAAGTATAATTGACCAAAAAGTTATATGTATTTAAAGTATACAATGTGATGATTGGATATACATTGTGAATGATTACTACAGTTAAGCTAATTAACACATCCATCGCCTCACATAGTTATTTTTTTTTTGTGGTGCAAATGCTTAAGATCTACACTCTTAGCAAATTCAAGTATACAGTACAGAATTATTCACTACAATCACCATGTTGTACATTATTAGATCCCCAGAACTTATTTATCTTAAAACTGAAAGTTTGTACCGTTTGACCAACACCTGTTCATTTCACCCACTGCCCAGCCCCTGGTAACCTCTAGTAACCCCTATTCTACTCTGTTTCTATGAGTTTGGCTTTTTTTTTTTTTTTAAGATTCCACATGTAAGTTAGATCATACAGGATTTTTCTTCTTTGTCTGGCTTATTTCCCCTAGCATAATGTCCTTCAGGTTCATCCATGCACACGGCACAATTTCCTTCTCTTTTTAATGAATGATTAATATTCCATTATGTATACCTATATCTATCTATCCATAAATATGCCTCTTTTTTATCCATTTATCCTTCGATGGATACTTAGGTTCTTTCCACATGTTGGCTATTATGAATAATGCTGCAATGAGCATGGGAGTGTAGATCTCTCTTTGAGATACTGATTTCATTTCCCTTAGATATATAACCAGAAGTGGGATTGCTGGAAGATATTAGCTGAGGGCTGGTCATATATGACCTTTATTATGTTGAGTTAAATTCCTTCCATATCTAATTTGTTGACAGTTTTATCGTAAAAGGATGTTGAGTTTTGTCAAATACTTTTTCTGTAATCTTACTATACAGTATAAAACTGTATTACTATACAGTTTTCTGTATAGTAATCTTACTCTTAATAGTAAGATGGTCATCGGAATTGTATCCTTCATTCTGTTTGTTAATGTCATGTATCACTGTTATTAATATTTGCATGTCAACTCATCCTTGCATCCTAAGGTCCTTTCAGTGTGCTGTTAAGTTCAGTTTGCTAGTATTTCATTGAGGACTTTTTCATCCATGTTCATTAGGGTTATTGGTAGTTTTCTTGTAGTATCCTTATTGACATCAGGCTAATGCTGGCTGGCTTGTAAGATGAATTAGGAGTGTTTTCTCCTCTGCAGTTTTTTGGGAGAGCTTAAAAAGGATTGGTATTAATTCTTTTTTAAATGTTTGGTAGACTTCATCATGAAGCCATCTGGTCCCGGACTTTTCTTTTTTGGGAGAGTTTTTATTACTGGCTCAATCCCCGTACTCATTATTTGATCTTTCCACATTTCCTACTCAATTTGTGCTTCAGTTGTATCCCTACTCACCCTGCCTACTCTTACTGGACTATTTTGAAAATGATGCCAGAAGTTTCTTCTGTAAAAGTTTAAGTATGTATCTTTAAAGATATGGATTCTTTCTATTTTAAGAATTTTTTATCTTTTTATTAGAGAGAGGGAGCAAACATGAGAAGGAGGGGTAGAGGGAGAGAGAGAATCTCAAGCAGACTCTGCACTGAGTGTGGAACCCCACGTGGGGCTCAGTCTCATGACCTGAGATCACAACCTGAGCCAAAACCAAGACTCGGATGCTTAACCAACTGCACCACCCAGGTGCCCCAAAAGATATGGATTATTTCTAAAAGCGCCATCACAATACCATTATCACACCTAAAAGATGACACAGTTTCCTAATATCATCAAATATTCAGCTAGCCCCACCAGCCCTTAGATATTTTAGCCAGAAGAGAAGGAGACACATTTCACTGCTGCTCACATCTATTGGCCAAAACTGGTCATATGGCTCCAACGAAATACAAGGATGCTGGGAAATGCAGTCTTTTTGTGTCTCCAGGAAAAGCATTATGAAGCAGGAGTTGGTGAACATAATCTAACATTAGATAAATTCCCTAGCTCACTTTGTTTTTAAATATTTTTCCCTTATATTTATATATCAATAAAAGTTCTTGGACATATTGAGCAATGCCACTGTCATTAACTACTTGAACAGGACATCTCAGAATTTTGGGACAGACACACAGGCACACTTTGTTTATTTAGCACATAAGTATTCCGTTCTGATTCTTGCCCATACATTTTATAAAGGCCCAGTTGAAGTCTTAACCTCTTTTGGAGAAAGGTTTTCCTGACATAAAACTCACAGTGTTTATGTTTAAATATATTAGTGATTTGTACTTGATTGTGAATTACTTCAATCAGAATGCTTTTCTTTTTGAAGCACAGCCAGGATCTGGTCCCTGAGCAAGTGGGCACTCTGCCTGGTGATTCTGCAGCATGAACCATTTCTGGGAGAGTAGGTTGAGGCACAGGTGATATGGTGAGAGGTCTAGGGTGAGCATATGCTACAAGGGAATGCAAGTTTTGAGGTCAAGAGAAGCAGCTACTCATTCACAGAAATGGTATCAGTAAGTTAGGTGGGAGGGTGTGCTAATTGACAAACCTATCTATTGCTCAGTGTTTCTTAGCATATTTATTGGCTTTGGCTGATTGAAATAACTGAGCTGACCTGGCTCCCAACTAAATCCTCTGTCCCTTATGGGATGAAGGAATGCCGATGCCTCTGATACACTTAGCAGCAAGACAGGAGTGAGACTTGTTGAGGTACCTTCTGAAGCAGTACCATCCACCTGAGAGTCCATGCTGCATCAGAATTTTGATAGGAACTTAAAATTCCATGGCCCATCCCTTATCCATTTTTTTTTTTTTTTTTTTTTTTTGTCTTAAAATTTAGTATCGGGACGCCTGGGTGGCTCAGTTGGTTAAGCGACTGCCTTCAGCTCAGGTCATGATCCTGGAGTCCCTGGATTGAATCCCGCATTAGGCTCCCTGCTCAGCAGGGAGTCTGCTTCTCCCTCTGACCCTCCCCCCTCTCATGTGTGCTCTCTCTCTCTCTCTCATTCTGTCTCTCTCTCAAATAAATAAAATCTTTAAAAAAAAAAAGTATCACAGAAGTCTGTACACTCATAGGTTTCCTTGACAGTTTCTGAGCTTACGCAGTAGAAAGAGAAGTGTGACTTTCTAGTTAATTTAAGTGTAATATCACATAAAACAAGATATAAACTCCCTAGGAAGCTGGCAAATGCCCTTTGGTTGACCCATTCTGTCTCACCTTCTGCTTTTGTCAGCCTAGTTCTTGGATACTTCCCAAATGTGCCCTACCCAGTGCTCTAGTCTTGAAAGTCTGAAGAGCTGAAGATGTTTTTATACAGCAGTGTGTTCATATTAATCTCAGAGATTTTTCTACATCTTGTCTGTCATTCTTCAGTAGTTATTTAGCCACGTCTTTCCTAATTAAGAAAGTTGAGCTTTCATGTGTCCAAAGTCCTGTATCTTGCCTACCCTAGCAGGAATTTCTATAGCAGCAAGTGCTAGAACAGAAGTTTTCACCAAAAACAAAGGAAATAAGTAGAGGCAAAAGTGATGCAGCAAGACTGAGGGACAAAAAGCCAGGATGTTGATTTAGGGACTCTTGAAAGTGGAAGGAGGTGCCAGCCAGTTACTGAGAGTGAGTGTAGAGTCAGTAATCCTGAACTCAAAAGATGAGAACAAGGGTG
The DNA here is from genome assembly GCF_009762305.2 of Zalophus californianus. Classification (NCBI taxonomy): domain Eukaryota; kingdom Metazoa; phylum Chordata; class Mammalia; order Carnivora; family Otariidae; genus Zalophus; species Zalophus californianus. Next base: position 77,098,405 of record NC_045603.1, read on the forward strand.
TATGTGAATGGACAATGGTGAAAGATGGAGTTGAGGGCTGTGGTGATTTTCTAGAACAGGCTCTGGGGTTCCTAGCTTGACTTTATGAGCTGGAAGGAACTTGATTCGTGGGTAGGTTGGCCCGGTGTGAAGACTAGGTAGAAGAGACACAGTGCACACTGCAGCCTTTGTCTCTTGTTTGGGTATTCTCTAATTTGCCAACTCATGTTCTGCTCAGCTTACTCTGAATGGTGGGAGGTTTGGGTTTTCTTTCTACTTTGTTGTTATAAATAACTTAGAATTTAAGTGTCATCTGAAAATGAAGATGTTTCCTCCATGACCCAGCAAAATGGTGCTTTGACACTTCCTGAGTATGACCATCCAGTAGCATGTCCTGGTCAGAGCCACTCAGGTCTATCTGTTCCACTTTCTAGCTGCTGTAGGGTAGAGAGTGGTTCTCAAACCTGGCTGGGCATCAAGGACACTAAGAAGCATGTTGAAAGTACCAATTCTGGTGTTATGCCCAGAGATTCTGATTTAATACACTGAGTGGGTTCAAGTTTGGGAACTGATATCATAGATTTGCATGTAACTTGTTCTGTCAGCATAGTGACATTTATGTTTCTGTGAATATTAATCTTTAGAAACTGGATAATTAGCACTTATCCGTACAAATCTGAGACATAAAACAAAGAAATAAAAAGCCCAAGTTAGTTATGATTCTCCAAAAAATCGGAACCTGCAGTAGACAACATAAGCTGGCAGTTTTTGAGGCCGACTGAATGTTGTAGAAATGGTAGCCAATCTCCCCCTCCTAATACTTGAATGAGAGAAGAAGTGATGCAGTGTATGTTTGAGCAAAGATGTTTTTTAAAATATTGAAAATTTTGGCTTCCATATCCATATAAATGGACAAAATTGGACCCATAGGGAAAGACAGGAAGACCCTCTCTGTTAGCATCATGTTATTTTCATGAGATATGGAATGGATCAGAAGATGAAGTGGATTTACTTCAGTGGACAAATATATTTCTGCTATAGAGAAATGTAAGAAAAGGCATGTGATACTTTTTAGGAAAACAACAGGATAACAAATGACAGAAAAGACTATTTTTTTTTATTATGTTATGTTAGTCACCATACAGAGAAGACTATTTAAGACACAATTCAACATTTTTCCTTCTAAAAACTCTTTCTCCTGACTTTTTAATTTCTGTCGACATCACAGAGACTCAAACCCACAGATATTGTTTGCTACTACCTCAGAGGCTTTACTTTAGAGCAAATCACCACCCACAGGATAATTCTGGTCCCCAACCTGTTTTTGTAAGGCCCCCCAAATTATTTTTACATTTTTTAAATGGTTGGGGAAAAACTCTAAAGATGAATGATACTTCATGACATGTACATGAAATTCAAATGTTAGTATCTGTAAATGAAGTTTTATTGGAATGCAGCCAACCTCATTCATTCATATATTATCTCTGGCTGCTTTTATAATAACAGAACCCCAGGTAGTTACACAGAGGCCTGTGACCCACAATGCCTAAAACACTTAATCTCTGGCCCTTGATAGAAAAAATTTGCCAACCCCCATGTCTGGTCCTTTACAGAAAAAGTTTGTCTCAGTAGATTATAAGCTCCTTGAGTCCAGGAACTATATCTTTCTAATACCTTTATCCTAAGAAGCCTCTAACAGTACTTACTTAGCACAGAGTAAATTCTTAGTAGATGTTTGAAGAAATATGCATTTAAAAAATAATATAGTATAAAAATGAGCTGCTCTTTTTCCCTGTAGCAGCTAACCCAGGGACTTTACTCAGGAAGATCTCAGTATATGGTTTTTTTTTTTTAATTGAAATTTAACTATTTCATGCATCAAAACCACCTGGAGGACTTCATAAAACACAGATTTCTGGAGCCCCAGCCTGAGAGTCTCTGATTTAGTAGATCTGGGGCAGGACCTGAGAATTTTCATTTCTACAATGTTCCCAGGTGACGCTAACTGCTGCTGGGACCACATTTTGAGAGCCACTGGTTTAAATAATGCTTCCCAAACCAGGGTGAACGTCAGAATCATCCAAGGAAGTGTGTTGGAAATATAGATTTCAGGTGTCACTTCCAGAAATTCTGATTTAGTACATCTGGGCTTGGGCCCAGGCAACTGTGTATTTAACAAGGCATCCAAGTGTTTCTGGGATTTCTGGGGGTCACCCATTTCAAGATCCATAGGTATAACATCCTCTGAGGTGTGAGTATTGTTTGATATTCGTATAGTTAGTGCTTTATTCATAGACTAATAGATTCATGGGTTTAGAAGAGATCATCTAGTTTGCCAGTTTAGTTTTCATATCTCAAATGGCACCACGGTTGGGTGAGGTATTTGATTTTTTTTTAAATCTCCTACCTGGGAATGAAAGGAAATAGTGTCAAGTAGGTTGAGGAGGAGAGCTGAGCAACCTGTGTTGTCTCTGGGGTTGGTGTCTGGAGAGGGAGCTGTTAGAGCTGACAAAATTTGCCCCTGGATAATGGCCCAGCAGTTGGAAAAACTGTTCTAATCTAACTCTCAGCTTTTTACTTCATGGAGAAAACTATATAATCCTATATGTTAATATTTCCATTAAATTCTCAGTTGCTGAGAAACCGATGAAGTTAAGGGAAAATCCTTCATAAATTAGAACATAATGGCAAAAATAATTTTTATAATGACAAAAATTGCTAGGCTCTAGTGAACATTATATAAAGCTTTTAATTTACAATTTTATTTCTGGCTGTGTGATGCTCTAACAGAAATTTTTAGCAGTGTAATCATCTATTGACTGTGTTGTTCGAAGAGATGGTACACTCATTGTAAGCTCTTATCAGCTCTGATTTAGTCACGCGGAAACTCAAGTTCACCTGGGCTGTACTCCTGAACAGTCTGGGTCTTGGGCAAGTGTTTCCGTGGAAGCAATATTTGACACAACATATTCCTCTCTCCATTCTCCACGTTAATAAAGCAGCTGAAATGAGAGGCCATGTGTTGTAGCAGAGAACTGGATTTGGAGCCAGACAACCTAGTGTACGTGGGACTATACTGTGTCCTTGGAGTGACCTTGAGAGAGTCCTAACAACCACTCTATCTATTCCTCCACTATAAAATTAAAGGGATTTTGTTGGTATGAGATGATTCTTATATAAAAGTATTCTTGAACCACAAAGGATCGTACCCACTTACGGCTTTGTTAATGTGATTGCTAATGTGTTTGTTAACAGATAAACAAGATTCTTGTCTTGTCTGGAAACATGTGCCTAGTGCATAGTATGCAATCTGTACATGTTTATTGACTGAAACTGAGAGGACAAAATGACAAAAAGAAAATTTATTGTTTTAAAATAAATAGAGTAAATGCTTTATAGAGCAGAACTAGACTAGAGGTAAGAAATGAACCAAGTATGTGTTTTGCAGAACGGCACATTTGCTTTCTTGCAGGCATGTGCTTTAGAATTTGTTGCTGGCAGTCTTAGATGTAGATATTTACTCTGTTAAATTTACTAATAAGGTAACTGTATTAATACTGTATTAGAAAATTCAGAAAGTCTTAATGGTATTTCAAATCTACTTTAGATTTATTCAGGGTGAGAAAAACCCCTCATTTAAACTGTGTTGTTGTTCAATACAAAATAAAAAAGAATCTCATATAGCTTTATTCGTATATTGATATTTATTTTTATTTTTTTAATTTAAATATAGTTGACATACAATGTTACATTAGTTTCAGGTGTACAACCTAGTGATTCAAGAAGTTTATACATTATGCTATGTTCCTATATATTTATATTTCTGTAGCCTGTAAAGGGGACTGCATTCTCATTCATTTCTCACTAGTTGATTTCATTCTACTAGGGTTGATTTCAGATAACTGAAGCAAACCTTCAACATGTAACCTCAGCTAGATGCCTGAACAACTGAAGGGTAGCAGATGCTTTTATAGAAATGTAGAAATTTATAAGGTGGCTTCAGCAAGAGCAAAAGGTATAGACTCAATGTAAGGCAGATGTTATTTTAATATAGGGTTAGTTAATAAAAACCCATTGAGCCCATGTTCATTTATTTAAAGAGCAATGTGCTGGGGAAATAACCATCCACGAGACACAGCCCTGTGCCCCAGGAGCTTCTGCTTTTGGGGGCAGACAGACACATGAACACACAGCTACAGGGGAGTGTGCAAGCCTAGGCGGGGCTGTGGGAGCACCGAGAGGGACCCAGCCTGGCCTAGCAGCGGGCTGGGACAGGCAAGGTTTGTCAGAGGTTGGGACCAGAAGGGTCAGCCGGAGCTAGAGTTCAGCGGCCTGTGAGAGTTGGTTCCAGAAGGTGAGGCGAGCTGACAGGTGCTGCTCTCAGGAACTGGACACCTGAGAGAGAGCCGGGAACACTGCAGTGACAAGTGTGTGGGGACAAGAGAAAAGGAGAGGTGGGGGCCATGCTCCAGACTCAGTCTGGAACAGATGCTCAAGAAGCCCATGAGCAGAGAGAGCAAGGGAACCGTGAAGGAAGCTGGTGGCCCAGATAGGAGCACCACCCCTCTCCTGTCAGCTGATGGGGACTGTGTGTGGTTTCCCACCGTGAGGCCTGTGAACCGGGCTTTGGCCCTGTTCCAAGTCAGTCCAACCTCAGTTTCATGCTACCTTCCTTACATGAACTCCTTTGTTGCGCACTTTCAGCGTTTGCTCCCAGTGCTTTTCAGGTACCACTGTCTGTGCTGTTGGTCTTGATACCTGCTTAGTATTATTATAATCTGTCGTGACTCCACTGGGACTTGAGCCGATTGTCACCCTTCTCAAGGTGACACGGTTGCTGCTATACTGCCATTTGACTCTTACGTAGTCACCAGGAGAGTAGATCTGAGTACCACTGGTTTCCCAGTTTAACCTTTGGGTGTCAGTTGAGGTTATCGGAACAAAATTCTCAAATATATAAAGTGCTACTTTTGCTTGTAGAATTGAGCAAAAAGGTAAGGGTTATTGGTTACTGTGTGATTATGTGATGGTGCCAGTGAGTGGGCTGGGTAGCTGTGACACCAGCTGGCATGAGGACTCCCGTAGGGAAGCGAAGGGGAGCTCCCAGGGAGAAAAGGGTGGAAACGAAATCCCATGTTTTCCAGAAGGGGAACCCCCTCCGCAACTGAGACGGGGGTTTGTTAATCCACATTAGATAGATTTTGGAGCCTGCAGGTGATAAAGAATTAGCACCACAACCCATGTCTTCTTGCTCTTGAAGTGACTCAGACTCCCAAGATAATCAGGAAAACAGCTCCTGTAACTCCACACACACCACCGACTTGGCTAGAAATACAACAGTGAGGGAGGACCCTGGAGCTCATCTAGTCAAGTCCGCCATACCGTCTGAAGCAGGTGCTCTCGATGCAACCTCCTCGGGCAGCAAGCTTCTTTCCATAATTTCCTAATTGTCAGGATCCCAAACTTGCCAATAAGCAAACGTATTCTCTTCCCCACCCTCTATTCTATAAACTTCATCTCCTTCCCGTATGCTCTAATCTGGCAGTGTATACTACCCCTGTCCAGACAGCTAAGCTGAAACAGAATTCCCTTTCCTTTCTCGTATGTTAGTATCTGAGTCCTGGTTTTGTTTTGATTTGTTTTGTTTTGTTTCTTTGAAGCAGCGTTTCTGCTCTTCCTTTTTTCTGTATCATGGTCTGTTCCCTGACAAGACCTTCATTATTTTGTGCTCTGTTAGTAAGTTTCACACAAGATAAGTGTTTCTATCTCAGTGATTTTTGTCAGATCTCTCCTCTACTATTCAAATTGTCTCCAGAGAACACTGCAAAATAAGGTTTTATTGTACACCTGGAATTTAAGGCTCTCCACAGTATGCACACATGGCAACCTCTTCAAAGTAATGCTACTGTACAGTACACAGTCTGAACTGTGTTTTTATGTCCTCAGAAAAATGTCCCATTTGTTCATAACATTAACGTTTTTATTCAGTGGCCCCTGCCAGACTGGTCCTTGTCCCATCATTCCAACTATCTAAATTCTGCCACACATCTTCCCACATTCTTCCATTCTTCTCCTTTCTTGAACTCCATTGACACCTGGTGTCGGTGGCACATACACCATTCCACCATGCAACGTGAGTGGGGACGTGCGTGTGGTTATTACCTGGACTATAAATATAAGCAGTTGGAGGACAGGTTCTGCACATCTAGTGAATTTAAGTGGGAGCTGTGGTGCTGTTGAGGAGAGAAGGGCTGATAGTAACTCTCTTTGGGTGATCCTGGAGAACGCAGGTGACAAAAGAGTGAGATGCTAGGGATATTCAAGAGCAGAGAGCAGGTGATACCAGCTTAGACCTATTATAGCTGGTGCCGGGTTAGACTAAAGGCCCTTTGAAGCATCAGTGCCAACTTGGAAATGGTGAGGGCAAAAATCGGGGACAGCCTTGGCAAGGAGGTCAGGTCACAAACACCTGGCAAGTAGAACAGAAGGAGTTGGGGCAGGGTGAGGTGCTACACACTGGTCTTAAAGGTGCATAATTTAGGCTAGCCAGACAATTGTCTTCCCCAAGAAGGAGGTAAGTTCTATGGAACAGACTAAGCCACTGGTCTTTATATAAACAAGGGCTTTTTTTAAGTAAAATATTAGAGGGATCCTTTGACTTTGAACACTAACATTTCTGATAAAAGACAAACACTTGCTGCTTTTAAAAAATTTTTCATACGTACCTATCACAGGCATATTCCCATGCTGAGGAAGTATTTTGAGTTCCTGTTATTTCTCTGAAAAGGTTCCTCAAAGACAAAAGAACAGAGCTCTGATTATCTTTTTGAACTTAATGCATCCTGGGATTTAAAAAAAATTTCTTGATTAAAATAGTTTGAATATAAAGGGCCATACAATTTAATTAAAAGTGCCCGTTGTTGGGTGCCAATTGCCCTACAGTCTTATCTCCCCTTTCTTGCTCATATATTTTCGTTATGAATTCTTTTACTCTTTCCTGATTAACCAACAAAAATGCATGACTAAATTGTTTAAGCTTAATTCTTGGTTTATTTGTACTTTATATTCTATTTTGTTGGCAAGATATTTTAATGTCTTTCCTCCCGTTAGCAGAATTTATGGCAGAAAATTGCTTTAGCTTTAAAAAAGAGACCTGGCAGAGCAGGAATTTTAAGCTGATCACTTCGTTTCTGAAATTTTAGCAGAAATAAACAAGATGATTAGTTTGAAATGTAATTCATAGTCAATGAGTTTAAAAAAATACTTGAGTTGCTGATTACAGCTAGCTCAAATAGACCCCCTAAAATATAATTCACTTTTGGAATGATTCCAAATGGATTCTTTCTGCTTAAATTTGTAGAATTTCCCAATGCTGTGTCAGTATTTCAAATAGTATTGAAAAAGTTTATTAGTAGCATTGAGCTGACTTTAAATGCACCAAATGTTGGTGGTATCTTGAATTTTACGAGTGCAATATACATGAACTGAAAGGAGACACCAGTTTGGATAAATGCAGAGCCCTGATTTTTCCCCATGCCCTTGCAGCTCTATTGCCCTTTTTCTCCTAATGCTTTTCTTTTTTTCCTTTTGAAAATTCTTATTATGGATAATTTGAAATGTACACACAAAAAAGAGAGAGCAGCATAGTAAAGCTTCAACTACCCATCTTCAAGCATCATGAACTTACGGCCAATCTTGTTTCATTCATCTCCTACCTATTTTCTCCTTTCCCCTACTGAATTCTGTTGAAGCAAATTCCAGACGCTCAGGTATTTCATGTGTAAATATTGTAGCATGATCTCTAAATTATGATTCCTTTAAAAAAATAACTTTAGTATCCTTACCACATCTAAAAAAATCGAGACTGTTTCCTTCATCAAATATCCAATTCAAATTCCCTGTTTTGTTTTATGTAGTTGTTACCGTATAAATCAGGATCTAAAAAAGGTCCATATATTGTAATTGCTCAATATGTCACTTACATTCCTTTTGAATATGGATTTCTTCTTCCTCTTTTTTTCCCTTGCAATACGTTTGTTAGAGAAACTGGTCCTTTATTCCTCTAGATTGTCCCACAGTGTGGATTTTGCGGATTATATTCCCATGTTTTTACTTAGCATCTTGCTCAGTGTCTTGTATTTGTTGAATAATCTGGTCACTGCATGACCTGTCCCTGCCTGACTCTTCAATTTCATGTTACACAGGGCTTTCTGTACTCTACCCATCCCAGAATTTGCTCACATTTACTTAGAATGGTCTTTGACTGCTCAGCTCAACCGTTTCTTAGGAAAGCCTTATCTGACCAAGGCAGAACCTATCATATGCTTTTACAGCACTTTTTTTTCCTTCATAGCAATTACTTTTATAACATATTTGTTTGTATGTGTATTATTTAATATATATTTTTTAAAAACTGTCTTTTTTCAGCACACCATTGAATAGTCAGCACCTAACATAGCAACTAGTCCATGAAAACGTGCCAAAAAATGATGAATTTGATGAATGACTTAGATGAATCAATATAATGAATTCTATCCTTCCTTACCTTATTAAATATTACTTAATACAAATGAGATGATCACAAGTTGTGCTCCAGTTATTCTTTATCTTGGTCCTGCCTCCTGGCCTTACACCTGTGGCTACTTTTCATGCCCACTATCCTGTGATACTACACACAAGTGGTCAGTATTCCTCTAGGGGAGACCATAAAGGACATGCGAAATTTAGTCACCTTTCTTTTGGTGGTCATGATGGTTTGGAGAGCCTGCATTGCTTAGGAGTCTTCAGGGAAATTTTCTCAAAATGCAAATGAACTCTTTATTTAAAGGGAGATATTTATATTTATGTATTAGTCTGCTTGGAGTGCCATGACAGAATAGCACAGACTGGGTGGTTTAAACAACAGAAATTCTAGCCTCTAAGACTAGAGGTCCAAGATCAAGGTGCTGGGAAGGTTGGCATCCGGGGAGACCTGTCTTCCTGGCTTGCCAACAGCTGCTTCTTACTGTGTCCTCACATGGCCTTTCTTTGTGCACTTGAAGAGAGAGAGAGCGCTCTGGTATCTCTTCCTCTTCCTATAAGGACACCAGTCCTGTTGAATTAGGTGCCCACCTTTTTTTTTTTTTTTTTTAAAGATTTATTTATTTGAGAGAGTGAGAATGAGAGAGAGAGAGAGTACATGAGAGGGGGGAGGGTCAGAGAGAGAAGCAGGCTCCTTGCCAAGCAGGCAGCCCGTTGCGGGACTCGATCCCGGGACTCCAGGATCATGACCTGAGCTGAAGGCAGTCGCTTAACCAACTGAGCCACCCAGGCGCCCAGGTGCCCACCCTTTTGACCTCATTTAACCTTAATTACCTCCTGAAAGGTGCCATCTCTAAATACAGTACGGTCACATTGGGGGTGAGGACTTCAATATATAAGGGGACACAATTCAGTCCATAACAGCTCAGTAACACATTTCCCAGGGGTCTGGGTCTAAATTGAATCTACTCTCTTAACTATAAAACTTCTTGTTTCTTTTTTAATGCTTACTAATCAGTGACCCATATTTTAAAAGGCTTTATCACAGGTTAAAAAATCATGGCCACTTTAACTGTAGTATTATTTTATCTGTGTCTACCAATTCTAGGAGAATTGGATCAAAAGTCTAAAATTAGCATATATTAATTTTTCCATGATTTTCTAATTTTTTAATTAAACATTTAATTTAATATAATGGTTAAATAACATAATCCTAAGTACTAAAAATAAAGTTTAAAACATACAAATAGAGTAAAAGTCGGGATAAAATTAGAAATAAGATTTGAATACAAAATGTAATGTGTACTTCTGAATATTTTTGTAAAGTACTTAAAACATACTTACTTAGAAGAAACCTTGACAGGGGTGCCTGGGTGGCTCAGTTGGTTAGGCGACTGCCTTCAGCTCAGGTTGTGATCCTGGAGTCTCAGGATTGAGTCCCGCATCGGGCTCCCTGCTTAGCAGGGAGTCTGTTTCTCCCTCTGACCTCTCCCCTCTCATTCTCTCTCTTGCTCTCAAATAAATAAATAAAATCTTAAAAAAAAAACCAAACCAAAACCCTGGTTAAAAAAAAAAAAAAGAAACCTTGACATAAGTATCTCTTAAATCAATTTATAAATGGGCTTTAGAAAAACCACCCTCTAACAAACTCTGACATATCAATTAGTTGTATGACCCAAAGCTCAAATTTTGTAGACTCTAACCACGTCATCTAAAATGTATTCCGGGGTGCCTGGGTGGCACAGTCGGTTAAGCAGCTGACTCTTGGTTTTGGCTCAGGTCATGATCTCTGGATGGTAAGATTGAGCCCCATGTTGAGCTCTGCACTCAGTGCTAAGTCAGCTTGAGATTATCTCTTCCTTTCCCTCTGCGCCTTCTGCTTTTGCTCTCCCTCGCTCTCAAATAAATGAATAAATCTTTAAAAAGAGAAAATAAAGTGCATTCATGCCCTCTCTCATCAATGCTCCATCTTCCTTTCATTGTTTTACTTCTTCCACAACACTTATTTTCTAAAATACCATATAATTTGCTCATTTTGTTTGCCTGCCTGCTTCAACTAGAATGTAAGATCCGTGAGGTCAGGGTTTGTGTCTGTTCTGTTCACTGCAGAGTCTGTCTTCCAGGGCAATGCTTTTTACATGATGGGCATTTAATATACATTGGTTAGATAAGTAAAGAAAGAAATTAGTAATAAGTCAATATTCTATCCAATTGGATTTTAATAACCAGGCATTTTTAAAATGTAAACTAAATATAACTTATAAAGCAATGCATCAGAATCACCTGGAAGCCTTGATATAGGGCTTTTTGAACTCCATCTCCAAATTTTGGATTCTGTAGATCTAGGGTGAGGCCTGAGAATCTGCATTTCTAATGTGTTCCCAGAGAGTGCTGTTATTGGTGGTAGAGGAAATATACTTCGAAGAAACACTGACTTACAGAAATCAAAACTCAATAGCATCATGAAATTTGGGGAATGGTTATGAATTATTAGCATCTGGCCTTAACTCATGGTATAGTCCATCTGCTATATTGTAATTAACCTGCAGAAGCAAGTGTAGTGGAGCACTGGATTGGTATGTCAGGAAGTGGTTTCCTTGACTCTCCCAACAAATTAAAGAGAGTGCTCATTCCCTATGGGCTGTCATCTCGTTCGGATGTTTTAAATATGGACCCGCATGATGGTAGTAGACTCACAGAAGGCATGTCCTGGCTCTCCCCAGAGTGTCTTTGTTAGCATGATGGATGAATGGAAATTTCCCCTTTGGAAGGCTGTTAAGGTTTTTCTTTTGGTAGGATATTTTTAAAAGAATCTGTAATGCAGCATGAAAAAAAGAGTAACATTCGAGTTATCGGGATAGTAGGATTTAGCCCTTCTCTGGTAGCTTTCATCTTAAAATTTTTTTGCAAATATTAACTAATGCCTCAGGCAATCCTTGGAGGCAATCTGTACTTCCTACATTTTGTTCTTTTAGAGGTTGGAGCCAGAGGTTTGGCGTCTATCTTGTATTTTTGTGGCCACTCTCATTTTTGGTCTGTTTATGCCCTGATAGAAATCAGCTTTTCAAAATAAGATTTTCCTGCTACACAGCAACCTCTTGAGGCCAGTTGTTTTCTGCCCCCATTGTTATTTCCGACAATCCTATTTTTCATGTGCAATGATTAGTTACTAAGGCAATGATCTTAGGGACTCTGACTCTGTTTATCATCCAGTAGGGAGTGAACTTATAAGAAAACAGAGGTCTTGGTTGTATGGACACTCTTTTGTGTTCAGAAACAAAACAAAACACAATGAAAGAGATGTATGTAGAATTGTCAGCAAAATAAGCACAACTTTGTTAGCTTGGAAATTTTTCATTAACGTGCTCACTGTACTCAGTAAATATTGGGTTAAATTTATAACTCTTCCTATGTTCTTAAATTTTGAGAGGATGGGAAGTCTATTACCAGAAAGTGTATCTTTTATTGGATGAGAAAGCACATACACAAAGTCCAGAGGATCAGGCAAAACATTTCTTTCATTCTAGGTACACCAAATCCACTTTGACTACTAGAGGGAAAGCAGCTGCTTTTTCTAGTCTTTTTTCTTCCTTCATACATTTACTATTTGTTGAGTGCCTAGTACAGGCTAAATACTTGTCCAGTTTCTGGGATTAGAGCAGTGGACAAAACAAAGGTTCTGGCCTCATGGACTTAGATTATAGTAGAGGGGAATAATTAATAAATAAAATTGTATGTCTGTATTAGAATTAAGTGTAGATAAATACTGTGTGGACATTAAGACAGAGCTTTCAAGTAAGATAACACATGGTACAAGTCCAGAAGGAACTGTGAGAATGAGCCACTTAGATCATTGAGGGAAGAACATTCTAGGCAGAGGAAAATTAAGTGCCAGGATCCTGAGGAAGGAGCATTGCTAACATATTCAGGAGCAATAGGAAAGCAATGGGCTGTAGTCGAATGAGTCAGGGGTACAGTGGTACCAGCAGAAACCAGAGAGATACAGGAGTATACAGAGAATTACAGATCAAGTCTCCTCATTTTTTAAATAAATATATTCTATATTTTTCAAGCCCCCCCCTCTAGCCACATACCAGGTGTTGCAGCCCACCTGGAAACCTCAAGGGCTGGGGTACACCACCCACTGCAGGGAGGGCCCTGTGTACCAGGTGTTATATTTCTATAATAAATACATTCTATTTTTTCTAAATATATTATATTTGAGAGAGAGAGAGCATGAGAGCATACAAGCTGGGGGAGAGACAGAGGCAGAGGGAGAGGGAGAAGCAGACTCCCCACTGAGCAGAGCCCAAAGTGGGACTCCATCCCAGGACCCTGGGATCATGACCTGAGCCAAAGGCAGATGCTTAACTGAGTGAACCACCCAGGTGCCCCAAGTCTCCTCATTTTTTAAAAAAAATCCCATAAACTAGTTGGAGGGTTAGCATAGTGGGAGACCCAAAGAATAGATATTTACATTTTTTAAAGATTTATTTATTTATTTATTTTAGAGAGAGAAAGAGAGAGAGAGAGAGTGTGTGTGTCTCTGTGTGTGTGTGTGTGTGAGTGGGGGGGTAGTGGAGAGGGGGAGCAGAGGGAGAGGGAGAGGGAAACTGTAAGCAGACTCTACACTAAGCACGGAGACTGACATGTGGTTTGATCTCACAACCCTGAGATCACAACCTACCTGAAACCAACAGTTGGATGATTAACCGACTTCACCGCCTAGGCTCCTCTAGATATTTAAATTTTACAAGATATTGTGGAGAATTGGGTAAAAGCACTAAGATATATTAGCTTTTCTCTAGAAAAATTATAGATTGGATATATGGATTGTTGAAATTTATGTTTTTTCATGGCATTAGAAATTCAGGACCTCAAGCTTAGCTTCTTATTTATCACAAAAGAACTCAGGTTGCATCTCTAAGGATTGTGCCCCTGAAAGGGAATCAAGATGAGAATTTGTGTATAGAACTTGGTTCATTCTGTGCCTTTCCATCATATCCTCCTACTACTTCTATTCTACTTGCACTAAGACTGAATTTGAACCTATATTACATCATGCAAACCGTCATTTAAGAATTTAGCATTGAATTCAGTCCTTTGTTAGCATAGAATTTTTAAATGAATTAATTTGTTGTTGACCATTGTGATTAAAATAATCACCGCATTGGAATGTATGTACAGTAGAGATAAAAGGAATTAAAACTGTGAAGTCTGATTATTCCATTTTCTCCTATGAATAGTTAATGTTATACCCCGGAGGACCATAGTCTGAAAATGTACTTGGATTTCCTTTATGACTTTTGCAGATTTAAGCTGGACTAAGCATGTTGATTTGTAATAAATAGTGACATAAATCAGGAAAATAACCAGTCTAAGTTGATTGTCATTGGGTCTATTTTTTATAGTTCTTTATTTCTTATATATCTTCTAATGTGGTTTCCCTGTATAACAACAAGAAACATCATTGAATTTTATTTATGAGTAATTTATTTGGTATTGGTTTTTTATGACATTCTCACTAGGTGTTTTGAGGTTTGGGGTTATTTTTATTATGTATTTTACAATCATATGGCCTACTTATAAGGGGAGAATGTTGAGTGGGGTTGGGGGTACAGGAGATCTGACTTGCCTAATAATGACCAAAACAATGATATATCTTTTCATCACGGTATGAGGCATTGGAACCCCCATCGGAAGGGTGATTTGAAGGTTGTTGTTTTTTTTCCCAGCTGAGGTGACCAGTTGTCCTTATTCATCCATCCATCTATTCAAACCCTCCCTTGATCTCACATTTCCTTTCAACTACCACCTCATTTCTAAGTTCCCTTTTCATTGAAAAAAATTCATAATCATTATATACACACATTGCCTTTATACCTCTCTTCTCTCTTGAATGCTTTCCAGGTAGGCTTCTGTTTTTACTGTACCATGAAAGTGACTCTTACTGAGGTGATCAAGAATCACATTTTCAAATGCAGTGGTCAGTTCTCAGCCTCACCTTGACCTTTCAGCTCATTCAACTGTGTTCATTTTTTCTTCCTCCTTGAAACACTCTCTTCATTTGTCCTCACTCATTTAGAGTTTCCTTTTGCCTCACTGGACTCCCTTTCTCAGTCACTTCCTCATTTCTCTTACTTCTAAATGTTGTAATACTCCAAGGCTGATCCATGGACTTCTTCTAGCCTATGAATTATCTTTATCTTTATTTCTACAGTGATCTCATCCTAGTCTCTTGGCTTTCAATACCATCTGGATAGTGTCAACCTCAGTATTTAGGTCGTCTGCTTAGACTTCTCCAAACTTCCAAGTCATGTAAAATTGTCTAAATTATGTCTCCCACTGGTTATAAAAATATGCATCTCAAGTTTAATATGTCCAGAACAGAACTTCTGATTTCTACCACCCCAACTTTCACTTCCTGAAATCTTTCCTATCTATTAATCATCAAGCCTACTGTTTCAGTTTTTCAGACCAAAAATCTTGGATTGCCATAGACTCCTCTTTAATACATAATATATTTAATCCATCATAAAGCCTGTTGGCTCTTTCCTTAAAATGCATTCAATCTTTTTTTTTTTAAGATTTTATTTATTTATTGGCAGAGAGAAAACACAAGCAGGGGTAGCCGCAGAGGGAGAAGGAGAAACAGACTCCCCGCTGAGCAGGGAGCCTGATGTGGGGCTGGATCCCAGGACCCTGGGATCATTACCTGAGCCAAAGGCAGAGGCTTAACTGACTGAGCCACCCAGGAGCCCCTGCATTCAATCTTTTAACCTCTACCACTACCATTCTAGTTCTAGGCACTATCATTACCTGAAACAGTTTTCTAAAGTCGTTGTCCCTTTTACATTTTGATAGCAACATGAGAGTTCTCGTTTGCTAATCAATATTTGCTCTTATCAGTCATTTTCATTTTAGCCAATTTAGTAAGCATGAAGTAGTATCTCATGGTGATTTTAATTTTGATTTTCATTATAATTAATGATGTTGAGCAGGTTGACTCATCATATTTAATTGCAACTCATCCTGGCCCATGATACCCTCCAGGTACTCTTTATCTGTTCAATCGCTAATTTTTTTTCATAGCACTTATTACCTTCTAACATGATATATAATTTATTTCTATTTATTGCTTATTATCTGTTTCCCTGATGATCTCCCTTCCCAAGTAGAATGTTAGCATGGAATCTTCCCCCGTTTTGCTTGTTGATATAGACCAGAGAGCTTAGAATAAAACCTGTATTTATTTAGTGTCAGATGCATATTGCTTGGACAAATGAATGATCAATAGCCCTGTATTACTAGGAGTACTAATGCGGAGAATGGGGAACTTTTCAAGAAGACTCACACAAAAGAAGTGTAGTGGAAGGTTCCTGTCCATTATTTCCCTTCATCATTCATGTGCCACTTGTTCTTTCTGTGTCTCTCGTAGGCAGGGGCCTGGTGTCTGAGTAGCATGACTAGTCACAGTTAGCAGCTACGTATATAGCTATATATACTGCACTGTGTGGGGATCCTCCCAGAGAACTTGATGGAAATGAAAAACTCCTATAAAACTAGCAAAGTATTTGAGTGAAGCAGAATAGCTTTTATGGTAGTAAGAGGCATATATATATATATATATATATATATATATATATATATATATATATGCAGGGCAATGCCTTTGCAAGAAAAACACAGTGGTAAAGTATAAGACAAAATACCAAATATTATGCTGAGTGGGGCAAAGAGAAAGAATAAGACCTACTAGCTGCCTTGAGGAGCTTGGCTTGCCCTACTTCCATTTCATTCATTCCACCATGGATTGTTCTAAACATGTCACTCCCCTATCAAGAATTCATCATGGTCTCTTTGTTCTCCATTAAATCCATATTCCTTAGTGGAGCATTCAGGGTCCTTCCCATCCTGGCTCCAGCCATCTTTCCCATTTCAGTTCTTGTTGTTTCCCCTTATTTTTTTTTTCCCCCTTATTTATCCAACCTCCCAGCAACACAAGGAACACAGTTCCAGATTATGGGCTCTTTCTGACACAGAATACTAATTTCACATCTACTTGTCTTTTGCTCCATTGGCATAAAACTGCCCCCCCCAACTATACATTTACACACACACACACACACACACACACACACCTTTCTATATTTAATAAAATCCTGCTTGTTGTGCAAGACCTGATTCAAAGGGCACTTCTTGGTGCAACATTCTTCCATGATATAAGCAGAATGAATCTCTTCACTTCCTATAGATTATGATACTTAATACAGTCTTATTTTGATTTTGGTTTTGTTTATCCTTATCTCCATCAAATATGAAGTCTGAGGCCAGAGGTTGGGTCATAGTCACTTTTTTTTTTGCCCAATGGTTCCACCTCTCTTTGCCCATAGTAATTGTTTATTGAATGTTCATTGAAACAAAATAAAACAAATAATAAATAAAGACTCCTCTTCCTTGTACCTAGAATATACTAAATAGATTTTTTTAAAAACTTAACCACAATTATAATCAGATGCACTTTGACATATAGTTATTTGCATTGTAGGTACATTTACACAAATTCAACTATACTAGATCGATTTAAAAAATCAAAAGCAAAAAAATAAAAAAAGAGAAAGTAACGACTTTAATAGTATGGATAAAATTCTTAGTTTTGCTCCCAATGGGAGCAGTCCCAGGAGAGAGCAGATGAGAGATATGGATTTGTTCTTCTCTTAGTCAGTTTTGGTTCCAGTTCCTGTAAGCCCTTGTGGTGTGAGCATCTTGCTGTGGCAGACGGGATTCTAGTGTTGAAAGATAGGCATTTTTCATACAACATGGCCTCTGAGAAGAAGCCAACTGCTTTATTTGGTATAGCCCGCTGACTTTTCGACCCAATTCCCACACAAGGTACTACTCCACAGTAATCTGTAAGCACCATGGTACTAAGTCCAGGTCATATTTCTAATAGAGTAACTACATATATGGTCTTTCTAACTTAAAAATGTAATGGAGAAAGTAGATGATTTCAAGTAGAGCCACAAAGATAGTTAACACTTGTAGAAGATGAATATCTAAGAAAGATTTAATCATTATACTTATTCTTGTAGCAAAGAAGGTAGATAGATGAATGGATAAAGAAGATGTGGTCCATATATACAATGGAATATTACTCAGCCATCAGAAAGGATGAATACCCAACTTTTACATCAACTTTTATATGGATGGGACTGGAGGAAATTATGCTATGTGAAATAAGTCAAGCAGAGAAAGTCAATTATCATGTGGTTTCACTTATTTGTGGAACATGAGGAATAGCATGGAGGACATTAGGAGAAGGAAGGGAAAATGAAGGGGGGGAATCGGAGGGAGAGATGAACCATGAGAGACGATGGACTCTGAGAGACAAACAGGGTTTTAGAGGGGAAAGGGGAGGGGGGATGTGTTAGCCCGGTGATGGGTATTAAGGAGGGCACATACTGCATGGAGCACTGGGTGTTATACGAAAACAATGGTTCGTGGATCACCACATCAAAAACTAAGGATGTATTGTATGGTGACTAACATAACATAATAAAAATCTAAAAAAAAAAGAAAGTAGATAGATGTCCTAATAAAGTTCTCTAAATGAAAAATGATTTCTCACATGGAAAATGGTGACCAGCTGTTCTTCTCCACAGAGTACACAACAGCAGGGAATGTTTAAAATGTAGCATGAAGGATTTATTTCAGATACAGAAAGATTTTCTGTTTGCCAGACACTGAGATGACTTCTTGAGAGAAGTTAACAGAACCTCCTAATGTGGAAACTTTTCTTTTTAACCTCATTCTGTCTGGAATAGTTTATGTCCACATTTTTCAAAGTACATTCTAACATTTTATGGACTGTTAAGGGAAGTTACTCAAAGTAAAGATTCTGTTATCAAATGCATTTCAGAAACACTAAGTTTAACAAAATTAAACAAAATTCTCTACTGAAGGGCTTCATGGCCTTTGCTCTATGCTTTGTGAATTTCTGGTGGAGGTAGGGACATGTATAGTAAAAAGCATTTCTAAACTTTATTTAATCATATATAACCCCTTTTTCAGAGGCTTTTTAAAGGGTTGGTATTTTGTGTTACTTTCTTAGAGATATGTTGACCCACATATTTGAAAGTTGTAGATAAATTAGGTGGACTTTCACGTAATGTTGAAAAAAATTCTCACTTGCCACATTCCTACTTTTGAAAACAATGACAAAGTACTTCGAGATGTCCCTTTTTAAAAACCACCTAAATATGGATTCCTTTGGAATAATTTCTTTCACAGTTTTACATGTTGTCCAGTGAGCCACAGTGGAGTGAAAACAATGAGTATTCAGAACCAGACACAGATTCATGGAACCTTCCTCCTTACTCTGACTTCTGAACATATTATTTGTGATACTAACAGCAGAGGCAGAGGCTATAAATGTGCATGTTGGTTTTTGCTGTAGCGAGGCTTGCAGCTCTGAAGGCTTCTAATGAATGAGCAGTGAGTACATTCACGAGATGGTATAATTTGGGGAGGAGAATTTCACCTAGAATAGCTAGCTTACTCAGTACTACATTGCATGACAGCTTACCCATGGAAAGCAAAACTATCACCCGATGTAACTCTTCACATACTTATAGTTACTGTAGTAAGTTCGCAAGGTCTTGAATGAATCTTTTGGGAACTACATAAACATTCTGTAAAAGTGTACTGGAGAGAGGGGGCAGAGCAAGATGGCGGAGGAGTAGGAGACCTAGATTTCGTCTGGTCTCAGGAATTCAGCTGAATAGGGATCAAACCATTCTGAACACCTACGAACTCAACAGGAGATCAAAGAGGAGAGTAGCAACAACTCTCTGAACAGAGAAGCGACCACTTACTGGAAGGTAGGACGTGCGGAGAAGTGAATCCGAGGCGATATTCGGGAGGATAGACGGCGGGGGAGGGGCCTCCACCGGCCGCTTCTGGCAAGTGATAGAGCCGCGGAGCACAAAATCGGACCTTTTAGAAGTCGGCTCCGCTGAGGGACGTCGCTCCAGTGGCTAAGCGGGGGTGGAACCCTCGCGGGACAGTGG
Source organism: Zalophus californianus (assembly GCF_009762305.2). Classification (NCBI taxonomy): domain Eukaryota; kingdom Metazoa; phylum Chordata; class Mammalia; order Carnivora; family Otariidae; genus Zalophus; species Zalophus californianus. Next base: position 77,117,973 of record NC_045603.1, read on the forward strand.
GGTCTCAGGACCCTTGGGGTCACAGAAAGACCGGGGGAGACTGAGTGCGCCAGAGCTCCCAGGTATCGGAGCAGGGAAGCCAGCTGCAGAGACGGAGCTGAGGCGCGGGCTCTCAGCTCGGGGTGGCCATAAACTGTGATCCGCGGCCCAGTCGGGCCACTGCTCCTGCAGCAGGGACCCAACAGGCGGCAGATCCGGGGAGACTCCCCTTCCTTCCCGGGGAGGAGCGGCGCGGGAACGCACCGCAGGGATCTGCTGGGTTTAGAGACTCCACACGGGGTCGGGTGCCAGAGATACAAACGCTCGGTCACAGGCCGGGTGAGCACGGAGTGCGGCCAGAGACCAGGGACAAGGGAGTGACTGTTTTTCTCTGGGGGCGCACTGAGAAGCGGGGCCCCGAGTTCTCAGCTCCTCCGGGTGGAGATTGGGAGGCCACCATTTTTGCCCTGGTCCTCCAAGGCTGTACGGAGAGCTTGCAGGGAACAAAAGCTCCTGAGATCAAACCTGAGCAGCTTGCTTAGCCCGGACCAACAAGGGCGGGGCAATTCAGCCTCCGGCAAAGACATTTGGAAACCACAGCAACAGGCCCCTCCCCCAGAAGATCAGCACGAACAGCCAGCAAGCCAAGACCAAGTTTACCGATCAAGGAGAACGGGAGAACTCCAGCGCTAGGGGAATACTGCACATAGAATTCATGGCTTTTTTTTACCATGATTCATTAGTTCATCAAAGTTAATTTTTGTTAACTGTTTTTTTTTCTTTTTCTTTTTCCCTTTTTCAACCAACATCTTATCAATCTCTTTTAAAAAAAAAACATTTTTTATTTTTCATTTTTAGAGTCATATTTTATCCCTTCATAGTAGTTACCCTTATTTTTCGCATATATATATAAGTTGTTCTCTCTTTAAAATTTTGAGATAGTTTCTTCTAACAGATAAAAATATACCCTAAATCACTAGTGTATGGTTCTGTTCTAGTCTCCTGCCTGATCACATTCTCTCCCTTTTTTCTTTTTTTTAAATCTTCTTTCTTTTTTCAAACAACTTCTTATCTTATCAAGTCCTTTTATAAAATCTTTTATAATTTTCATCTTTACAGTCATCTTCTATCCCTTCATTGTATCAACCCTTATTTTGTACATATATGTCTTTCTTCCTTTAAAATTTTAGGAGGCACTTTTTTCTAACAGACCAAAATACGCCCAAAATCTAGTGTGTGGCACTGATCTATGCACTAGCCTGATCATATTTGATCACATTCTGCTTTTTTTGTATTGTTCTGTTTTTGTTTTTATCTCTTTTTTCTTTTTTTTTTTTCTTCTCTTTCTTTTTTTTTTCTTTCCCTTTCTTTTCCCCTGGTTTCAGGTCTTTTCTGCTTTGTATACAGTATATTTGCTGGGGACGTTGTAAACCTGTTAGCATTTTGTTTTCTCATTCATCTATTCTCCTCTGGACAAAATGACAAGACGAAAAAAAATCACCTCAGCAAAAAGAACAAGAGGTAGTACCATCAGCCAGGGACCTACTCAATACGGACATTAGTACGATGTCGGACCTAGAGTTCAGAATCATGACTTTAAAGATATTAGCTGGGCTTGAAAAAAGCGTGGAAGTTATTAGAGAAACCCTTTCTGGAGAAATAAAAGAACTAAAATGTAACCAAGTCGAAATCAAAAAGGCTATTGATGAGGTGCAATCAAAAATGGGGGCACTAACTGCTAGGATAAATGAGGCAGAAGAGAGAATCAGTGATATAGAAGACCAAATGATGGAAAGTAAAGAGGCTGAGAAAAAGAGGGAGAAACAACTACAGGATCACGAGGGCAGAATTCGAGAGATAAGTGATTCGATAAGATGAAACAACATTAGAATAATTGGGATCCCAGAAGAAGAAGAAAGAGAGAGGGGGGCAGAAGGTATATTGGAGCAAATAATAGCAGAGAACTTCCCTAATGTGAGGAAGGAAACAGGCATCAAAATCCAGGAGGCACAGAGAACCCCTCTCAAAATCAATAAAAATAGGTCAACACCCCGACATCTAATAGTAAAACTTACGAGTCTCAGAGACAAAGAGAAAATCCTGAAAGCAGCTCGGGAGAAGAGATATGTAAGCTACAATGGTAAAAATATTAGATTGGCAACAGACCTATCCACAGAGACCTGGCAGGCCAGAAAGGACTGGCAAGATATCTTCATAGCACTAAACGAGAAAAATATGCAGCCAAGAATACTATATCCAGCTAGGCTGTCATTGAAAATAGAAGGAGAGATAAAAAGTTTCCAGAACAAACAAAAACTAAAGGAATTTGCAAACATGAAACCAGCCCTCCAAGAAATATTGAAAGGGGTCCTCTAAGCAAAGAGAGAGTCTAAAAGCAGCAAAGATCAGAAAGGAACACAGACAACATACAGTAACAGTCACCTTACAGGCAATACAATGGCACTAAATTCATACCTTTCAATAGTTACCCTGAATGTAAATGGGCTCAATGCCCCAATCAAAAGACACAGGCTATCAGATTGGATTAAAAAACAAGACCCATCCATATGCTGTCTGCAAGAGACTCATTTTAGGCCCAAAGACACCCCCAGATTGAAAGTGAGGGGGTGGAAAACCATTTACCATGCTAATGGACACCAAAAGAAAGCTGGGGTGGCAATCCTTATATCAGACAAACTAGATTTTAAAACAAAGACTGTAATAAGAGATGAGGAAGGACACTATATCCTACTTAAAGGGTCTATCCAACAAGAAGATCTAACAATTGTAAATATCTATGCCCCGAACATGGGAGCAGCCAATTATATAAGGCAATTAATAACAAAAGCAAAGAAACACATTGACAACAATACAATAATAGTGGGGGACTTTAACACCCCCCTCACTGAAATGGACAGATCATCTAAGCAAAAGATCAACAAGGAAATAAAGACTTTAAATGACACACTGGACCAAATGGACTTCACAGACATATTCAGAACATTCCATCCCAAAGCAACGGAATACACATTCTTCTCTAGTGCCCATGGAACATTCTCCAGAATTGATCACATCCTAGGTCACAAATCAGGTCTCAACCGGTACCAAAAGATTGGGATCATTCCCTGCATATTTTCAGACCACAATGCTTTGAAACTAGAACTCAATCACAAGAGGAAAGTCGGAAAGAACTCAAATACGTGGAGGCTAAAGAGCATCCTACTAAAGAATGAATGGGTCAACCAGGAAATTAAAGAAGAATTAAAACAATTCATGGAAACCAATGAAAATGAAAACACAACTGTCCAAAATCTTTGGGATACAGCAAAGCCAGTCCTGAGAGGAAAGTATATAGCAATACAAGCCTTTCTCAAGAAACAAGAAAGGTCTCAAATACACAATCTAACCCTACACCCAAAGGAGCTGGAGAAAGAACAGCAAATAAAGCCTAAACCCAGCAGGAGAAGAGAAATAATAAAGATCAGAGCAGAAATCAATGAAATAGAAACCAAAAGAACAGTAGAACAGATCAACGAAACTAGAAGCTGGTTCTTTGAAAGAATTGACAAGATTGATAAACCCCTGGCCAGACTGATCAAAAAGAAAAGAGAAATGACCCAAATCAACAAAATCATGAATGAAAGAGGAGAGATCACAACTAACACCAAAGAAATACAAACAATTATAAGAACATATTATGAGCAACTCCATGCCAGCAAATTAGATAACCTGGAAGAAATGGGTGCATTCCTAGAGATGTATCAACTACCAAAACTGAACCAGGAAGAAATAGAAAACCTGAACAGACCTATAACCACTAAGGAAATTGAAGCAGTCATCAAAAATCTCCCAAGAAACAAAAGCCCAGGGCCAGATGGCTTCCCAGGGGAATTCTATCAGACATTTAAAGAAGAATTAATACCTATTCTCCTGAAACTGTTCCAAAAAATAGAAATGGAATGAAAACTTCCAAACTCATTTTATGAGGCCACCATTACCTTGATCCCAAAACCAGACAAAGATCCCATCAAAAAGGAGAATTACAGACCAATATCCTTGATGAACATGGATGCAAAAATTCTCACCAAAATACTAGCCAATAGGATCCAACAGTACATTAAAAGGATTATTCACCACGACCAAGTGGGATTTATCCCTGGGCTGCAAGTCTGGTTCAACATCCACAAATCAATCAACGTGATACAATACATTAACAAAAGAAAGAACAAGAATCATATGATCCTCTCAATAGATGCAGAAAAAGCATTTGACAAAGTACAGCATCCTTTCTTGATCAAAACTCTTCAGAGTATAGGGATAGAGGGTACATACCTTAATATCATAAAAGCCATCTACGAAAAACCTACAGCGAATATCATTCTCAATGGGGAAAAGCTGAGAGCTTTTCCCCTAAGGTCAGGAACGTGGCAGGGATGTCTACTCTCACCACTGCTATTCAACATAGTATTAGAATTCCTAGCCACAGCAATCAGACAACAAAAAGAAATCAAAGGCATCCAAATCGGCAAAGAGGAAGTCAAACTCTCACTCTTTGCAGATGATATGATACTTTATGTGGAAAACCCAAAAGACTCCACCCCAAAACTGCTAGAACTCATACAGCAATTCAGTCACGTAGCAGGCTATAAAATCAATGCACAGAAATCAGTGGCATTCCTATACACCAACAACAAGACAGAAGAGAGACAAATCAAGGAGTCGATCCCATTCACAATTGCACCCAAAACCATAAGATGCCTAGGAATAAATTTAACCAAAGAGGCAAAGGATCTGTACTCAGAAAACTATAAAATACTCATGAAAGAAATTGAAGAAGACACAAAGAAATGGAAAAACGTTCCATGCTCATGGATTGGAAGAACCAACATTGTGAAGATGTCAATGCTACCTAGAGCAATCTACACATTCAATGCAATCTCCATCAAAATACCATCCACTTTTTTCAAAGAAATGGAACAAATAATCCTAAAATTTGTATGGAACCAGAAGAGACCCCGAATAGCCAGAGGAATATTGAAAAAGAAAAGCAAAGCTGGCGGCATCACAATTCCGGACTTCCAGCTCTATTACAAAGCTTTCATCATCAAGACAGTATGGTACTGGCACAAAAACAGACACATAGATCAATGGAACAGAATCGAGAGCCCAGAAATGGACCCTCAACTCTATGGTCAACTTATCTTTGACAAAGCAGGAAAGAATATCCAGTGGAAAAAAGACAGTCTCTTCAACAAATGGTGTTGGGAAAATTGGACAGCCACATGCAGAAGAATGAAACTGGACCATTTCCTTACACCACACACAAAAAGAGGCTCCAAATGGTTGAAAGACCTAAACGTGAGACAGGAGTCCATCAAAATCCTAAAGGAGAACACAGGTAGCAACCTCTTCAACCTCAGCCGCAGCAACTTCTTCCTAGAAACATCACCAAAGGCACAGGAAGCCAAGGCAAAAATGAACTATTGGGATTTCATCAAGATAAAAAGCTTTTGCACAGCAAAGGAAACAGTCCACAAAACCAAAAGACAACCGACAGAATGGGAGAAAATATTTGCAAATGACATATCAGATAAAGGGCTAGTATCCAAAATCTATAAAGAACTTATCAAACTCAACACCCAAAGAACAAATAATCCAATCAAGAAATGGGCAGAAGACATGAAGAGACATTTTCCCAAAGAAGACATCCAAATGGCCAACAGGCACATGAAAAAGTGCTCAACATCGCTCGGCATCAGGGAAATCCAAATGAAAACCTCAATGAGATACCACCTCACACCCGTCAGAATGGCTAAAATTAACAAGTCAGGGAAGGACAGATGTTGGCGGGGATGTGGAGAAAGGGGAACCCTCCTACACTGTTGGTGGGAATGCAAGCTGGTGCAAACCCTCTGGAAAACAGTATGGAGCTTCCTCAAACAGTTGAAATTAGAGCTACCATTCGATCCAGCAATTGCACTACTGGGTATTTACCCCAAAGATACAAATGTAGGGACCCGAAGGGGTACGTGCACCCCAGTGTTTATAGCAGCAATGTCCACAATAGCCAAACTGTGGAAAGAGCCAAGATGTCCATTGACAGATGAATGGATAAAGAGGAAGTGGTATATATACACAATGGAATATTATGCAGCCATCAAAAGGAATGAGATCTTGCCATTTGCAATGACGTGGATGGAACTGGAGGGTGTTATGCTGAGTGAAATAAGTCAATCAGAGAAAGACATGTATCATATGACCTCACTGATATGAGGAATTCTTAATCTCAGGAACAAACTGAGGGTTGCTGGAGTGGTCGGGGGTGGGAGGGATGGGGTGGCTGGGTGATGGACATTGGGGAAGATATGTGCTACGGTGAGCGCTGTGAATTGTGTAAGACTGTTGAATCACAGATCTGTACTTCTGAAACAAATAACGCAACATATTTTAAGAAAAAAGAAAAAGAAGAAGATAGCAGGAGAGGAAGAATGAAGGGGAGTAAGTCAGAGGGGGTGACGAACCAGGAGAGATGATGGACTCTGAAAAACAAACTGAGGGTTCTAGAGGGGAGGGGCTGGGGGGATGGGTTAGCCTGGTGATGGGTATTGAGGAGGGCACATTCTGCATGGAGCACTGGGTGTTATGAACAAACAATGAATCATGGAACAGTACACCAAAACAAATTATGTAATATATGGTGATTAACATAACAATAAAAAAATTAAAAAAAAATTTTTTTTTAAGTGTACTGGAGAGAAGTTATCTCTGTGTCTACTTAACTGATAATTTCAAACGAGGGAAAAATAAATAAATAGAAGGTACATGAAGGAAGAGACCCACAGAACAAGGTGACATATTGTCTAGGTCGTAATTTACTTTGAATGTGTGTGAGATTAAGTGACCTGTAATGTACACTCTACAAGTGGTTAGTTAGCACTTGAAGTGCCCAAATCAGGAGTCTGTGTTCCTTAGAGATCTTTTGTTAGTCTAGGTTCTCCCAAAAAACAGTGTGTGTGTGTGTGTGTGTGTGTGTGTGTGTGTGTGTGTGTGTGTGTGTGTGTGTGAAAGAGAGTTATTTTATTTTGGCTCGTGGTGCTCATGGGGGCTGGCAAGTTTCAAATTTGTTGGGCAGACCAAAAACTCAAACAGCAGGGTTTCTATGTTGGAGTCTTGAGGAAGAATTATTTCTTCCTTGGGGAAGCTCAGTCTTTGCTTTTAAGAGCTTGAGCTGATTGGATGAGACCCACCTACATCATGGAGGGTGACGTCCTTTACTTAAAGCCTGCTGATTATAAATGTTAATCACATATAAAAACATAACTTCACAGCAACATCTAGACTGGTGTTTAACCAAACAATTGGACACTGTAGCCTAGCCAAGTTGACACAGAAAACTATTACAGAGTCTACGCAAACACTTCCAATATTGTTGTCAAAATTCATATCAGAGCTTTTTTCTTCAGCATGAGAATTGTTAGAAAATAATCTTATATCATTGAAATAATTACTGGTCAAACTAAGAGGTTGGCCAGAAGGAGTGTATGGGCACCGTTGGTCTTAAATGAGAAAGGTCCAATGCTGGCAGGCCCAGCGGCCTTGTAGAGCTAGAACTGAGCTCTGTTTGGGTGTGTTTCCCTGCAGAAAAGACTAGAAGGTAAGATGATGCTTCCTTGCAGTAGTGGACATCCTCCTCAGAGTAAATCTGTCATGTAAGAGTCTCCTAAAAGACCTGAAGACAGAGGGGGATTCTGAACTTCCAAGAACAAGTGGTGAAGGACTCTATCTAGTTGCCCATAAATGTTTGCATTCCAGCAGAATCTTATCTAAGACTTGCTTTCGTTGTTACATCCCATCTGGCTTTTATCGCCAGAGGCTTTTACAAAGGCTTTGGCTGTTTTTAGATAACCAAACCAGCTTAACTTAGTTCACAACAGGAGAAATTTGGAATTCAGTATCAAAAAGCAATCCACTGGGAGAAACGCTGTGATTTCCTCTCCATTCCAATTGACCACCATCCTTTCTTGATTTGAGTGACTTTGGTCAGTGAACTCTAGTCCTCTGTCTCCCACAGATTTAGGTCTTCATTATGATAATGTCTTCATGTAGGAGTAATTGAAGCCAAGAGTTGTTGGACAAAATATTTCATTCATTCCTGACACCTAAAATTCTTAAAGGAATTAATTAATGTGTGGGGCTTCACTCTTACCTTTAATGTAATTTTGAGCTTCATATGAATCATATCAAACTTTTTGTCTGAGAGTCTGAATTCGGAAAAAAACAGATATTTGAACAATTTAAAAACATAGGACCTTTACTATATTTTATTAGCCTGTTAACATTTTCCCACTTAAGTTATAGAAGGTAGGTGTTTGCACACGTAAAAGTGGAGAAACGGGACTATTCCATTAAGTGAGTTTTCTCTAAAAAAAGCTTTTGAACACTTCTTAAGAAGCTAAATAATCCGTCATGCTTTATCACCGTGAACTTGGAAGTAGGAAAGTGGATCTTGTCCAAAGAGATACACTACATTTTGATTTAGAAGATATTTTGCTTTTGGATGAATACATTGATTGATAACAGGAATCAACTACACTATTAATAGTAGCTCCCCCAAAAGCTCTGTTATACAAATAAATCTCTCACATCTTTCTTAGCTGCTAAAATAGATGCTTGCTAGATTTATCTTTCCTTTCATATAATGTGGCCTTGAAATAAGCCAAGAATTTCTCTTCAAATTTGATAAAGCACAGTGAATTCTTACCTGTTTTTAGGAAATGCTGTTCTAAACTATTTGGATCTTCACTCAGGGAGAGAAACTGGAATTTTGGGCCCTTTCTTTTTGTTGATTTGAGATTATGGAATGAAGGCACCACTTTCTGTGTGTCAGAATGCAGTGACAGATGAATGAGAAGTATTCCTTTGAGTGAGTATGACTCAGAAGATTTTGGTGGACAGATGTTTTCCTAAAGCAGTACTAGGCAATGTTAGAAGGCTACTTGCCAGCTTCTAATTTCCACAGATCTGTGTCCTCATTTTCTCTACCTCTGTTTTCTCTACTTCATCAAAGCTAACTTCACTGTAAACTCCACCTAGGATTCCATAACCCAGAACTAGGGACCTAGAATGCCATAATTCAGACCTTACCTGAACCACACACACCTCCGAGCAGGACCAAGTTGTGGTGAATGAGGTGCCAGGCTGGGGCCTCTGAGGAGCCCCTCAGTGCTTGTCTACCGTCTCCTTCCCTCTCAGCTCTGGATTGGCTCTGAGCACGGGAATGGGGCTTTAACTTAGGTTTTCTCTCTTTAGTTCTCATGAGTTCGCCTGTCCAGTGCTCTGTCTGGTGCTCACGCCATGTCATAGTCTTCCCTGAAGCCTGGTGAATCTGATGGAGGTCCTGGTACTTTACCCAATCTTCTACTTGACCCTTAGTCAAACTGACTTTGGTCCTGTCATATGAACATATCTCTCTTAGAGCAATGCCGCTGCTTAGATTTTCCAACTCTGCCCACTTAAGTGAATACCTAGCATTTAATGCTGTGAAAGTGGGACTGAAAACCCAGCCATATTCTCCCGGGTGAGTGTTTGTAGCGAAGTGGATATCCCTCTGCACATATGCCTGGTGTCAGCTCACCCTGCCGTCCCACAACAGTTTCCTGTTGCCTTAGTAACCATACTGCCTGTGATGGTTAATTTTATGTGTCAACTTGGAAGGTGTTCTGAGATGAAATTCACATTTAATTAAGTGAACTCTGACTACAGCAGATTGTCCTCTGCAATGCAGGTGGGCCTCATCTAATCACTTGATAGCTTAAATAGAACAAAAAGACTGGCCTCCCCAAGCAAGAGGGAAATCTTCAGCAGACTGTCTTGGGACTCCATCTGCACACTGACTTTTCTGGATCTCTACCTGCTGGCCCTCAGACTGGAGCTATGGCATCAGATCTCCTGGGTCTCAGGCCTGCCAGCCCACACTGCAGATTTGGATTGGCCAACCCTCATAATTGCATGAGCCAATTCCTTGTAATAAATCTCTTTCTGGATATATGCACATCCTATTGGTTCTGTTTCTTTGGAGAATCCTGACTAATATAATGTCTTGTGTTGTAGTCCCTCAAATCGTAACACTATTATAAATGTATACATTTTTATATACCTCTGTACATGTATTTACTGAGGGGAAAAATGAGGCTTTCTGTTGACTTTGGCTCAGAACTCTAATAGGCAGTTTTATTATCTGCAATCACAGGAGAATGTCAGCCCAAAAACCTTCTAACGAAAAGCCTCAAGCCTTTGTAGTTGCTGTTTTTCTGCCTGGAATGAAATGCTCTTCCTCCTGAGAGTTGCAGGGATTATTCCCATATTTTGATTTAGGTCTGTACTCAAATGCCCCTTCTCAACCACAGTCTAAAATAATCCCCTTTATCGCCCTGCATAGCCTTACCTTAATTGATATTTCTTCATAGCACTTATAACCGCTTGGTGTTTGATTTTGCATGTATTTATTTCTTTATTGTCTAGCACCTCACTAGCATGTGAAATCCATGGACTTTGCTTTATTCGCTGCTGTGTCCCTGGTGTCAGGACTGAGACTTGCTCAGACTAGAATTTTGAATAATATTTGTTGAGTGAATGAATAAATGAATGAGTGTTCTATATAATAATAGAATAATTAACACAAAGCTTGTGAATTTATGTACTGCTCAGTTTGAGCAAAATCAGAATCCTATAGCAAGTGTTATATTACTTCAGTGAAAAATGTAATTTCCTGTTGCAAGTATGTTACAGGGTTGAGAGGTCATGATAAAATTACATTATTGGTAAGTTAACAGAAAATGTTATGGGGTAAAGAATTGTGTATGAAAAAGAAAAAAACAGTGTGGTTGTGATGACAAGTAATAGAATATGTGTGGACTTAATGTTTAAGACCTTTGTCCCATCTGGCTGATTTCCAACTGTGCTGTTTGTTCATGGGCCCTCTGTGGTCCTTGGAATGTGAATGTTCTCCGGCCTTCTCTAGCTTTTCTTACTGAGAAGGGCAGTTTCAACAGAGCATTTAAATGCTTACATTAAACAGAGAGAAAAAAGTATTTGTGTATAATTTTTTATTCCCAAGGTAAAATATTGTGGCTAGTGCACATCATGTGTCTATTTTCCAGATATTAAGTGCTAGCCTAAGCAGGTGGTCCATATAAAATAATGGGACAAGACTAATTTATAAAGAGCTCCTTACTCTGGAGTTGCATCTCTCTGGGTTAAAGAATAGCCGTATCTCCATTCAGTTGGCAAATTGAAGCAGTGATGCCCCATGCTAGAGATCCACAGAGTTGAGATATTCCTAAAACACCGTGGCGGTCTTAGCTGGCAGCCTCAGCCCACTGTATCTCATCTGCCGGCAGAGTGCATTTCAGCTACATAACAATGGAATCAGTGGGCAGGCTGGACTTGCTTCCCGTATCTGAGGATGGCTTTGGGGTTCAAAGCCGGTTGGGCTGTGGAAAGAGGACAGGCTTTGAAGTCAGCCAAATGTCAGACTGAAGCCCCCAGCCTTGCCTCTCACTGGATCAACTTGGCTAAGTTATTAAATCTCTTTGAACAGTTATTTCTTCATTTGTAACATAGGAAAAATTGTACTTACCTGGTGAGGTTACCAGGAGGGTTCATCTGGCTCACAGTAAACTCTCAAGAGATGATCATTTTTCTCCTCCTCTCTCTCATTTGCAGCTTATTAGGTGTTTTCTTTGTTTAGCTTTTTTTTTCCTTTGACATGTCTACCTCTCATAGGACACACAGAATTTATAACTTGGGAGGGATCTTACCGGTCATCTAAGCCAATCCCTTCCTCCATCTCCTTTTTCCACTTTACTCTTAAAATGCGTGCACACACACACACACACAGAGTTTTCTACTTCCTTTCCCATTTCTGGTCATAACCATACATGATGAAGAAAGTTTATGTTATTGGATACTCCCCAGATCTCCATAAAAAACTATAATGGTTTCTTTCCAATTGGAAAAGATTTATTCATGATTTTCACTCTCTTAAACCCTCGTCCTTTCTAGCAATTGCCTAACACAAACCACGGATGAAATGTCGGTGCTAGATCCTGTCTTTTCCCATTGTTTCCCTTTGAACATTTGGAAACATATAAGCCGAGTATAGTTCACACTGCTAAATAGAGCTATGAATTTATTTATTCATGTTTATACTAAAACAAACAAATGCACTTGGAGCTGCAGTATCTCACTCCACTTAACCTAGAAACATAATTTTTTGTTCTTGTGAGATAAGGAGCTCTGTTGTTAATTGAGGTATAATTTACACACAACAAAATACACTGATCATAATTTTTATGAGGAGATAAGGAATTTTAAGCTCATGACCTAGTTTGTGAAGAGTTTAAGACTGCTGATTAAAAGCAAAACAAAACAGAAAAAATGATGGAAAAGATCTAGTTCAGAACTCAAAAACCAGAAGTATAGAATATCAGTATAGGGACACAGAATTTTCCTCAGCCTTCGGCTCCCGATTATTATTGCATGTGGCAGTGCCTCTTGCAGAAGAAATTGGTCTTTGACAAGGCCAAATTGTAAAATTTTTAAATTGTAAAATCTGTAAAATTGTAAGGCTAATTGTAATCCTAATTAGCTTCACCATTGGTAGTATTAACTTGGATTAAAAGTTCTGTGATATTTTAAATAAACCTGGACCTCTGATTTACTCCATTAAAAACACCTGTTTCATTTTCTATGGTAAACAATAAAGGTGTTACACTGCAGATTTTTTTTTTTTAAAGATTTTATTTATTTTGAGGGGGGTGCAGAGGGAGAGAGAATCCCAAGCCGGCAATGTGGGGCTATGATCCCATGGCCCTGAGATTTTTTTTTTTTAAGATTTTTATTTATTTGTTTGACAGAGAGAGACAAAGTGAGAGAGGGAACACAAGCAGGGGGAGTGGGAGAGGGAGAAGCAGGCTTCCCGCAGAGCAGGGAGCCCGATGCGGGGCTTGATCCCAGGACCCTGGGATCAGGACCTGAGCCGAAGGCAGACGCTTAATGACTGAGCCACCCAGGCGCCCCGGCCCTGAGATTTTGACCTGAGCTGAAACTAAGAGTCTGGTGCTTAACCAACTGAGCCACCCAGGTACCCCTACACTGCAGAAAATTCTTAAAGCATTCAACAGTTCTTGAGTTTTGCCATTGTCAGACCCGTAGAGTCTCCACATTTGCTGTTTTAGCATTTGTGATTAAAATTATTTGTGAGGGGCTCAGAGGTCTAAGATACGTGCCAATTTTGAATGGGGTTAATACTCATCTCCATCACATTGCTGTGAAGATCAAACATGACTTACGTGGCCAAATTTAGATTGCCTTGGTACAAGATTCATACATGGGAGTCATTTTACTAGTGAATAACCTATCTGATGGCTCCCACTCCTACCCCCCTCGTGTAACTGGAGTTCTGAACATATTTCTCAGGAATGTCAAAGAAGCATTGTGTGATCAGATGGTGTATGATAGGTTTCAGCTGATTAAAAATACTTAGCATTCTCTATTTTAAAATTCTTCAGTAATGAAAATAACAAATGTCTCTGAAACATGTTGATTCCCCCAAGCAAGAAAGTTTTTATGGTCCTCAAAGAACAAATAGTAATGAAGAGCAGTGAATACAACTGAAGAATTTCAAATGGCAAACACTGTATCATGATGAAAATATCCCCTCAAGGGTTAATTCTATCAGACAGTTATGAGCCACCCTCATAACCATGGAAGGTGCTGGCAGTACCCAGGAGAGGGCAATCTAAGCTGGACAATGGGGATGGGGTTGTTGTGGAGTAGTTAAGGAAGGTTTCTTGAAGAAGAGAAACTGAATCTTACAGGATGCCTAGGAGTTCTGGAATGCCCAACTATCTTTCTACTGCATAAGCAAACACGCTGATAGAAAACAACTGTACATTTAGATCTGGGTCTCCTGATTTTCACTGTCCATGGTTTCAGTTACCTGGAGTCAGTTGTGGCTCATCAACAGGTGGGCATGCCATCATCTCTTCATCATCATCATCATCAGAAGAAGAAGAAGGGTGTACGTAGTACAGTTAGATATTGTGAGAGAGACTGCCTGCACATAACTTTTTTACAATATATTGTGATCATCGTTCTAATTTATTCTTATTTATTATTGTTAATTTCTTCTGTGACTAATTTATAAATTCAACTTTATCCGTAGGTATATATGTATAGGAAGAAAATGTCGTATGTATAGGGTTTGGTACTATGTGAGGTTTCAGGCATCCACTGGGGGTCCTGGAACATGTCCCCCACAGATAAAGGGGAACCACTGTAATTGAAAGTACAGAGGAAAGTAGCAGTGTCTTTAGTCCAGGAAGAGAGGCAGAAAGAAGAGGACACTCCAAAAGGGGGATACTGAGACCCCCGAACTGCAGCCTTGGCTGTTTATTAGGGTTTGCCTCCTATCTGCTGGACAGCCCTTTTCTGGACAGCTGTGTCTAATACTTGTCAGTGGGAAAGATTTTGAATTTTCAGATATGTGGCCTTTGACGTGAATCCGGCAGGGAGTCTAGATAGAGAGATGCAGCCATGCCCGTTGTCAGCTTGGCAAATGTCTTAACCTGGGGCAGAGGGGAGAGCTTGACTGTCATCAGCTTCCCCGAAGATGGATAAATTGGATGCAGACAGCGAGAGCCTAGGGCTGCGAACTAGATCTTTAGGCTTGAAATATAACTGCTATATGTAGAACTCTGAAAAACACCCACACACCCCAAACACATGAAGATCCTGTTTAGAGTTGGAGCATGTTATATTAGAAATGATAATAATAGTTAATATCATGAGGCCTATTTTCTGCCTCCTTGGGAAGGCAACAGCCTGCAGTGGATGGACTCTGTGTTGTGTGGGCAGGGTAGGGGTGCTGCTTCCTCTCACGCACATGCACCTCACACTGTTGGCCACAATACCTGTGCCTGGGTAGAGTGTGTAGTGTGGGTGTTTATGTGGATTTGTGTGTGCCTGTCTCTGTCTTTGGGTAGGAGCATGTGGGTGTGTGTATCTGTGTGCATCTGTATACAAGTACTTGTGTAGGTATCTGTGTGTGTATCCATCTGTGTCTGTCTTGTCTGTGTGTGTGTGTGTGTGTGTGTGTGTGTGTGTATAGGGGTGTATTTTTGTGTCTCTTTGTGTACATGTGTGGGCATATGCATGTATCCGTGTCTCTGGCTCCGTCTGCATGTGTGGATAGGTGTTGTGTGCGTCTGTGTGTGTTTGTTTCACCATCTACATCTGTCTTGTCTGTGTGTACATGTGAAGGATTGTGTGAACATATCTGTATGTTATTGTGTTCATGAGTGGACATATGTATACATCTGTGTGTCTGACTGCCTGTACGTGGGTGTGCCTGTGTGTGTACGTTTCCCCGCTGTGTCCTGTGCGCTGGAAGCCGAGCTTCCAAGTTACACGTAAGCCCCAGGCTGGATTTCCTCTGTGGTCACTGAGAGCACTAAGAAAGGCCACTAAGAAAGAAAAGCTGCTTGGCCATATATGTGACTGTGCTGATGGCAGCTAAGCAGCAATCTGGGCTTTACATTCAGTCACCTTGGAGACTCCTAACAGGAGTGTTGAGAGAAGATATTTACCTCTTTCCAGCTCAGGAAGGCCTGCCCAAGCCAAAAAATTAAATTCAAGCTCAGTCATGTCTGCTGCAGGGAATCTATTAATATCCCACCAATTGTTTTCACAGGTTTGCTATGAGGTAGGCTAGGCTGCAGTATCACCTTTTTTTACTTACGTGTGTCAGCTTAAAGTATACAAAAGTCCGGGGGCCCTTGGGTGGCTCAGCGGATTGAGTGACTCTTGATTTCCGCTCAGGTCATGACCTCAAGGTCCTGAGATTGAGCCCCACGTCCATCCATCCATCTGGCTCCAAGCTCAGCGGGGAGTCTGCTTGAGATTCTCCCTGTCCTCTGCCCCTCCCCCCCTACTCACACCCACTGTCTCTCTCTCTCTCAAAATAAATAAATAAAATCTTTTAAAAAAAGTATAGAAATGTCTAAAGTCCCATCGTTATTTATAGGGAGGAATACTGTGTGTGCTCAGTGGCTGTATCATTAGCTGTTTTAATTCTCATGTTTCTCTGTTCCTTGTGTGATCAGGAATATGTACCTTCCCATTGGCCTCATTCCTCAGAAACAAATGCACTATGTTGACTCTGGAAAATGCCACAAATGCCTTCTTTCTGGTGCCTCGGGTTCTGTTTGAGTTTTATCTGAATTTATTTGGCTGAAATCAGCTATAATTTTTAAAAACAGTTTTGTCAAATAAACTACAAGAATGTTTAGCCAGTTTTTGATCCCCAGTTTCAAAACTGGGCTCCTCTCCCAGTCTTTCTTGTGCTGGGAAATTCAGACCTATCTCAGTGACATATATTTGCCTAATTTTCCAACTTACTACTTGGCAGATGCATGTGCGATTTAACAAAATATCATCTTAGATATCTTATTTTGTTTTAAAGATTTATTTATTTATTTGAGCAAGAGAGAGTGGGGGCGGGGTAGAGGCAAAGGCAGAGGGAGAGAATCTGAAGCAGACTCCCCGCTGAGTGTGGAAGCTGGATGCGGGACTCGATCTCATGTACCTGAGATCATGACCTGAGCAGAAATCAAGAGTTAGATGTTCACTGACTGAGCCTCCCAGGCGCCCTTCATCTTGGATATTTTAAATCCAACTTGGCTGACTGTGGAGGAGGGAGAGAATGTCGTGTCATGAACAGTGGGTGTTTGAAGTCAAAGAAGCATTGGTGAATATTACTGTTTTAAAAATGAACCCCAATGGAGTGTGGGTATTTTGTCTTTAGCTGAAAATTTAAAAAATGAAAAAAAGCCCAGATCCACTCCTTGCCTCTTCAGGCCAGTGCCCTGGAGGAAGTAGAGAGTGGTCCTTCCAGTGCTCACAGCTCATGCTATGAGATCTCCATCTTACTCACCCCATGATGGCCTTGCAACTCGGGGTAACATAACTCGGGCAACGGGGACTTTCAGAGCTAGAGAATCTCTGCAGCCACTCAGGCCCCACTGAGCGCTGAGCCTCAAGAGGTACCTAAAGGCAGGAAAAGTCACAACCTGACTCTAGGCCTGCTGACTCCTGATCTAGGCACTGTTGTCCTGGGCACGTGGGACTCTGCAGGAGCTTCGCGGTGACTGGTAGGTGAGGGTTGACTCCACCGCAGGGCATGGGAGAACCTCGCTTCCCATCTCCGGCCCACATGTCTAGTCTGACAGACTTACCGCCATTCCTCCTTGCCACTTTACGCTCAGGAAGTGCAAACGGCTCGTAAATACACGATGGCTTTTTATATCTTCCTGCCTTTGTACTTGCCATACCTTCTGCCTAGAATGCTCTCAGCTGCTAGCGTAATTTGAGAGGGGCCAAGAAAACGCTTACGTGGGCACCCAAAACATCACCATTCATTCCCTTTATACTCAGCTTCGCTTCCATGGGTGCTCCCCACATCACACACACACACACACACACACACACACACACACACACACACACACACACACACAACTGCCCCCATAATTCAACTCATTTCTGTGAAGACAATGACTTCAAGTTGCGTTGGTAGCAGAACGTGTTGGAGTTTTCCAGCTGGGGAGGACGAGGGGCCTGGGCAGCAGGGAGGCTGAACGGGGCAGATGGCAAAGAAGAGCA
Source organism: Zalophus californianus (assembly GCF_009762305.2). NCBI lineage: Eukaryota > Metazoa > Chordata > Mammalia > Carnivora > Otariidae > Zalophus > Zalophus californianus. The sequence goes on from NC_045603.1 coordinate 77,135,676, forward strand.
GCTGCTGAAGGCAGTCTTGTCTGATCAGAGTTTGACTGAGGCCCAGCCCACTGAAGACACCCTGCAACTCTCACAAGCTCCTGGGTGGCAGGGGCGTGTCAGAAGTACAACATGAATGTTTAGGTGTGCTAGGTTCTCACCTGTGGGGTTTCTCTGTTAAATTCTGCACATTGATAAAATACTTGCACTGGTCTAGTGATTCATTTCTTCAATGAGAATCGTGGTTAAGAACCAATCCGATAGAATTAAACGAAATTTCATTTGTACTTCATGATTGTGCCTCTCAAAAACTGTATGTTCTGGGGGAAAAAACAACACCCTAGATGTTCTGATTATCTATTGCTGAGTAGCAGACCACTAAAGTAGTGGCTTACGCTCACATTTATGTTGCTCGTGAGTCTGCAATTTGGGCTGCTCTCAGGCGGGCTAGCTCCTCTCTGCTCCACTTGGAGCTCCAGCCGGAGCTGTCACCGGGACTACCCACAGTGGCTGCTTCCCTTGCCTGTGCTTCCTCACAGCATTGTGGCTGGTTCCAAGATAAGTGTCCTGAGAAAAGGAGCCAGGAGAAAGCCCTATCTTCCTTTATGACCTAGCCTAAGAAATTACGCGGGACCACTTCAGCCACATTCCATTCATCCCCACAGCCACAGAGCCTGCTCAAATTTAAGAAGGAACATGTGGGCCCAGAAATATTGCTTTGGCCATTTTTAGAAAATACAATCTGCTACACTGGAGCATAAAGAAATTTTAATTGACTTGTTATTGCTGGTTTTCCCAGTCATTCTGGCCAACGAACTCTTCTTCAGTGTGTGGTGGCCGAGAAAACCTTTTACATGACTAAGTAATTATTGTATTTCGTTTCTTTTTTAATGAGACCTTTCCTCCATCACCAACATCTCTTTGTCCAGAGAGAAAAACTTTCATGCATATAACAATTAGGTCCATGTGGACCGAAGGTTTTTATTACAACAGCTTTAAAAACAATCTCACAAACTGCTGTACAAGATAAAATTCTGGCCCATCTACTTTAGTATTTAATGCTTTGAAATGTACAATTGAAAGATTTACAGGAAAACTGAAGTATTGATTTGAGTACATATAGGTTCTTGGCAACAGTTGAGCACAAAGTCTTTGACCAAACATCTATGTTTTCTGGAATGTAATTAAAACAGTTGTCTAGAAATGTTTTAATTTGCATGACATCATTAATTGTGCTCAGTTAAGTAGTTTAGTTGTAATTAAACTTGTCCTTTTTGAAAAATTAAAGATAAGGAAAATCACATAAGAATTTGGCCTTGAGAAAAATAATATAAGGTTTAAAAATTGTAATAGTTTTACCATATTTGTGATTACATAGTGCCACTTAGTTTTTGGATATTTGAACTGTTTGTTCTGAAGCTTGTCTTTTGTCTCATTCAACCTGCATGATTCTGAGGCCACGTTTCTTTCTGGAGGCCTGGAAAAATCCCTGAATCAGGAGATAGAGTCTTGGTTCTGCCACTATCAGTAGTATGACCTTAAGCAAAACACAAAACTTGGTGGTACCTCATTTGTAGAATGAAGGCATTTGACTAAACAACCTCTAAAATGGTTTACTTTATGAATCATATATAAGAATACCATTTGCTGAAAGGGAGTATAACAAAACAAAATAATATGAAGAGATAATTTTGTCTGATGTTGGGCTAGTAATTAGAAATAATCAAAACCATATATATTACTTAGAAATGCACTTCAAAAATCTTTTATTTCCCAGCAACCAATTATTCAGGCCCTCTTGAGACATTTCAGGGTCTTGTTTGGATTTGACTAAGGGAGTAGTCAGCCCTTAGCTTGTTTTATATGACTTCATTACAAATTGAGAAGCAGATGGTTACTTAATAGATACTATTTGATAAGGGCAAAAATAGGACAAGTCTCTTTGCATTTTAAATAGATCTTAAAATAACAGTCTTATGAAGCCTTGCCAATAATTTGGGCTGTATCCATAATACAGACAGGCAAAAGGAGGCAGGGACCTTTGTTGTAGGACAGTTACTAATGCTAAAGTCTATTCTTTGGGAGTTTTGATTATTATGATTGATTAAATCTGGATCTCATTAAGTATGTATAAGCATTTTGAACACCTTTTAAGTCAACCAATATTTATAGACCACCTACTTCAAAGGAGGTGCTTAGAATCTTGACAAGTGTAAATGGCATTCTTGGGGTCCTCAATGAATGCAGTGCTTGTCAGAGTCTCAGTGCTTACCCTGAACACTCAGTAAGCTATAATATCCCTTAAAATGATATTATATTCATTCTATTTTGTATTAATCAAAACAGTCTTTTTTTAAAATTTTATTTTATTATGTTATGTTAATCACCATACATTACATCATTAGTTTTTGATGTAGTGTTCCATGATTCATTGTTTGATATAACACCCAGTGCTCCATTCAATACTCAAAACATTCTTTTGATATGAACAAAAAACAATAACAAACTACTGTTGATATACCCTTTTAGCATGTCAGATACAATGCTATGCACTTTATATTCATTGCCTAATACAAAACCCATTTGAAGGGGTCTTTTTCAGCATGACTTCTACAGGCAGAGGTTTGGGATTCAAATTCCAGCTTACCCAGTAGTTGGGATGACCTCAAGTCTCATTGCATTGACCTTTGGAGATTACATGAGGATTTACATAATGATGCAAAATAATATAGTGTCTGGAACAGTAAATGTTCAATAAGTGTTAACTCTTTAGAATTGTTATTGTCACCATCAACTCTATCAGGTAGGTAATGTAGAAAATTTTTGTGTGGCTTTGAAGAGTAAAGTAACTTGCCTAGTCACGCAGCTTTTAAGCAGCAGGGCTGGAAAGCTAATTGTTGTTTAATGCCAAATTTCTTAACTTCTAAACTATAATTCTGCCTAATAGTTAAAAATGCTGAAATTTAGTAAAATATTTCAGTTCTTTCAATTCCGTTAAGTGATCAACATTTGATACTTCCAGGAATCCTGTGATCAAAATCCCAAGTTGTCTGGTTTTGTGTGGCAAAGATTTGTAAGTCAACAAATTCAATTTCTCATCTAGAGTTTCTGGACTTGGGAAAATAGTTTATGGTAGGGGAAGCAGAAAAAAGATTGTGGGTGCCCCTTTTGAATAAGCAGGGGTCTTTGTGGCTTGAATTATTCTTTCTAAAACTTTTCATCTGTTCTTCTTATCCCAAGAGAAACTTATACATTTATGTTTCTTTTTTGTCTTTTATAAAACCCACATCAGAATGGGTAAAGTGTCTAAAATTTCTTAGGATTAATGAAGCAGAAATAGTTGACGAGAGCTCTCAAAATAAAGTCATAGAATGTGATCAGATATTCATTCACATGCCAGATTAAGTGTGATTTATTTGCTTTAGTGCCAAAGAGCAAATTCCTAAGCTACTTTAGGAAAACATGAATGAGAGTGGAAAAATACCCTGGAATGGGAAAAGCTGAATTCTAAGCAGAAGCTTGAGGTCAGAGGGTCGGAGTAAGATTGCCCACAGGATGACTGGTGCCATCCAGAGTGTTGAGTTAGTGTAAGTCCCACTGTGTAAGGCACCCTTGGCGGGGACTGGACAAGACTGAGCCTGCTGATATAACTCAAGGAGCTCCAGATGTAAAGGGAACCAGGCCACAGGGATGGTAGAGAGCCCAGATGCCTTTAGCTTGATGCTCTGTTTGACATCTCACAGTGCCATTCATGAAAGGGACAGGAAAAGCAAGGTAGGCTTGTCAGGAAGCCATGCCACTGAGAACACCAGTGAAATAACTCAACATGCATTTTTCCTAGTTCTGATGTCCTCTGCATCATCCTCTGTATCAGTGCACGACTGTGTGTATGTGTATGGCTAAATTGTACAACTAATCCAGTCGTTATTTCCTGGTCCTCTCTCCATTTGCTATGCATTCCTTTTAGTTTAGTCTTCATGTTTGAAATTATTTTTAGTTTTATTTCTGTTTTCAAGTTCATCATATTCCTCAATGCTTCCCTCTGCTTTCTCCTGCATAGACGCTGATGAGCCATAACTCTCAAGGCTACGTATATTTAGAACCAGATCAGACAGTGTTATAATTTTGCTTCAACTGTTAAATGTAATTTAGAAGGCTCAAGAGGAAAAGGAAAGTCTATTTATTCACCCATATTTTTGCTTACTGTGTTCTTTTTTTCTTCTTGATGTGCCAGATTTCTTTCTTCTATCATTTCCTTTTTGCTTAGGGAACTTCCTTAGTCATTCTTTCAGGGTAGGTCTGCTGGTGACACATTGTCTTCATTCTTCATCTGAGAATGGCTTGATTTCCCCTTTCTTCCTGAAGGGTATTTTCACTGGATGTAGAGTTCTGGGTTGACGCTCTTTCTTTAAGCATTTTTCAGTGGCAAAATATTTTACCACTTCCCTCTGGCCTCTGTGGATTCTGATGGGAAATCCACTGGCATTTGAATTGTTTTTCCCTGATAGGTAGTGCATGCTTTTTCTCTGGCCGCTTTCAAGATTTTTTCTTGGCCTTTAGTTTCCTGAAGTTTATGATGTGACTTGGTATGGATATTTTTAATTATCCTGTTTGGCATTTGCTTAGCATTTGAATCTGTAAGCTTATGTCTTTTGCCAAATTTGGAAAGTTTTTAGCCATCATTTCTTCTAGTACTTTATTTCAGCCGTGTCCTCTCTCCTTTCCTTTGGGGACTCCAATGACTTGACTGTTTGATATTTCGGTATAGTCCAGATTGCTGAGGATCTATTTGTTGATCTTTTTTTTCCCCAGTCTATTTTCTCTCTGTGGTTCAAATTTGATAACACATTGTTCTATCTTCCAGCTCATTGACTCTTTCCTCCGACCCCTTTGTTCTGCTATTGAGCCCATTCAATGAGTTTTTAGTTTCAGTTATTATAGTTTTCAGTTCTAAAATTTCCACTTGGCTCTTTTTTTTTTTTAAGATTTTATTTATTTATTTGACAGAGAGAGACACAGCGAGAGAGGGAACACAAACAGGGGGAGTGGGAGAGGGAGAAGCAGGCTTCCTGCTGAGCAGGGAGCCCGATGCGGGACTTGATCCCAGGACTCTGGGATCATGACCTGAGCCGAAGGCAGACGCTTAATGACTGAGCCACCCAGGCACCCTCCACTTGGTTCTTCTTTGTATCTTTTTATTTCCTTGCTGGAACTTTCTAGTTCTTTGCTGAGACTTCCTACTTTTTCATTAGTTTTGATCATGTCCATAATTGCTTGTTAAAGCATTTTGATGATGGCTGCTTTAAAATCTTTGTCAGATATTTCTAACATCTCTGTTATCTCAGGGTTGGCTTCTGTTGATTATTGTTTATCCCTCATTTTGGGATCTTCCTGGTTCTTGGTGTGATGTATGGTTTTTGACTGAAATATAGATATTTGGGGTACTTTGTTGTGAGATTCTAGATCTTATTTAAACCTTCAGATTTAGCTGTCTGTCTTTGACACCTCTCTGGCCAGGTAAGTAGGGTCTCACCTTTGTTACTGCCCGGTGGGATTCCAGTTTCACCTGTTGGCTCCTGTTGACGCCAAGGTGGTGGTAGTGGGAGGGAGGGTCCCCTTGTTACTTCTGGGTAGGGGTGAGACTTGCTCCTAGGAAGGACACTTCCTCTGACACTTTCCTGGCAGAGGGGTAGGAGTGCCTATATACTGCTCCCCTGTGACCTCCACTCACACCGAGTAGGTGGGGGCTGCCTCATTACCAGTGTGTGTGGTGGTGAAAGTCCTGACTCTCTAGGAGGCCTCTCCTGACACCCCCTAGGGGTGAGAAGGAGGGATGCCTCATAACTGCTGGGTGGGTGTAGAAGTCCAGGCTCCCGTGTGGTTTCCACTGACCCTGGAAGTCAGGGAGATGCAGGGTTTGTCACTGCCCAATGGGGATGAAAGTACCAGCTCCCTACTTGGCCTTATCTGCTACTATGGCAACAGGGGTGGGGGAGAATTGAGGCACTTTGTTACAGCCCTGTGGTGCTGGAAGTCTGGCTCCCCTCTTGGCATTTGCTGGCATGGTGAAAATGGGGCCACTGTGTTTTCTGCGGTGTCTGGCTGGAGTACAGCAGTTTTTGTCTAAAAGTTTCCTGTCTTTCTAGGCTGCCCCTTTCCTGATCTTGGCTAGAGAGAGCAGGCTTCCTTGAGGCTTTTTATCTGCACGTGTTGGCATCCAAGTGGCTGGCTCCTCCAGTGCCAAATGTGGGATACCTAAGGCAAAGAGAAGAGCCACTGTGTCACTCGTTGGGTCCTGAAGTCCCTATAGCCAGTCTGCCGCCTTTTCACCACCTTTCAGAGTCTTCATGGATTTATTTTACTTGTCACGTCCAAGGCTTTTAGTTGTACTTAGCAGGCGGAATGGGGAAAAGTATGGATATTCCATTTTTCCAGAAGTGGAAGTCAACTGCCTACATTTTACATGAAATTACTTCTAAGATCCATCACTGTCCTTACAGTTGTTCAATTATCTGTTCACTCCCCCATTCACGGAGGAGAGCTGACTGAGAGTTGGCCACTTAGCACTTCTCAGTGCATGGAAGCCTAGTGCTGGGGGGCAGTGGATTGGCCTCTTTCTCCCCGGGCACAGCTTCCTGTTGTCTCCAGTTCTGTTGTCTCCTGCCACACTGATTCTCAGCCATGCTTCTCCAGACTCAGCTGGAACCAACAGGATTATAATAAGGCAAGGAAAGTAAATATGAAATATTTATTTAGAGTTATATGACTAAGCTTGTGAATAATGCATAAAAGAATTTTCCAGGGAAGAAAGTTCTAAGGGCACTTCTTTGGTAACCATTTAAAAAAAGTTTTATTGGGAAATAATCTCCAACTTGCTAAAAGTGGCAAAAATAGAATAGTAAAAGGAAAACCCATATATCCTTTACCCAGATTTACCTGTTTCTAACACTTAACACTTCACTATATTTTCTTTATCATTTGTACACTCTCTCCTTGACACACACACACGCACACACACACAGACACACACACTAATTTAACATGCAGTCTGCACTCCAATTTTGTCAATTGACTCAATGTCCTTTATAGAGGTTCCCCTCCAGGACAGGACTCAGTATAGCATCAAGTATCACAAACATCTGTAGAGCCTCCTTAGTCTCCTTTAAATGGGAACAGTTCCTAACTGATTTTTTAAAAACAATAAAATGGTAAAACTGTATCTGTCTCATATCATTAATGTTATTTATAGATACACTTAGCAGATTGTGAACTTATTAACATGGAAAAAGGAGAATTTCAGTACTCTGTCGTAGTAAAAAGGATCTTTTAGCAGCATGTAATTAAATCAAAAAATGAAGCCACAGCAAAACCATAAAAACTATAGAATGCTTGACCCAAAATTAGAAAGTTGTTTATGTAAGTTAGAATGGAAAACATTGTTCTTTTATCACCTAAAAGCTTCGAGGGGTGATTAATGAAAGTGCATTTGTACACTTTACACAGAAACTAATGCGTGCAAAGTTCCAAAATGACAGGTTTTAAAGCTCAGCTAGAAAATATGCTTTATTCTAACTCGAACAGTCAAATATTGCTAATGTGCCTGTCCCAATAAGTCCTCTCTGGACATACACCATAAAAGTATAAATGAGAGAAGCACAATATCTTGACTTATTTTAAATGCTGAATTCTGAACAGCCTGTCAATAAAGTCATGTTCAAAATCAGAGGTACCATTAGCCTGCAAATGAATGGTTACCTTTAGATGCTAGGGATAAGCTCTATTCCATGAGACTGCAGTTGTGTTTCTCAAACATGATTTGAAGATGCATCTGAAATGCATATTCCTAGCATGCAGCAAAACCAAACATTTGGCAACTTGAGTTTACCTTTTGGTTCTTGCATGTCAGGGGCTTGTCCCAGCTGCTCCTCTGTGCTCAGTGTTGAGATCTCTAGTCAGAGCAGAGAGTTTTCCTCACAGCCAGGACCAGCTGAACTCTGGTTTCATCTCCTTGGAGGCCAGAAAAACACATTGTTCTTATTCATTTGAATTTCCATTTTCAAAAAGAGGCCTTGCCCTGCTCCTAGAGATGGAGAGAGAGTACTTCTCTCAGTACCTTGGACTGATGAGGTCTGGATTAGACCAGACACTGAAAGATCTTTCCTACTGAAGAAGCATGTTAATCTCTGTACTATTTGTATTAGAATTTTAAGCAATGTGACACCTGTCAAGATATTTTCAAACCCGAGTAGAGATTATTTTAGATGAGTTATGGCTTCTTTAAACCATATCTCATTTCAGTGGTTTTGAAAAAAAAAATCTCAGTTTTAGTTTATATAGATGTCTTGGGTTATTGCACCGTGTTAGGGGTAGGCTCTGGAGGCCAGGCTGTCCTGATTGCATTCCTCACCAGTGAGCAGGGAACTGAACCCTGCAAGCTTCAGGTTTCATATTTGTAAGAGGATGATAATAGTAGTGACTTCATGGGACTTTAGGAGCAGTAAAACTTTAAATTAGATGATATATTTAGAACCAGTATACTTTAGACCCAGGCAAAAGATTCTCTTCTCATGCCTTGGACTTCAGAGGATTCTACTCTGGCTCTTCAATAGCAGTATTCTTTCCTACAAAATGGAGAATCTGGAATGAGTGGAGGGGTGGCAAGAAAGTGCTCTCCCATTTCCCTGTATCTCAAAGAATGCTACCCCTTCTAGAACAAGTTCTGGGCACTAGAAGCTCCAGATCCCTGCCCAGTTGTCCCCAAGTACACTTGCAGGGCCTTTGCAGGCTTCTTTTCTGCTTCTGTCCTCCTGAAGGCTAACACCCCTTCCCGCCCCCCGCCCACCGCCTTCCCCAGCTTGTATGAGCATCTTCCCTCCTGAGTGATGGCTAGGGAGTGGCAGTTAGTAGGGCTATGGGAAGAGCTTTGCAGTCTTGCTGTCCACACATGCACACCTGTGGCGCCTTGCAGTCACCCAGATTGAGTAAGAAGAAAAGGGGTGAGCTGGGGCTGCCTTTTCCTGGGCTTCCATCATCCTACACAGAATGTCGAGGAGTCTGAGCATGCTAAATTCTGTCTCATGGCCTCCCAGGTTGTTAGGAAGGAGTATTTGTCAAATAGGAGGCTAGATGCATTTTATGTGTTTAACTCTATTTGTACTCTTGCCCCAGACTCCACCAATGTTGGGAGTGAGAGTGTGTTTAGGCACTGACTGGCATATGGTAAAAACTCAACAAACACTAGTCACCATCATTGACATTATTGTTGTCATCATTATCTTCTGCCACTTGTGGCATGTGGCCATTTCCCTGAAATGGGTGGGAAACCAGCTCTTCCTCTCACCCCTGCACGGTCAGCTCCAAGCTCTATTTCTTACAACAGGCAGTAAATGATTATAACGATGTCATGGATGGTCTTTGGGAAGGCTGTGGGGGAAGCAGTGTGATCTGGGCTGGAATGGATGGACCATCTGAGGTGACTACCCCAGCCCTTTACTGTGGGCTCTGTCCAGGATCTGTCATTCTGCAGGCTCCCATTCAGCACGGTTCTCAGACTCTGATGGCCTCATTCCCTCAGGCTATCCAGTACCAAAGTCATTTGATAAACACAGGTGCGCTGACATGTGGTACTTCAGCTTCCTTTTAGCCTCTGCTTAATTTTTTCTTCATTCTTTTAAATGTTGGTGCTTTTATAAGAAACTTTAGAATGGTTCTGTCCTGTAGTAGGCTCTTGCCTTGGGGACACGATCTTTGGCAGACAATAGTTTATTTCAAAGATTAAGGGTTGGGGCTCAAACCCTCCTCAGATGATGCCAGTGGCCCAAAAGTATCTTGTTGATTTTGCATCTAGGATGGTTCTGTAGTAGAAGCAATCTTACAGAAAGAGTACCTTAGCATAGACCTTTGTGTTAGAAAAAATACAAATTTTGGTCAAGTTCCAGTCTTTTCAAATAAGCCTCTTTGGACAAAAGAGATCCCACCATCTGGTGCATTTTTCAGGAGAAACAGATAGAGTCCTCTTAGCTTTGTGAGTGGTGTGCCTCCATTGGCAAGAACCACAAGGACCATAAGAACACAGCACTTGGGTTTCATCAAGTTGAGTGGTGTTAATGACAGAGATCATTTACAGGGGGTACTTATTGTATGCCTGCATTGTATTCAATGGTTTGTACCTATTGTGTAATCAATGCGAAATTAATATGCCCAAATTAACAGAACTAACAAAATAAGAAGCCAAGATTTGAACCCACATTTACTTTTTTAAAAAAGTTAAGAGATAGTAATTTTCACCACTTTTTTGTTTGGGAAGGAGGGCATTTTCCAACCGAATCTATGCCCAATGTAAACAAGAAGAGGTGCTTATAATTATAGTTTCAAGGAACTTTAAATTTGATTAGCCAGAACAGTGTGATCCTGGGGGATGGTCACAATGGATGAAGGGAAATGGGAGATAAAGGCTTCCAATTGCGGAATGAGTAAGTCATGGGGATGAAAGGTACATACAGCATAGGGAATATAGTCAACAGTATTGGTAATAGTGTTGTTTGGTGACAAATGGTTGCTAACACTGTGGCGAATATAGCATAATGTATAGACTTGTGGAATCACTATATTGTACACCTGAAACTAATGTAACACTGTGTGTCAACTCTTCTGCAGTTTTAAAAAAGGGCAGTATCATCTCCTGGAAACAGTGATGACTGCCATCCCCAGCCAGGGACGGTCATACTTTATACTACCTTATATTTGTTTGTGGTAAAATAACACCGCAACGATACAGTTTGATAAACTTTTCTCCAGTCTTCACAATACCAGATAAACATGATATAAAACATTCTCAGTTCTTTCCTCTCTTTTATCACGTATTCTTCCCTCCTGGCTGCCCTTTTCACCATATACCTCTCCCTCTCTCATCTAATCAAGAGCAGTTCCAAGCGGTGGCCTTCCAAGCAGCTCTCAAAATTATCAACTTAAAAAAAATTATTTATTTATGTATTTATTTATTTATTTTAGAGAGAGAGAGAGTGTGCATTAGTAGGGGGAGAGGCAGAGAGAGGAGGAGAGGGAGACAATCCTCAAGCAGACTCCCTGCTGATTGCGGGGCCCCATAGCAGGCCTCGACTCCAGGACCCTGAGATCATGACCTGAGCCGAAATCAAAAGTTGGACATTTAACTGATTGAGCCACCCAGGTGCCCCAAATGATCTATTTTTATGTTTCCCCACTGTCACTACCTCAGTCCAGGCCAGGGAACAGATTGGAAAACCAAACTCTTTGGGTTGGAATTCCAGCTTTGCTGTTTACCAACTGTGTGGACCTCAGTCCCATAACTCTACCTCTCTGTGTTCAGTTTTCAATCTGTAATTTGGGGATGATAGTACATAGTTCACAGGATTATAAAGATTAAAAATATACATAATACACAAAAAGTACTTAGAAAAATGGTATAAGGTGCTACTGTCCTTAGACTGTTATAAAAGATCTAAGAACTACAGTCCTGTTAAATTAACAACATATTCATAGTCATTTTCATTTTCAACTTATTTTACCAGGAAAATTATCCAAGATTTACAAGTGGTCAAAAAATAGTTTGCTGGCTTTTAGTGGCTCCCTTTTAGTGGAGCATTGGTATCTTGTCCAGTGGAACCTCCAGGGATGATCTGATTCTATAGCTGTGGACATCTTTGATAGTCTTTGCTTTGATTAGATTATTTTACAATAGTGCATGCATAGAAGTTGTAGAAAACTCAAAGCAAGTGATCTTTGTCATAAAAAAAAGGAAAGAAATTTTGTCTTATAGATATACAATTGACTTCTACAGTGTGGAAAGAACCTCAAAAATGATGTTTTTCTGCCCTATATGATATCAACCACTTTTGCATCTGTAAGCAAATAGATTTCATAATTCCTGATTGTATGGGTTTGTACGTGTGTGTTCATTAAATTCTACTTTGAAATAATTTTAACATCTTACTGGTATCTTCCTTAATTATTGAGTTAAATAAAAACTTTGACATATGTAAAGCTCCCAAACAATATAACTAAGCCAAAATGGAGTCCCTGATTAAAAATTTAAAAACAATCCTTCTCTCATCATTTTTAAAAACCCAAGGAAGGGCACCAAAATTAGCCTAATGCAACATTGAGAACTAATAAATTTGTTGCCAGCATTTTCCTCTCTCTTTCTGTTTTCTACCTTTTTCTGTACTCCTCCTCACTATCACAGCAGGTGCCAGTATCCCATGGTGGTGGGGATACCCCATCCCCTACACTGACCAGCCTCACATCTATTCCGGCTTCACCCAATGCCCCTCCTTGATCCTCACCTCAAAAGCAGTTTGTGTCCTGAATCCTCCCTCATCACCTTCCTCAACCTATCCCATAAGATAAGGCTTATTGGTTCTGAGCCTCAGTTCCTCAGATCATTAATAGCTGATAACAGGTAATAGGAAAGAATCATTCATTCATTGAGCAAAGATTATTTGTTGAGCTCCTACTAAGTGCCAGGCATTCTGCTAGGTGCTAGAAATAGAAGAGTGAAGACAAGATAGTTCATGTCTCCAAGGAGCTTTCAAGTCTGTTGAGGGAGACAGACAACCCAGAGAGTCGGATACAGGGTGTAGGGACTTTGACATAAGGACAGGAAGCTATGGGAGTGACGGGAGGTGACATTGAAGACGTGAAGACAAGGAGAGGGATGTGAGGAGGGCATCCTGGGGAGTATGAATTCTATGGCTCGATCCCCGGGAAAAGGCCAACAGGATCCTTCAAATTAAAGTAGCTCTAAATGGCCAACAGAACTCCCTCATATTGCCTTCAGAAGATTAAGGTCCCTAGGCAGATATCCTCAGCATGAATGAGCAGAGAAAAAACCTTTTGCCTCCTATTTTTGTTCCCCCTCTTGGTGTCCTTTGTGATGAAAAATTCCACAGGAAACAAGACAAAATGGAACACCTGGCTCTGTGTGACTTGAGAAAGGCCTGGAGAAGAGGGGTTCCTTCACTTGGGGAGAGTTTCGTATCCTCCTTCCGCTAGTAACAACCTTTGGTGGCATTTGGATGGCTGTACCTCCCATACTTGATGAGAGACTATTATGTTCCTCCTAGTAGTTAAGTGGGTGGCCTTTGAAGTGCATCATACAGAAGTTCAAGTTCTGGTCTCTCATTTGCTGGATGGTGACCTTGAATAAGACATTAAACCAGTCTGAGAGAAACCTCCCTTTCTTCACCTGTCTTTATACAAGTGCTTGGCACAGTGCCTGGCACATGGGAAGTAATAATAAAAGGAGGCAATATTCAACCTTTCAAGCAAAATTTGTCAACAGTTGACAAAAATACAATCTGCTGTTGCTTGCAAAATTTTGTCCAAACAAGCATGCCGAACCATTTTTATATTTGCTAGTTTGGAAATATGAGGGTGATAAGTTCAGAACCATCTATTTCTGTATGGGTGACAGATTCTAATGCAGTGTGGAGTTTCTTGATACTGAAATATTCCTGTATTACATCATTTGGGTATTTTATATCCCTTAGGAAACTAATCTTCTCTGTGTTCTTTCCATGTGTGTGTCTCAGCCCAGTGCACTCCTGGTCTACAGCAGGGAGGAGCCAGTTTACAACTGTGTCTGGTGCTTTTCCCCCTAAGCCATTTCAAGACTGACTGGAAGGGATTGCAGTAGGGCTGTTGCAGGACTTGTGTAGTTTCTTTGAGCAGGAGTGTGTGACGCCTCTGACTTTCTCCATTCACAAATCCCCCCCCTGAGCCAGAATGCATTGCATTTTGGAATTATGCAATACAACAATCCCAAAGTCTATACTTGCTGTGTTTCCTGAGAATCATGCCTTTACAGCAATATGCCTCTGCATGTATTTGTGTATTCAGGAAATTTGGTTCAACCAGATAGGTCAACAGCAGTTTGGGGAGCAGAAAGCATAAGGATGAAGAAGATATCATGTCTCTGTTCTCCCCCTCACTTCCCCCACCCTCTGCCTGACCCACTAGAAAGCACAGAGTTAAATAAGGATCATCTGCCAATACATGACTATTTGTGCAAAGATATATTGGGAGTATGAACACTGGGTCTGAGCCAGGATGAGCAATCATCTCTGAGAGGACAAGTAGAAAAGAGAGGTCATCGTAGTATTCACCAAGGAAAGAATGCTTGTATTAGGCTTTGAAAGATGAGCAGGATTTCATCAGATGGAGATGGGGGAAGGTACTACCATCTAGTACAAGGCTGTTGAGACTACCCTGTCCAGGAGGATGCAGAGGAGAAGAGTGTTTGGGTGATGATTCCAGGGAAGATAGCCAACTGTAGGGCTTAGGGAGAGGGAAGAATATAAGGGAGCTTCCCAAGCTAGGGGACTGTAAAAATATGTGTGATGCTTGACCTCTTGCTTCTTGACACTATCAACAAAAAGCTGTTGCCAACCTGTTCTTACTTACTTAGCACAGCTAAGGGATTTTCCTATATCATGCTTAGGAGTGTTTCTATGCATGTACAAGATTATAGACCTCTAGGTCCACCCATAATAGTTTCCCATTATTGTGAGATGTCAACGAGAGAGCTGACTTGGCTCTGTCAGTGTCCTTGTCCACACAAAGCCCTTCCTAATGTAGTTGGAGAAATCAGTACAATACCCATATCTTTCTGAGGAGTGCAAGTCAGAAAATTCTGATTTAGCTGCCTCCTATCCCCACTTACTCCCATTTCCATTTTTCTTCATGTTCTAATTAGCATAATAATATGGAGAAAAGCAAGATTTTGATGAGGGGAAGAGGGCATGAATGAGTTTAGTGTTCCCTTGTTAAGTGCACAGTCCCAGCAGGATGTCTGGAGATTGGGCTAATAGACAACCATGGGAACTAAGCTTGGTGTAACCCATGGCAGAGTGAGAAAGGAGGATGGGTGGTGAAGTTGACGACGTTCACATCTCAATGACAGGATGTGCAAGATCTTCTGTGAGAGCGGGGAGATGAAGTGGATTAGGGCCCAAGAGGAAAGCAATACACATTTGGAATTATTGCATTGGAGAGTTCAAAAGATAGGTGATAAGTCACAAGCAAAGGAATATCTAAGCAACACTGGTATTTAAAATGCAGTGGGAAATCATGGGGTTATGGAGTGTTGTGATGAGGTTCAGTTATGTAGCTGTTACCAACAAGGTTTGACAACCTAGGAGGAAGCAGAAAGTTGGGCTGGTTCTGAGTTGGAGACTGGTTGGAAAATCAGGGAGGTTTCTGCTCATGCTAATGTGTGATTTTTAGTGTTTGGTGGTTTTAGGTGGTGGTATGTACCCCCCATAGCCCTCTAGCTGTTTCTGTGTGAATGCATGTGATTATAAGTGATAAACTCAAACTGACTCAATAATAGAAGGAATTTGTTGGTTTATGAAATAGGATTCAAGATTGGTAACTTGTCTCACAGGATTGTTATGGATATGTTATGTCTCACAGGATTAAATAAATTGTATAAAGTGCATAAAACAGCTTTTAGTTCAAACTAGATGCTCAATAAAGAATTTGGTATATCAACATCATCATCCAGAATCCATCATATCTTTGTATCTATTCTGCCTACTGTGTTTGTTAGCTTCTTCCTTGTTCATATCCAGTGAGAAAAGACCTGTCTTCTAACTTCTCTCCCAGAAGGGTGAAGAGATATCTTTCTCAAACATCTCACCACTCATTGGTCTGATCGGGGTCTCTAACAATGTCTGTGGCAGAGGTATTGCCATTTGCTTACTAATAGTCTGTCTTAGTAGGACAATCACTGTGGTTAGAGAAATGGGTTTTTAACCTGGTTATATAAAGCAGAGCCCACCCTAGAGTTGAGGGTGGTCTGTATTCCTGTCCATTACATTACATCATGGGTAGCAGCATGGGATTTGCTAGAGAGATAACCAAGAAGTTCACTGTAATTACTGAAGCTGTCAAGAAAACAAGTACACTTTGCTTCATGAAGACTGACACAAAAATATTCTCCTAGGCCCCCATGGAATTGTTTCACTGGCATGAAATAGAGTTAGGATTCTCCTGAAGGAGCTGGTCTTGCTGAATAATTCCTGTCAGAAAAACCATTGTATTAGTTTCCCATGGCTGCTGTAACAAGTTACTTGAAACATGGTGACTGAGAACTACAGAAATTTATTCCCTCATAGCTCTGTAGGCCAGAAGTTCACAATCATCACTGAATCAAGGTGTCAGCAGGGCCATACCCTCTCTGGAGTCTCAGGAGGAGAATCTGTGAGTGGCCTCATCAGCCTGGTGACTGCTGGCATTCCTTGGCTTGTGGCTGCCTCACTGCAGTCTTCAAGGTCAGCATCTTCAAATCTCTGCTCAGTTGTCACATGACCTTCCCCTCTGTGTATGTGGACTCTCCCTCTTCCAAAAGACAGGTGTCCCCGGTTTTCAAACGTTCACGTTACACCACTTCGCTTTTATGAAAGACCTACATTAGCACCTGTTTTCATTAAGTGAAAGAAATCTGAAGAGGATTTTTGCATTTACCAAAAAAAGGCGAGAAGAGGACATAGCGTTCGGTGTTTGTTTTGCAGCGGAGCCTTTATAGAGGCAGTGTGCACCCTGAGCCCCAAGAGTGGCCCCGCCCAGCTCTTTCCCCTGGAGCATCTCCCTATCAAGCTGCTGTAGCTTTAAACTGTGTCTGTGAGCATCTGTGCTTTATCTTGACTCATTTTGTGCCTTTGTTAGCAAGATGTATCCTATGACATCAGAAAAGCCTGAGAGAGGTTATTTTTTGGGTCTGGGAACACTAAAAAATATTTCCATATAAATCAATGGCAATTGTGTCATTTTGGTTTACAAAAGGTTTAATAGGAACACTCACTTTTAGATGGTAGGGGAAGCCTGTACATTGGATTGCATTTAGGGCCCACCTTGATAATCCAGGATGATCTGCCTGTCTCAAGAACTTTAACTTAATGACATCTGCAAACATTTTGCCACATCAGGTAATATTCATAGTTTCTAGGAATGGAACTTGATATCTTTAGACCAATTACTCTAAAATAATTACTTTTAGTGTTGGCAGAAAGTCTCATATAACCAGTCACCCAGTATAGAAGAATAACTTATTATTTAGAAGGACATTATGCAATTACCATATACCCTTAATTGTAAAGACTTCATCTGTTGAAAACAGCTTTTCAGAGGGGGAAAAAAAAAGAAGAAACACTACATAAAGTGTCCACATCCGTCTTGATTTCAGAAACATAATGTTGGGAAATGTGCATTTTAGAATTGAGGAAATGTGGTAATTTATCTTGGAAATATCACCAGGAAGTTACATTGTTTAAAACTAGATGTTTTATGGGTAATTACTGAGATTTTTCTAAAGAACTATCAAAGGTGAGCAATAACACTTCCCTGAAAATTTTCCAGAGTGAAATCATCATGGCTAAGAGTAGAGCATAGAAATCCCTCCTTTGTTGGTGTGTTGGAGATCTCAGAACTATTTCTAGAGGTAAATCTTGGCCATTTACTCAGATTTTTCCTTGAGCCACTTCTGCTCTCATCTCTTTTTCTATATTTTCCATATTGTAATGATTTGGTTTTGTCAGCCACCTAGATGTTTTCCCCCCAAATAATGCAAGGCTATATAAATGGATAACGGAGGAAGCACAAATTGAACTGATTCCAAGGAATCATGAATCATTGAGTGTTTTTACTTCTGCTTCCCGAGTTTCTCCTGAGTCCCTTCACTTCTTGCAGTAGCCACTGCAGGAGGAGGAGAATGACTTTCAAAGATGCCAGCTCCCTCATCCCCAGTCTGAATGCCTTATGTTCCAAGGCAGAGGGCAATTAAGACTAAAAGATGGAATTAAGAATGCTGATTGGCTGATCTTCAAGAGATTGGCCCGGATTTTTCAGGTAGGCCTAATGTCATGGCAGTGCCCTTAAAGGGGAAAGAGGGAGACAGAAGATTCAGAACCAGAGAGTTGCCATTACAGGGGAGAACTGACCGGCCATTGCTGGGTTTGAAGATGGAGAAAGGGGGCCATGAGATAAAAAACATGTCAGCTGCTAGAGGCTGGAAAAAGTGAGGAAACAGATTCTTCCCTTGAGCCTGCAGCAAGGCACACAGCCCTGCTGACTCTTTGATGGTAGCCCAGTGAGACCCGTTTTGAACTTCAGACCTCCAGAGCTGTAAGATAATAAATGCATTGTTTTAAACTACTAAGGTCGTGGTAATTCTTTATAGCAGCACCGTGTGTTTCTGCACATCCTATTCTCTAGGTCACTGAAACAAACCTTGGTATGACTTCCAGTCTTGCCCCCTGCCACTGTCTTACCACTCTGCAGTTAGAGCTGTCTTTCTAAAATGCTGTGTAATTGGTCTCACTCACCTAGCTCAGTCACCTTCATGACACTCTTCTGCTCTTAAGGCCCAAAGTCTCTAATGTGACCTCCAAGCCCCCTTCAGGATTGCTCCCAATGTAGACTCCCCTCTACCATCCAGCCAGCCTGAATTTCTTTCAGCTCATCAAAAGCCTCCCACTCTCTTCTCTCTGGATTCTCTGCTCAGAGGATTCTCCTCCCTCCCCAGGTGCTCTAGACACTCATTTCCATAGAGTTGCCCCTTAGCTGTTGCTGCCTCCTGAAAGACTTTCCTGGACTCCCCATCTAGGTTCGATGCCCTCCCCTCTGCTCCCGTGAGACCCTGGTCACCATTCTTACAAGTCGTTTTGTAATTGTCCATATTTCCTGCCCTCCTGTAAACTTACTGGGGGCAGGGACGCTGACCGTCCCAGCAACTAGCACAGTGCTTGGTATCTAGCAGGCCCCACTTTATATGTAATGTCTGTGCCCATTACTCAGGTGACAGGAATGCTTGAAGTTAATTGGATCAAACCATTTCAGTTCAGGAATTTCCCCCCTTCTAATTGTTCGACAAGGGCTCACACATACTTTTACCTTTTCCTGTCCTTCCCTCATTACTTACAACTGTACTCTTCCGTGTTTCCACACCAGGCATGTGATAATTACCTCAGCCAAGCCCAGCTTTACTACCCAGCATGATGATGTGCTTGAGAAGCTGTACAAATCCCCCTGCACAGCCTTTAGGTCTGGAATGTGTTTTCTTTCCTAACATGGCACCCTTAAGATTTGTATAAACAAAAGTAAAAACATGGAGATGGAAGAGAGTCCTCAAACCTTCATAGTTACCAACTGAATTGATTCTAATATTAAAAGCAACTAGACATACCTAGGAATAAATCTAACCAAAGAGGTAAAGAATCTGTACTCAGAAAACTATAAAATACTCATGAAAGAAATTGAGGAAGACACAAAGAAATGGAAAAACGTTCCATGCTCATGGATTGGAAGAACAAATATTGTGAAGATGTCAATGCTACCTAGAGCAATCTACGCATTCATTGCAATCCCCATCAAAATACCATCCACTTTTTTCAAAGAAATGGAACAAATAATTCTAAAATTTGTATGGAACCAGAAAAGACCCCGAATAACCAGAGGAATGTTGAAAAAGAAAAGCAAAGCTGGTGCCATTACAATTCCGGACTTCAAGCTCTATCACAAAGCTGTCATCATCAAGACAGTATGGTACTGGCACAAAAACAGACACATAGATCAATGGAACAGAATCGAGAGCCCAGAAATGGACCCTCAACTCTATGGTCAACTAATCTTCGACAAAGCAGGAAAGAATGTCCAACGGCAAAAAGACAGTCTCTTCAACAGATGGTGTTGGGAAAATTGGACAGCCACATGCAGAAGAATGAAACTGGACCATTTCCTTACACCACACACAAAAATAGACTCCAAATGGTTGAAAGCCCTAATGTGAGACAGGAGTCCATCAAAATCCTAAAGGAGAACACAGGCAGCAACCTGTTTGACCTCAGCCGCAGCAACTTCTTTGTAGAAACATTGCCAAAGGCAAGGAAAGCAAGGGCAAAAATGAACTACTGGGACCTCATCAAGATAAAAAGCTTTGGGGCAGCAAAAGAAACAGTCCACAAAACCAAAAGACAACCGACAGAATGGGAGAAGATATTTGCAAATGACATATCAGATAAAGGGCTAGTATCCAAAATCTATAAGGAACTTCTTAAACTCAACACCCAAAGAACAAATGATCCAATCAAGAAATGGGCAGAAGACGTGAACAGACATTTTTCCAAAGAAGACATCCAAATGGCCAACAGACACGTGAAAAAGTGCTCAACATCACTCGGCATCAGGGAAATCCAAATCAAAACCTCAATGAGATACCACCTCACACCAGTCAGAATGGCTAAATTAACAAGTCAGGAAACGACAGATGTTGGCGGGGATGCGGAGAAAGGGGAACCCTCCCACACTGTTGGTGGGAATGCAAGCTGGTGCAGCCACTCTGGAAAACAGTATGGAGGTTCCTCAAAAAGTTGAAAATAGAGCTACCCTATGACCCAGCAATTGCACTACTGGGTATTTACCCCAAAGATCCAAATGTAGTGATCCGAAGGGGTATGTGCACCCCAATGTTTATAGCAACAATGTCCACAATAGCCAAACTGTGGAAAGAGCCAAGATGTCCATCGACAGATGAATGGATAAAGAAGATGTGGTATATATACAATGGAATATTATGCAGCCATCAAAAGGAATGAAATCTTGCCATTTACAATGACATGGATGGAACTGGAGGGTGTTATGTTGAGCGAAATAAGTCAGTCAGAGAGAGACATGTATCATATGATCTCACTGGTATGAGGAATTCTTAATCTCAGGAAACAAACTGAGGGTTGCTGGAGTGGTGGGGGGGTGGGAGGGATGGGGTGGCTGGGTGATAGACATCGGCGAAGGTATGTGCTATGGTGAGCGCTGTGAATTGTGTAAAACTGTTGAATCACAGACCTGTACCTCTGAAACAAATAATACAGTATATTTTAAAAAATAAGATAGTAGGTAGGGAAAAATGAAGGGGAGGAAATCAGAGGGGGAGATGAACCATGAGAGACTATGGGCTCTGAGAAACAAACTGAGGGTTATACACAAACAATGAATCATAGAACACTACATCAAAAACTAGTGATGTAATGTATGGTGATTAACATAACATAGTAAAGTTTTTAAAAAGCAACTAGAATGGAGGAAATGATAAAGAAAAGCAAAGAACCAAGATATACTGCATGTTATAGCTACCATTTTAGTTTGCAGAGGGAGGATGCAATTTTAGCCTTTTTCTTGTTATAAAAACCATTTAATCCTTTGTTCGGTTGTGCTCACATGGCTCAACTGAGGCTATTTCCTCAAATCTCCATGATTAAAAAGACTGCCCTTTTGAGATGAATAAACATGAAAAGAAAAAGGGGTTTGCCTAATGCCAGGCTCCTCCCAAGAAGAGAAGTTATTAATTACTCTCTGTGGGACCTCACCTAGCTGTAGTGTAGCCCCAGTGTCCTCACATCTTCTGCTCATGGAACCCGAAGTTAGGAAAACCAGGCTGGCCTGGTTATTTCAAGTTCTGTGTTCTCCTGGTTGTTTGATGTGCCCTCGGGTCTATAACTGGGCCCTGCTATGCTCCCAGACATGCCTTACGTAAGATGTCAGAACCCTCCCACGCTCTGTGTGTGTCTCTGGTACATACAAACCCTATATTTACATGCTAATGGTATTTTGTTCATGTGCAAGTACAATGTTCAGATGTGTCCTCTTGTCTTCTCCATAGTTTTGTATATAGTCATGTTTAATAATTTAAATAGTTCACTTATTTTGGAAGCTTTGGCTTAGATAGAGATAATGTATGATTTCAAATGTAAGTTCATAAATCCATGAGTGAAAAATGTGAGGTAAAATGGCAAATTCCTAATTTGCCACTCTTTGTTTTTATTGTTTTTAGCTCAGAAGTGAACTGTATACCACAGTGCCTAGGTACACTTCTTCTGTGGTAATTTCCTGAAAGCTCAAGTTTGGAATAGTGAAACAGTCTTTGCTGTCCTCAAATAAGTACATGATACACATTTATGCTTTTCAGAACACTGTTTATTTAACTTGTCTCCTCCAGTATATGGAGTGGTTTTTGTTTGTTTGTTTGTTTTCTCTTGACAATGAACATGCCCTTGGAGGAGATATAGTTCTTGGATTACAAGTCTCAACATTATAGACGTTCTACTGGAGTTCCTAGCCAGTGCACTTAGGCAAGAAAAAAAATGACATGCATCTGTCCTAGAAGGGCAGAAAAGATGATTGTGTATTTATAAAATCTAAAGAAATCTATGAACAAAGCTACTAGAACCAATAAGCGAGTCTAGCAAGGCAATGGAACACAAGATCAATATACAAAAATCAATATTTCTACATTTGCAACCAATAATTGGAAATTACAATTAAAGAATAACCATTACAGTACATTTACCAAAAAAATTAAGGCAACTTTAACAAATTATATGCAAGACTTGAACACTGAAAACTAGAAAACATTGCAGAGAAAAATTAAATTAAACCTGAAGAAATGGAACAATATACCATGTTCATTGACTAGAAGACTCATTTTATTTAGATGTCAAAAACTCCCAAATTAATTTATAAATTTAATGCAGTTGCAGTCAAAATCTCAGCAGGTTTTCTGAAGAAATTTATAAGGTGAGTGTAAAATCTATACAGAAATGCAAAGAGCCCAAAATTGACAAAACCACTTGGAAAAACAAGAATTACACTACCTAATTTAAAGAATTCTTATGAATGTACATTAATCAAGATAGTGTGGTATTTATTTAATCATGGGCATACTGATTAGTGACACAGAACATAGAGTATAGAAATCGATCCAAATGTATAGGACCAATTGATTTTTGATGAAGTTCTAAAGTAATTGCATAGGGGAAAAGTTAATCTTTTTGACTGGTGGTACTGGTACCGTTGGATATCCACATGAAAACAATGCATCCTAACTAACTTTCTTTGGTTAAAAATGAACCAAAGAAACTACATCAATGGCCAGTAAGTGCACAAATGATTCTCAACATTATTAGTCATAAGGGAAATGCAAATTAAATCCCTAATGATATAGCACTAATGATACACCTACCTGAATGGCTCAAACTTGAAGAAATAATCCTAACAAATACATTTCTGATGAGAATGTAAATGGTATGCACCAGTTTGGAAAATATTTTGGCCATTTTTTATCAAGTCAAACATGTACATAACCTGTCTTCAGACTGGGAAATCCCACACTAAAGTATTTATTTACTTAAGAGAATGAATACACATGCCCACCCAAATATTTTTATACAAGTGTTCATAGTGGCTTTAAAACATAATGGCCCCAAACTGGAAATAACCTAAATGTCCATCAACTAGTGAATAAACAAATTGTTGTATTACCATATAATGGACTACTACTTAGTAATATAAAATAACATTGTATTGTTACATGCAACAATATAAATGAATCTCAAAATTATTACATTAAGTGAAAAAAAGCCAGACACAAAAGATCTTATGCTGTAGGGATTCCCTTTATGTGACACTCTAGAAAAGGCAAAACTGTAGTCTCAGAAAGCGAATCAATTGTTGTCTGATGCCGTGGGTGATTGGCTACAAAAGGGCACCAAGGAATTTATAGGAGTGATGGACGTGTTCTGTGGCTTGATTGTGTCATGGTTACATGAGCGTATAAAGAATTTCCTTTTCCACCTTATTCTGCACCACAGTATTGTTCATCACTTGCTTAATATTCAGTCTGGCAAATGATTTAAAACAGTGTCCATCAACAACTTTATCAAAGATCACAAGAATTGTAAATTTCAAAGGGAAAATCAGACCAAAGTTTCATGTTTTATTGAGGAGCAGAAGATATGTTTGCAATTTATTAAACATTCATATCCCTTCACTGGGAAACAATTTACCAAAATTTACAGTGATTATCTCTGGGTCATATGATTATTCTCAATTTTTATTTTTTTTTAAGATTTTCTTATTTGCCAAATATTCTATGATGAATGTCTTACGACTTTAGCTATTAGAAGATGACATTTTAAGCTGAAAGGATGCAGATTAGGTGATGCTGACTTTAACAATTAATTAGTTAACTTAGTAGTTTTAGTGGTATTCTAGGTGGAAAATAAAGGGCACTAAGTTTATAGGAAAACTACGCTATGAAAAAAATGCTTTAGTAATTTCTTTGCCTTCTGAGAGTTTATTTTTCTATCTGGTTCAAACATAAAAATAAGGCAGTCATTAAAGCAAAGCTCAGAATAAGGTACAAAATGAACAAAAATCACTAGCAGTTAATTTTACAGGATTATTGAAGTTGGTTAGGGTACTTCCAGCTTTTCTCTGGTGAAATTATAATGATAAATCATGTTTTATCAACTGTGCTTCTGGAAGAAACCTGTCTTTTGAGAAATGAAAAAAAAAATAAAGCTACAAATATACCGCATAGTAATTTTTATCTTCTTGTACCAGGCTGAAAACACTTTCTGCTTTAAAAATATTATCATGTGGGTGTAGCCCCTGTTGCAAATATTCAAATGATGTTGGTCATTTTCAAAACAAATTGTCATTTTTTAATATGCACTGGAGAGAAAGGAGAAAATGCAAGGACGATCCATCATTTTAATGGTTATTTACATAAGTGATTGGAAGATTGTTTTTACTTGATATTGCAGCAGTTCCTGAGGGAGAAATTCCTCCTCTCCCATTTGTCCTGTTCCGGCTCTATGTGCCGTGTTCCTCATGTTCTCCACCTTTGCACACAGCAGGGAGGAGAATAATTGGGAAATGCAGGGATAAAGGGATAGAATTGGAAATCATTCTAACAACGGTCTGTTACTGCTGCAGTGTACACACTGATTTCAAAGACCATAGTTACATTAGTCATAAGGCTATATTCATCTATAATAATCAGTCTGTTTTGTCTGGCTTATATTTTTCAAATCAGCACAGTATTAAATTGGTATTCATAGACTACTAGACTGTTCTGCTTCAAGTTTTTATTTTATTTTTAAAACACCGTAGAATTCCTATTGCCCTTTCTCTTTTTAGCATAACATATTTTATTTCTGCACTATGAGCAAAATCGCCCCTGGAAAATTCTGCTTCTAAGATTATGGATTTAATTTAAACCCTGAATCAAAGAAAAATGTCAGAACCCTTTCCTTGAAGCTTCAGCAAACATGAGTGCTAGCTTTTCTTTTTCTTTTTTTCTTTTTCCTTTTCTTTTTCGGTATGAGGCAGCTTTCTTATTTTTACTATTGCTGGTGCCTTAAAGCTTGTGGAGTATTTATTTCCAGACACCAGAGAACCACTGGGACATCTGCCAGAAGCTTCCAAAGTTTTGTGACCATTCAGTTTTGTGACAGTTACCTATTACTGTATAACAAAGTACCTCCCAAATTTTGTGGCCTAAAGTAACAACAATCATTTATTTGCCCAAAGTTCTGCAAACAGGCCAGGCTCAGCTGGGCAGCTGGTCTCTGCTCTGTGTGGTATCAGCTGGTCAGACTCATGTGTGTGCAGGCAGCTGGTATTACGACTGGGTCTGGAGCATCCAAGATGGACTTACGTGTTTGGCACCATCATCTATGATGGCTGGAACAAATGCGTGCTGATTTGGCCTCTCCTTCTTCAAAGCAGTCTTTTATCTTCCAGAGTCTCCCTCTTTACATGGCCTGCAGTCCACGAGGAGGCTGGCTTGGGCTTCCTTGCATGGTATCTTGTGGTAGCAAGAGAATAAAAACAAAAAGCGTGAGGCTTCTTAAGGCCGTGACCTACTTTTTGCCCAGCATTGCTTCTGCCATATTTTTTCAGTCCAAGAAATTGATAATACTGGAGGGTCGTATCCAAAGGTGTGAAATCAAGGAGGAGTGACTCATTTGGAGCTACTTTGTAGCAATAAACCCCAGTTATCCTGAGGATTGCCTCTCTCATTTCATTACAGTGGAGGCAAATAATAAGTTACACACATTTTCCCCCTTCCATGACCATCTGAAATTGGCTCCCTATTTGTGCACAGGAACTTGAAGGTAATCCTCCAATAAAACTACAGAAGAAATTCAGTGAACCTGCCTGAATAAGGTACAGAAGGACTCCTCCAAGTGAATGCGTACTTGGTCAACAGTTGGCTGATTAATTTGAAAAGGCAGTTAAATATGAGAAATCATACAACAAATTATATATACTTGTACACATTCTATTTTAACCTAAAATGATCAAATATGCATGCATTCATCAATATTTTAATATCAGACCCAGGGCTCTTCTCTGAGTAAGAGTCCACTGTTTAGAACACCACTCCATCTTTCTTGTCTAAACCCACCAGTAATGATAGCCAATGATTATGAGTCTTGATAGCTTTGAAGTGGAATGAAAACTTAAACGTGGTTGTATATCAGTCTGTTTAGAGAATCTGAGATTTTCATATTTTCTTCCAGTCTCTTACAGTTATCTCACTCATACCTTATTCATAGCAATTGTTTGGGCAACTTTATGATGGCGACATTATCTTTCCACATTCACTTACATGGTTTCCATTAAAAGAGCAATCAGTCCTTTTTACACTTATATTTTTATCAATTTACAGATACTTTATGCAATTTTGATAAAAAGTACAACCAGGATCCATTTGGGAATAAACTCAGTTGACTTTTAGCAGTTGTGCAGTTCAATGCAGTGGGAGCGGAAGTGCACAAGCATACCAGAGAACGTTTATTAGGTCATCCATCAATATGTTTTCACAGGGGAAATGGGGAATATCTATTAATCCGGTGACCTGATGAGGTGGACGTTACTTAAAAGAGTTTCTACTACAGGTGTGATAGGTAAATTGTCATAGGTAAGTTAGTACCAACTAAAAATTTTACCATTGTTCAAACGCCCTGCATGATTCAATTATTTGTTGATTAATGTGGGCTGGTCATCAAAAAACCCAGCATCTTAGAATGTAAGATAAAATTCTCTATTTCCGGGTAATTTGAAAGGTCTCAGTGCTATCACCAGAAAATTACCCAGGTTCCATGACATATTTGTTCACCCAGATGCCCGTTCTGAAACCCCATTCCCCTAAGGCCTTGCTGCACCCAGTGGTTTAAATTTGCTGATATGCCCAGTTGTTTGGTTATCAGCCATGTGCAGGATTCCAACCTGATAAAAGGGCTATGATCTTCACTCAAACTTGATGGCCATTTTCTTCTGCATAAGTATTAGTTTCAGTATAAAAATGTATAAATCAAATAGGATTTATTTTCTCCCTGCTGTTTTGGACAAACAAGATATGTTGCCATGTCCTGAAGGAAACTGAAATGTACTTGAGCAGTCATGGGACTTTTGGAAATGTCCAGTCAATTCCCAGTGTATCTGTTACTGACTTTTTAAGCAGAAAATACAAGCCAATATATATTGGTTTTCAAATTCAAAGAATTTGAATATATATTATATATATAAATGAATGTATATATATTCAAAGAATTTGAAGTCCTTTACTTTCTATTGGTAAATTAAAAGGAAGGAATGTACAAAAGGAATGTTCATTTAATTTCTCATTTGCTAACACATGGGAAGGGAAAGGGTTGAAAGAGTTTTGATTAAAATAATTTAATAGGAGAGACTTGTCATGAGACGGGTGTCCCATAATATATTACTTGGTCATCTCTCCTGTATGGAAATTCAGGACTCTAATAAATGTAGATTAAGTAAACAAGTAACAAATGAATGGATATTGTTGAAACATCATATTGTTTGTATTGTAATGAAATAAAAAAAATTAATCTCAGTTGTAAATTAACCTGCTGTTCAATAGTATCTTATGATATCAGTAAGATTATTTTATTATAATTCCAAATTAAAAGTATAGTCAATAAATCAAAAATAATAAGAATTAGAATTCACTGAATATTATTAAAAAAACACTCTTCTTTACATTGCTTATTAAAAGAACATTTAAAATATTCTCTCATGGCTATAGGTGGCCTTGGATACCAGCTGCCATGTATTTCTGGAAGAAATAAAATACTAAGACCATTTGTTACCCAAGCTTAACAAGTGGAGAGATCTTCCTCTTCTAAAGTGGTGTTACTATTTTGGGACTTTCCTGTAGAATCCCCAAAATATCTTTCTGGTATCAAAATGGTATCACTTGAAATTATTTATCTCTTCTTATTAATAATATACTATTCTCACTATATCTTTTGTGTTAATTAAGTCTGGCAAAAAGTAACAAATGGCTGTTCATTAAATCAAATAAATATTATTTAATTTTAAAAATGTACTACAGTTTTAGCTCATACTGTCACACCTATAAACTAAATTTCAAAATCAAAGCACAATGTTTTTTATCTAAAAAAAGGTTTTGTTCTGTGTTTAACCACATACCTCTCTTGCACCTCAAAAATAGTTTAATTGATAGTCCACTACACGCATCAATATGGCTACCTGGCCAGGGTGTCCTTTCGATTGTTAAAGTGGAGTTAGTAGTGGTAGCTATCTCACAGAGTTCTTGGGGGAATTAAAGCGGAACAGAATCTTACTGCAGATGGAATCAGACGCACGTCTCTGGCCTCCACTGCTCCTCCAACCTGTCCCCGGGGACCCGGGACCCGGGACCCCGCCGGAGCCACTGCCGTACCTCCCACAGGGCTTCGGGGTTCCCACCTTGGTCTCCGTCCTCTCGGTTCTCACCTGGGCAGCTTCAGGGATGCAGGGGTCCTAGATTCAAGTCACTGCTCTGCCCAGAGCCTCGCACCGCACCCCCCCGCACCCCCCTCTCCCCCGGCGCACCGCACACCCCCCGCCCCCGACCCCAGAGGGTAGGTCAAAGACCTCACGTGCGTGCGTGCACTCCGTGCCGTCTGGCCTGTCCCGCTCTGTCCCCACCGCCTCCTGCTGGCTTCCTGCCCGTCCACTGTAGCCACCTGGGGCGCCTTGCTGCTGCTGGAGCGCCACGGGCTCTGGGCTTTTGCACTTGCGGGTCCCACTGCCCGGAGAGCTTTTCCCTCATCCTCTCAAGGCTCGCCTTCCCGCTCCGTTTGGGTCAAGTGCCACCTTCTCCCAGAAGCCTTCCATGACTGCGCTGCATAAAATTGCAACCCTCCCACCCTCAGCACTACCTCTCTCCTCACGCTCTGAGAGATCACTTACTCTTTCGTTAATTGCCCGTCTCCCTCCACCAGAAGAGCAGTTATTTTGTAAATGTTCTTAGCACAATGGGTAGAAACAGGCACATACGAGGCCAGAATAAATATTTGTTGGATGAATAAATGCTGCAGGTATATACATCCTATACTTGCACTACTCATGCCGTTGATTTTTACTTTTTTAATGTGAATTGTCTGGAATTACAAGTACTTCACGGAAGGGTAAGGAAATCAGTCATTGCAGGAGGAGATCCTCACCTACCTTACAGCAAATCCATAAGGGCACCTGCCTTCACTACTCTGCTGCCCTCCTCCTGTGCCCAGGATTCCAGGCTTCTAAGTTCTCAGGGAGTTCACCTAATAGTTTTACTCCTTCCTTTAAAATCTAATGGCTCCTTCCCATTAGTATGTAAATATCTCAAGTTTCTCTCATCTTTAAATGAGCAGATAAACACTCCTCCTTGTGCCTCTTTTCTTCTCCTCCCTCCTTTCTCTCCTTTCCTGGCTCATGTCCACCTTTCAGTGGTGGCCACTCCTTGAGAGAGTTGCCGTGTCCCACTAGGTTCCTGGTGGCTCAATCCAGTGGACTGTTCCTAGGCATTATCCTCGACCTCTTAGCTTCATTTGACATTGTTGGCCGCTAGTTCCTTCTCTAAACTCTCTCTTGGCTTGAGATACATCACAATCCCTTCAACTACTTTCTCAGTTGCTTTGTCAAACCTGTTCTTCCACTCTAGAAATCCCTCTTTTCAGGCTTGCTTTTTCTTAAGAGATCTCTTCAGTTTCAATGGCTTCAGTTCCAGTCTACATGATGACTAACTCTCAAATCTATATTTTCACCCCGTATCTTACCCCAAATGTCAGAGCCATCTACCCAACTATCTAAAGGGCATTGCCACAGTTTGCCCTCTGCACCTCCAACTCCAGAATGTCTAAAACTAAGCTCATTGTCTTCTCTCCAAAGCCAGCTTCTTGTCCTTTATTCTCCTCACACCTTCCCTGCGCCTCATCAGAGTGAAATGTTTCCAGTGGCCTCAGTTTTGTTTGGGTGTTGCCTTCTTTCTTTGGAAAGCCTTTACTCTTCCTCCTCCTTTTACCACACCACCCCGAGCCCCTGGACCCCAATTCTTCTGCCTCTCTTGGTCCAGCATCATCTTACCTGCTAAGACCTCAGTGAGTTCCTGGTCCTTCTGTGTGCTCTCATCATCCCCTGTTCCTCTCTGTCTTAGCCCTCACCACACTGTATTGAAATAAATTGGTTTTTGTTCTACCATGGGAACTTCTTGAGGGCAAGGACTGCATTCTTTTTTTCTTCTGTGTCCTCTGCCCTTAGCAGAGGCCCTGCTACTTGATAAGTGCTTAATACTTGTTTGTTTTAAGAAAGACTGAATGAGTGTGAATGCATAAGGGGCACAGGGCTCTTGGGAGAGAGGACAACTTGTAATGTTAAGCAGAGTTTCTTAATGGGAGACATGTTGGCGTTTTGGATGGAACAACTCTGGTGTGATTGTTCAAGTCACTCCTTTGCTCAGAGCCTGGCTCTCCTGCCCTAAGCATTGCAGGGTTGTTAGCACCACAGTGGTTCTCTCAATCGCTAAAATCAGAAATGCACCCTCTCCCCCCCCACACACACATTTCTAGATGCTTTTTGTAGAGACAGCTTGCCTTGGGCTGGGAATCTCTGGGCTAAGGTTGGTACCTCTGTGCAGTGCAGTGGTTTCTACAATGGGGATACTTGGAGGAGCAGAGAGAATTAGACCTCTCATTAAAAGTATCTAATTGTATAGATTCCAGCTGCTATACTGAAAATCAGAAGGCTGATGCTTTAAGAAAAATGTGAATCTTCACTAGAAACAGATGAAGGCACAAAACCGTGGCAGAGTTGGTTAACTTTTAGCACATATTACCTTTATAAGGCCAGGCTTCGGAAAAGCTGTCTGTTCTTGTGCTTTGCTGATCTTGAGTCATTCAAGTTTGATGCAGCTCTCAACACAGAATCATAATCGGAGCTCATAGAATAGTAAAATCCAGACTATGACGGGAGTGCTTTCTAGAAATTCAGTTTCCTAGGGGTCACCCCAGACCCACCACTTGACAAGCTCTGAGAATGGGGCCCCTGGACATTTCAACAAACTCTCTAGGAGGTTCTTTAGCACCCTCCTTTAAGAACTGTTGACCCAGACTGTGTTCTCTGTGAATGGATCTCAAGAAAGTTCCTGATTTCTGGCTGTTTGCTTCTTAAAAGGACAAAGATTTATTATGGTGAATTTGGGCATATTAACTTGGAGGAGGAGGAGGGTTTGGACATTTCAGTTTCACACAGAGCATTGAAGAAAATGAGTGTGACTGTGGCTACAAAAAAAAAATCTGTGAATTTTCCAGAGAATTTATTTATTTATGTATTTTTAATTTTATTTGTTTATTTGACACAGAGAGAGAGAGACAGCGAGAGCAGGAACACAAGCAGGGAGGGTGGGAGAGGGAGAAGCGGGCTTCCCGCTGAGCAGGGAGCCCCACATGGGGCTCAATCCCAGGACCCTGGGATCATGACCTGAGCCGAAGGCAGATGCTTAATGAATGAGCCACCCAGGCACCCCAGAGAATTTATTTTTTAACAGAGTCTAACTTCTGATAGAACTAGTCCACTTTGGTAAGGTTTTTGCCAATGTCTATCTGCAAGTGAATCAAGTTCTCCTGGATATAAGAAAAATAAGGAGAGACTGCATGTTCTTCTATGTTGTAACATTTTTGGGTCTCACGCAGGATAACATTTGCTGATTCAACATGTCCTAATCCCAGAATATTCAAAGATGTTGTAATGTCCGTGTTTCTAATAGAGGTATATGGATGCCAAAGACTTTTTTTCTGGCTGGTTCTCTCATCTTTTTTTTTTTTTTTCTATGAAAGCAATTTCCGGAGCTCAAGGTTTCAGTGAAAACTGTAAGTGGTTACCCTAACCTGTCCATTTAGAGTTCCTCACAGGAGGCCTAATGTGATGCCCTACAAATGAAATCCATGTCCTTTCTGCATTCCTGGAAAGGGTGTACAGGATTTGTACCCTCCCCAGGCATCCTCAGATGACAGTTACTGATGAGGTACACACTTCCTGTTACCACTGTCTCTTCCCTGAGTCTATCCACCAACCAGAGTGCTATTCATGCTACACGGTATCATAACAACAGGAATAGCAGGAGCATGTCCATCTGTCACACTGGCACCTCATAGAATTTTGAATGTTATTATTATTCCCTTAGATGCAGACTTTTAAATTGAGCATGACTGGAATTCCACTTGAGGTTGGCATTTCAGAGAAGTTCCAAGAAAAACCGCTCACGTATCTGTAAGATCGTCTGCTCTGGATAATGAAGGATTGACACACTTTGGAGTGAGTTCTTGACACACTCTTCCAGTCTCGAAATAGAGATAATCACTCATCTTTCACACCTAAAAGCACTCAGTGTAAGGGAAAGTTGTCTCAAGTGTCACTCGGTTAGTGATGGAGAAATAATGGATGATATCTTGACTGATGCGAGCAAGTTGAAGGCTGTTGACAGCTGTGATGAGAATGGTTTGGGGAAGATGAAAAAGTATAGGAGAGAAGCAGAGCCAGGTCTTCAGCATGGCATGGGTTCATTCTGGCTGTGGAGCCAGCTGAGCACCACTGCACAGAGGTCTCGCAGTTGCACGGGTCTAATGCATCTCTAGGTGAGAGCCGAGGGTCCTCCCCCAAGGGGGAAGTTCAGAATGGACACAACCACATTTAAATATTCAAATACAACAACATATGGTAAATGCATAGTAGTGGGTGGCTTTACACAGATCATTTCATTTGTTCACACAGCAGCGCAAGGAGAGGTCATTGGCCTTAATTTTCAGGGAAAGAAACTAAAACACAGACATAAGTCCAAAATCATGCAGCTAGAAAGTATCATAATCAGAAAAGTCAATTAGGGCTTCTGAATCCAAATTCAGTTCTCTTTCTGTTTTTTCAAAGCAGATTCCCATCATTCTGTCACAAAAACTGAGGCTCATATCCTCATTCCAAGCCACCAACAAAAGGTTAAGTTATGGTCACCATCGTCTGTTTAAAAGAGCAGAGAAGGCAAAAATTGACAGGGCAAGAAACAACAAATGTTGGAGAGGTTGTGGAGAAAGGGGGATCCTCCTACACTGTTGGTGGGAATGCAAGTTGCTACAGCCACTTTGGAAAACAGTGTGGAGGTGCCTCAAAAAATTAAATATAGAGCTACCCTATGACCCAGCAATTACACTCCTGGGTATTTACCCCAAAGACTCAGATGTAATGAAAAGAAGGGCCATATGCACCCCAATGCTCATAGCAGCAATGTCCGCAATAGCCAAACTGTGGAAAGAGCTGAGATCCCTTCAACAGATGAATGGATAAAGAAGATGGGGTCCACATACACAATGGAATATTACTCAGCCATCAGAAAGGATGAATACCCAACTTTTACATCAACATGGATGGGACTGGAGGTGATTATGCTAAGTGAAGTAAGTCCAGCAGAGAAAGTCAATTATCATATGGTTTCTCTTATTTGTGGAACATAAGGAATGGCATGGAGGACACTAGGAGAAGGAAGGGACAAATGGGGGGGCAGAATTGGAGGGAGAGATGAACCATGAGAGACTATGGACTCTGAGAAACAAACAGGGTTTTAGAGGGGAGGGGGGAGGGGGGATGGGTTAGCCCGGTGCTGGGTATTAAGGAGGGCACGTACTGCATGGAGCACCGGCTGTTATACAAAAACGATGAATCGTGGATCACTACATCAAAAACTAATGATGTATGGTGACTAATATAACATAATAAAATAAAATTTAAAAAATAAAGAGCAGAGAAGGGGGTGGAGGATGAGCAAAATGGGTGAAGGGGACTGGGAGTTACAGGCTTCTAGCTATGGAATGAATGAGGTACAGCATAGGGAATATAGTCAATGGTGTTGTAATAGACTTGCATGGTGACAGGTAATAGCTACAGTTGTGAGCACAGCACAATGTAGAGAGTTGTCCAATCACTGTGTTGTACTCCTAAAACTAATGTAACATTGTGTGTTAACTCTACTCCGATAATAAATAAGCAGAAAAAGTATAATAGTGCAATTTAGACAGAGTTTCATTCAATAAAATCCCTGCTTAAAGGATTAACGCCTTGGCTATCAGCTAGTTCAGTTATTTACCATGGTTCATTTCCTGAGGAAATAGCCAGTAGTCTCACAGTAAATTGACTTGGAAAATAAACAGAGTAGGGTCCCCCTAGGTCATTCCTAGGAGTCATCTGTACTCATTTTGTGAGGTCAGGTTATTTAGTAAATCACTCATTTGAAAATATGTCACATTTTCCTAAATCACCTTAGAGATTTTTTTCAGATCTATCCATTATGGATCAGAAGCAGTACAATTAGAGCAGGAAGTAACTATCTTAATTGTTCATAGCAATTCCTAATAGTGAAGGAAACAGAGCAGTGGGATTAGCCATATTTGTCACTGGCAACTTATTGACATGATAATTCAACTGTTATAACAGGAATTAAGTTCAGGTTAAGATTACGGACCAAACGCTACTCCGGAATGAGGAAGGATGGAGGCACTTAATGAATGGCAGAGGCTAGTACGGGTGAGATAAAGTTTCTTTGGGGATTTTTTAGTTCTGTGAAAGTCATGTGTATGAATTTCCAGTCATATTTTCCCTTTGATCTTTTGAAATGTGAAATAGAAAATAAATGTCTTAAGCATAGTTAACTTCAAATAAATTAATGTTTGAGAATGGCAGTCAGACCAATAATAATGGTTCATGCATTCAGAAAGGAGATTGCAAAGAAGTATACATACTACAGTGAGAAAATGACTAAAACAATAAAAAGTTGGCCCAAATCATTGAATTTTGGACAGTATTAAAAAATCTAAAAGAAATGATGAAATCAAGTGTAAAATTAAGATGTAATCATATAAATTTCACCAATAAATAATTTTTGTTTGTTTATTATCTGGAGTACAGTCCCATTTGATTGCTTTCCAGACTTCAGCCTTTGGGCCTTTGGTTGAAGTTAAGAACAGCAGAGCTGAATGCATGTTATATTTTAGTTTATATTTTTCTCTAAAACTTAGGAAACTAAGTTTCATATACCTTCTGAAAAGCATCTATTCTAAATCAGCTTTCCATAATGCCATACTCTTCTGGAATGTGATATTCATTTTGTATAATGGGAAACAAGTTTTTATTTAAAAAAAGAAATCTCAGTAGGCCAGTATCCTGAAAATTTTTATTCGACTTCCATCTTTGAGAACTGGCCCCTAAAACCTGACTAGATTGGCCAATGAAACAAAATTAAGTAATTATCCCAATAGAAGATTTAATTAGTAGCTATTTAAACATTTTGTTAAACTGTAAGTTTAATTGGATTGTCTTTTTTGAAAGCTCACAGACTGATGGGAGACATTGACCTCCTTGCATTTCCTTTTAAGAACATCATCAGTTCTTGGTAATATAATTGAAGGAATAATTATTTATATTTTTCATAATCCATTGTTTATTTAATTTCTTCTAGCTCTGGTTTCCTCAGTTGTAAAGTAGAGACAATAATAATTTTACCTTAAAGAATTGTGATGATTACGTGATCTAATGAACGTAATACAAGTATCAAGTATCAGCTTTACTAACATAGGTTATTTGGACCTTTTTTGTTGTTGTTGTTCCTGTCGTCCATTTTTCCCTTAGGCAAATCCTCCCTCCCAAAGACTTCATCTTATTTAAATGTATACACTGGCACAGATGGAAGGGAATAAGGATGTCCTCACCTACCAATTTGACTAGTTGTGTTTTAAGGAAATGCTGTTAGGTATTAAGAGCCTCTTAAATGATCAAATAGTTGGTTTATGAAGCACTTAAATTTTCTAATGTTTTCATTAAAAGGATTAAAATTCTCGGTGGATTAGAGATTACTTCCATGGCAACTAATTTCTTTTTCCTTCAGCGCATTAAACTATACTTCTGTAGTTAGTTTTAACTACTTAAAATATCAAACACGTTATTTTACAGTGAATTTTTAAAATTTAAGTGAGAAAAAGACAAAAAGGCAGTAAGTAGTAAGAGAGTCCCCCAAAACAATACAAATGTTGAATAAGACTGTGAGAAGGAAAATCCAGTGGCTATCCATACTGAGCTTCAAAACAGGGCGTGAAAAACACCATTCCGCTCTAGTTCATTGAAGCCTTTGTTGAGTTATATCAGTGGAACTCTGTTTTTGAGGTAAGGTAGGGAAGAATTACCAACAGGATTTTTGACTTCTTGACTAATGCAATGATTGCAAATGATTAGGTGAACCCCAGAGGAATTTTCACCTAATCAAATATTTGGTAAGAGAGGAGATTGCTTTCAGACATTTAGTGTTATCAGGAACAAAAAGTATCTGCATATTATCCATATGGAGGGCTATGCTCAGTAGTAGAATCGGTAAGTTGAGTCCATTCTTTGACGATTTGGGCTATTTGTTAAAGTGAAGTCTCTGCTCTGAGGGTGTCCATCTTGAAGTCCTCTCCCCCTAAACTTCATGATTCTGCACCTGCAGATGGTGTTTGAGCACAGGATACAGGAAAGGCCTTCCCTGCTCACAGAGTTTAAATTTGTTTCTCTCTCCTAGGGAAAGGACCAGGCTTTTAAGAAATCACTTCTTCTGTGATGAAGAGAGGAAAGGATCCCAGGTAGGCCTTTTATTCCTACATGTCATCCAGGAGACAACCAGCATGGGAATTGCCTCACTGTGTTTCCTGGACATTCCTTAGTGGCCAGAGAGCTTAGCTTCATATATACCTAGACAGAGGAGAGAGGAGAGAGAGAGAGAGAGAGACAACAAATTTTTAAAATTATAGTCCTGGCTGTGATGTTCTCTTCTAACCCCTTCCAAGAAGCAGCAAGGTGATTCCTAGACACAGCTGTCCAGGGGAGTTGCTCAGGCAAGGCCTGAGTAGGTTAGCACAAGGGGGGTATTTTTATGCTGGAGTTGTAGCTATGGTATCTACCAGCTGCCTCCCAGAGATGGCACTTGGGATTTGCTGTCCCCTAGCTGGGCCATAAGAAGGTCCTTGAACTGTCTTTGCCAATTAAAGACATCCATAGAGAAGAAGCGGGGCATTCGGAGGCTCACTGTTTTCTTTGTCCAGGCAGCTCTCATATGTCACTCATAATAGTTTCCTAAGCTCTTGTGTGGGCCTCTTAAGCTAATGCAGCTGGTCTTCCTTAGCCTTTCAGTAGAAACTGCCTCTGCCCCATTTTAAATTTATTTTCTTAGATGGGGCAGTACAGGGGAGAAAGTTTAGCATTTAATTGTCCAGAGGCTTGACAAGCACTGATCCTGTTTTTATTACTTGGGCATTATCTTGGCTTTTCTACATTAAAGGCCAGTCCCATAGGCTTATTTCTAGTACCTTTGGTGACAGACATGAAGGGAACCTATTAAATGCCAAATATGGCTATTATAAATGTAGCAAAAACAGCTAAGTCAGATAGAGGTACTGATTTGGCTTCTTTATAGTTTTGAGTTAAAGAAGTAAATAAGCTAAGTCTCTTGTTTCCTTAACTGGTGCAGACCTGATGTACACACATCCCGTCTTCCCTTGAATCTGCTTCTGAATATTGGGAATGTTGGTCTGGCTCCTGTTTTGTTTTTGTTTTGTTTTGTTTCCACATAATTGTGCATCACTTAATTCTTTTAACAGTATTTGCCAGGGTTTCAATGCTGCAAATATGTATCATGCCAGGCAGTCTAGTGGCAGAAGAAGAGGGAAATGAAATTAAAAAAAAATCAAGAGAAAGAACTATTTTGGCAGACATTTTATACAATTTCCTTTCTCCATAATGTAGATTCTTTACCCAAGGAATTTCCACCACCCTGCGCAAACAGAGAGCGTGCATGAGCAGGTGGCCAGCGACCCCACTGGGCCAGAAACTCAGCACCTGAGATAAGGAGGATTTTCTAATACAAAAACTTGGAAGCAATTTTAGCCCCAAGCAAGCTAAAACTTATTTAATTCCTGTAGCTTTTGCCTAGTAGCTCCAAATTATGCATTATTGGGTGGTTATTTATTTTAATATGCTGTGTCAATGGTTTTCTTACTGAGGGACAATTTACCAGTGGTTGATTTTGATAGTGGGATATCTGGGGTCAAAAGAACAGATAAACTCTTCCTCACTTAGAACTTTTTGTACAAACAAATAGTTTAACATTTTCATTCTTTCAGGTTAAATCTCTACCATGCAAGTGCCTTGAACAACCATGGGCACAGCAGAGGAAAAAAATGTCCCATCTGAGGGCTCTCCAGTTAGATCCCTTGTCAGTCAGCAGTAATATTCCTCAAAGTTTCTTCCTGAAAATATTAGTTCTGAGGGATATGCATAGCTGTTCTTAAATGGGCAAGGTGGGAGCAGGGAGTTGCCGGGTCAAATAAATTCAGGAAGCAAAAGCTTAAGCAAAGATAAATGATTATTGCAGGAGCCTTTAATATGCTAAGAACCCTATGAAACTTAAAAAAAAAAAAAAAGATATATGGATACAGCATTGCCCAAAGAATGGTTTTTAGGAGATAAGCATTTCTCGAGACCAGCATTCCAAAGCATATAATTTGGGGAGAAACAGGCAGGACTATAATTCAGTTATCATGCCCAGTTTATGCGATAAATAACAAACAAAGTGAGTTGGGATTAGTGGTGGTGACCTTCACTCCTGTGGATGGTGTTTGCTGCTTGCTTACTGCTCTGCTCTGAGGTGATAATGCAATTAGGTCATTGAAGACTAAATTCAAATTGGGTAAATCTTGGGTATTTATTAATACAAACCTTAGACATGGGGGTGATGTGTTAGTGATGGTAGTGGCAATGACGGTGTTTTATTTCCAAACAAGTCAGAATGAAAACAACAACAACAAAATAGAAACACTAAAAAAAAAAAAAAAAAAAAAAAAGTCGGGCTCAAAGAAAAGCAGCGAAATATTTGTATGTCTTTTGAGAATCTAAGAATTCACACAGATGAAATAGTTTCTGCATGTATAAACTTCTGGAGGGCAAATAATACACTTATTCATGTTTGTACATCCTTTGGTACTTGCCCTGGTCTCTCGTATTTACCAGATTATTGATGATGCTTTTAACTGAATTAAAACAACTCATCAGAAATTCAGTCATCATACATCATGCTATTGGAATGTCCTGCTTCATCTACAAAGATACAAAATTAAAACTTTCCTCTAAAAATACTTTTTGGTTTAAAGCTTCAGAAATAAAAATATTCTGGTGTTTTTTTTTAAATTTGAAATATACTAATTTTAATGAGACAAGACTGGCTTTTGCTTTTTTGTTTATGAATGTTTTTGTCTCATCACAATGAATAATTATCCTAAAAATTCTGGTTATTCTAAGCAGGCATAATCTTATCTCATTCCTTTTTGTAAAGTTATGGTTGCCTAGCTGAATATGCATGTACAATGATTGACATGCCTTCAGTTCTGTCTTTCGTTAATGCTTTGTCAGGGGCTCTCTCCAGATGGCCCTTAAAGTTTAATAAGCCTTTCCATAACAAAACTGATGCAATTGCCTCGGTAACTGCAAATATAATGCACCCGCCTGTTTATCCCCTGAATCCTGGGATCGTATTCATAGAGAGACTTGTGCTTTTATATGTGTGTGTGTTCATGTTTTTCTTTAGTCCCATTAAGTGAAAGCATTGGTGTTTGTCAATTATGGAATAATTTTAATATAGTGTATGGTGATAACATTCATCAAGGGTATGAAGTAATTTGTCTATTCAAAAATGGCCTTAGATCTCATGATGGGATACAAAACGAAGGGGACACACAACACGAAAAATATCTGCCATTATTGTACTACTAAAGAGGGTTTTAAAAAGTATAAATCAGTAAAAAAAAATTTAAAGCTAAATTTGAAAACCAGGTACTATTTGACAGAAACTGAGAAGGATAAACATTGAGGATAACTGTAAAAGTACTTACTGAGGCAGGATTGTCATTTTAGTACCAAGAAGCTCCTTAAGAAAATGAAAGGAAATCAAAAGATGAAAGAAAAATGAGTGTAGTTATTACAGTATTTATTTAGAATGCAGGACTGTACGAAGCTTATTATTTTATTCTACTGTGTTTAGATTTTATGGCCACTTATTTCTTCATGTATATTTCTAAGGACTCATTTTTTAAAGTTGTTGCTTCTCAATATGTTCTACTTAAAGCCCAAATAACAGAAGAGCTGGGAAAACTCCTTCTTTACTTTTTTGGGCCCCTGGATAGTATAATACAGTGGAAAAAAAATCATTTCAAGTATCACGTAGATGTGTATTATTTTTTCTTGGCTGATTCTTTTCACAAAACTGCTTTAAAATGGTCTGGCTACCTTTCATTCTCATGAACGATAATACTGCAGTTATGTTATAACATGGTGCTGAATGTGGTTCCACACAAGAAGGATGGCGAAATTCTTTTAAATTTCATTTTGCCAAGACCTGAAGAAGAGATCGATGCCCTAATCTTCTTTTTCCATTCACACAAATTGCCAATAACTGTTTTCTTGAATTAATACATACGACTTCAATTTAGAAAAAAAAAATAATTTCAAAGGATAAAAATGTCTCATTTTCACATAGAAACTCTTTTCTCTAATTCCCCTGCAGTAAAGTCAACTCTGGCTAACAATCCCAGCTAATGACTATGCCTCACATTTGTATAGTACTTTGCAGTTTTCCAAGCGTGTTCTTGTCTGTATTTCATGAGAACTCACAATAAGTGTGCATTGTAGACTAGGATGAAGAGAAACCGAGGCCCCAAGAGCTGAAGTGACTTGAGAAGACAGGACCTGGACTGACACCTTGGTTTACACTCTCAGGTGTGTGTGGGCATGTGTGTGTGTGTTTCAGAAGCAGAATGGTTGTATTTCAGTGTTGCTGATATGATCCAGCAGTTAGAATAACTATAATAGTTAACACCTGTATAACACTTTTCACTTTACTGAATTACTTCCTGTCCTTAATCTTATTGAATTTTTAGCTCTAGCTATTTTTATCACCCGCATCCCCATTTGACAGGTGAGGGAACCAAGGCTCACAGATATCATGTGACCTTGGCCTAGGCTCTGGCAGACCCAGGACTGAATCCCTCCCCTTGTAATCTCAGGCCTGCTCGGTTTCCATTACCCATGCTGCCCAAATAGCTCTTCGATCTAGGAATTGTTTATGTTAAAATTGGATGATTTTTGTTTCCCTCATTGGAGAAAAGCATTCTCCTAAATTGTGTCTTTTTGTGTCATTTAGTTTACATTCCCCTTAGCCAGTATCTCTGAGTGCAGAGAGAGGTGACTCCAAAAACAGCAGGACGAATCCACATTTAGGTAACTGAGCTTTATGTCCACTTTCCTTAAGGTGTTTGTCCTTCTAAGTAGCAGTGGGTGAAAGTCTGGAAGCGAGAATATTTTAAATTTGATTTTGACTTGATTTGTTTTAGATTTGTTGTGTCTCTCTGCCTCACAGCAGCATATTATATTTTTCTTTAAATTGCATCCTTTAAAATTATTGTGCTTTTTTAAAAATTTGAAACTTAGTATTCATTCCAGCAATCAAAGGTAGCTCTTGTGATCTGAGCAGCTTAGATTCGATTTGGACACCTGTACAAGGTAGACACAGTTGTTATTCCTATTTTATAAATGTGGCAAATGCATTGAGGTCCCAGGGAGAAGACCTGGGAATAGAAGCTAGATGTGTTTCCCCTCTGAGGGCTCATATCTTTTACCACCCTGTTCTACTGCTTCCCTAGGACCACCTCAGAGCTGGGATATTCCTGCAGGATTTTTTACTGATGGCCTTTACTGAAATAAATGTTAAGTTTAAATAGCCTAGAAGGTCTAAAAATGAGGGCCTGTCAGAACATTCCATTCCTGTGGAAAAAGTGCTATCGTGCTGGGATATATTTGGATCTTTGCAATCACGTGACAATTTACTAAGTCTTTTCACGGTAAAAAAAATTCTCTGAATGCCATCTGAATACTCTGACTTCTTCCAACAAACATTTGTGTTCTTCCTTGAACCTAGAAGGAAATCAGCCAAGATTCTGTGTAGCATAGTTCCAGTATGAGAAATTCATGAAGTATAGCTTTCACATTAAAATTCTTGATTTATATTCGTTACCTCTGGCTTTCTTTAGAGTAAGCACTCTTAAATTGCCACCCTAACATAAAGAGGGGCTCCCGCTGTCACTTCTCCTTCCTCCCACCATTTTTTAAAAATTTGAAACAGTATTCAAGATCAGTTCAAGCTGATCTCTTGAGCATTAGCTATGAATTCCTAAGTTCTTCTCTCAGCCCTAACATCCTTGATTTTTCTAGAATGAAGAATTTTTTCACTGTTGAATTCCCTTCTTTTTGAAGTTTTCTCTTTCTTTGCTTCTGTGGTATTTTTCTGCAACCTCCATAACTGGTGGCTACTCTTCTTTTACCCACTCTAAATTTAGGGCTATCAGAGATAATCCATGGTTACCCATTGTTTGCATACATAAAAAGCTTTAGCATCCGGGATTTTCGTAATACAACTATTTTCTATGGCTATTTTTTCACTGTTCTCCTATACCATATAGACCCAACCCTCCAGCCAAACTAAACATTTGGCAGTAAATGGGAAACAAAAATCTACCAGAATTCCACTTGAGGGAATGTTACAAAAGAAATCACCTAAGGATTTCCTTAAAATGAGAACTTTTCCTATTCCCTTAAAATGTGTTTCCATTTGAATTCTTTTTTCCTCATAATCAGATTTCTCTCTAAGCCTGAATTATTTATAATGAGAATGTGAATGCTTGCCTATTACCCCATTTGTTCATACAGAAACTTGTTCACAAATGACCATAAAAGCAGTATTCATAATAGCCAAAAGGTGGAAACAGCCCAAATGTCCATCGACTGATGTATGGATAACCAACATGTGGTATATGATTCAATGATGTATGATTCAGCAATAAAAAGACAGAGACTGTTGCTATACATGCTATAACATGGATGAACCCTGAAAACATGATGCTAAGTGAAAGAAGCCAGTCACAAACAACAACGTATTGGAAGATTTTATTTATAGGAAATGTCTAGAATAAGCATTATAATAGGCATGTCTAGAAGAGACAAAGAGTAGATTAGTGGTTGCCTAGAGCTGTGGGGGATAGAGAATTGGAGTGTGGTATTTAAGAGATGTAGGAGGGTTTCGGGGGGATGAAAATATTCTAGGGATGCCTAGGTGGCTCAGTCTGTTAAGTGGCTACCTTTGGCTCAGGTCATGATCTTGCTGCCCTGGGATTGAGCCCCGCATCAGGCTCCCTGCTCAGAGGGGAGTCTGCTTCTCCCTCTGCCCTTACCCCCGGCTCATGTTCACTCTCTCTGTCTCTCAAATAAATAAATAAAAAGTCTTAAAAAAAGAAAATATTCTAAAATTGATTGTGGTGATAGTTGCACAATGCTATTAATATACTGATAACCACGAAATACACACTATAAATTTGAATGTATGGTATGTACATTATATCTCAATAAAGCTGTTTTAAAAAAAAAGAAAGAAAGCTCAGCAAGATGGCTGAATAGGAGGTCCTCTGCTTGTATTCCTCTTCAGTAATAATCATTTGGCTGCCACTCGTGGACAAAAGTGCCTTTGTAGAAGCTTTTGGATCCAGGTAGGAGATTATGAAACTCCTGCATTGTCCAAGGCTGAAGAGAGCCGTTTTACGAAGGCAGGACTGCACCTCGGTGGCTGGGTCACTGACTGTGGTCCCAGCCACAGAAATGGAAACAGCTCTGTATCCCAGATGACTCCGCTACAGCCTTGTTTGGCTTGATCCTATCAGCAGCTCCATATACCAAGGGACCCAGAAGGACCCCCGTCCTGGCTGTGGATCCTG
The DNA here is from genome assembly GCF_009762305.2 of Zalophus californianus. Lineage (NCBI taxonomy): Eukaryota > Metazoa > Chordata > Mammalia > Carnivora > Otariidae > Zalophus > Zalophus californianus. Next base: position 77,179,700 of record NC_045603.1, read on the forward strand.
AAGTGTCCTGGGAATCTACTTCAGACCTTCTTGGCTGCCCTCTGGGAGATCCTTGGGATAAGCCCACCCAACTTGGCCTGACTGTAGATTCTAAAAGGGCCCAATAACTGGGCTTCAGACCCTCCCAGCCACAGTCCACCAACAACCTTGCCGGCCCAGGGACTCAGCAAGAAACATTTCCATGTACCCTCAGAGCTCCTGAAGGGGCCACATCCTTTAGGCCCCCTCGCAGCTGTAGTTCGTGGGTGGACCCACTGGCACAGGAACCAGGCAGGAGAAAATCTGGGGCTGCTCATGACTCCAGGCCCATCTCAGTTGCAGTCCGTAAGCAGGTCTGCTGGTTCAGGGATCCCAAAGTAGACATGTCTGTCTGCTCCCTCACAAATCCTGACAGAGCCCCACACTCATGTCCAGCCCCCTCCCAGCTACAGTCTGCAAGCAGTCTTTTGAGTCCAGGGACCCAGCAGGAGATACTGCCGTCTGCATATCCAGAGATTCTGAAAGGGCCTTCTACTCAGCTCTAGCCCCTCCCAGCTGCAGTCCACAAACAATCCTGCTGGCACAAGGACCTGTCAGGAGGCACTCCTGTCTGTATCTCAGGAGATCCTAAAACAACCATATACTTGACTCCAGTCATAGTTAGGGAGCAGTGCAACCTACCCAGGGACCTAGTGGGAGGCACACTCATTCACGTCTCCCGAGCAGCGTCTGCAGACATGATCTTGGCTGTGGACCCTGAAATAGCAATAGGACTCAGTTCCAGCACCTCTCAGCCGTAGTCCAGGCCTAGCCCTTCCCACCCAGGGACCTACCCAGTGACCCAGCAGGAGCTTTCTAGGGGCCTGGTGGGAACCACATCTGCTGCACACCTGGTGTCAGGTCCACGGTCTAAGGACTTAACTGTGGACCCTGAGGTAGACTCTTGTCCCAGCATCATTCTACTGAACAAGGTACTAGAGGCCGTCCCATCTACCCAGGGACTAGACAGGATCCAGCAAAAGCAGTTGTAAGAAAGAAGTTTATAGCGATAAATTTCTACAGTAAGAAGAAAGAAAGATCTCAAATAAACAACCTAACTTGACACCACCTGATTATTGCAGTGTTATTTATATAGCCAAGACATGGGAACAACCCAAACGTCCATTAACATGTACAATGGAATATTATTCAGCCATAAATAGAAGAAAATCCTGCCATTTGAGACAACATGAATAAATCTGGAGGGCATTATGCTAAGTGAAATAAATCAGACAGAGAAATAGAAATACTGTATGATCTCACTTACATGTGGAATCTAAAAAGTCAACTCATAGAAACAGAGTAGAATGGTGGTTAGTTACCAGGGGAACTGGGTAAACACTGGTCAAGAGGTACAAACTTTCAATCACAATGTGAATATGTTTTTTTTAATTTTATTATGTTATGTTAATCACCATACATCATTAGTTTTTGATGTTTTGAGAAGCTAATGTGCAACAGCATGGTGACTACCCCTAACAAAACTGTAGCATATACTTGAAATTTTCTGAGAGTAGAGCTTAAATGTTCTCAACACACAGTTTAAAAGAAAGAAAGCAAATGAAAAAAATAGGAGCCATTTGAAACTGCCATTTTAGAGAGACAAGCAAGCTTCCTAGTCAGTTAATTTTTTTAGGAGTTACTTAAATGTAAAACCAAGAGGGGATACTAAGAAGACATACAAGAAATTTCAGATAGTTATTATGCAATTTCTTGATATGAATGACCTATTTACTCTGACAACACAGATGAGATGGCATCAAACAATATTAAAACTTCCTAATGCATGTATTTTGACTGTGTAATAAATAATTTAGGGAAACCAGAAGCCAAGTATTAACTTAGGCCCCATTTATAAAGGAATATCATGTTAATCATCTGAACCCGATTGACAGGTCTACTCAGAGAATAAAACAATTAGTAAAATAAAATTTCCTCTGAATTCACTAGGCAAATGTCATATATAACAAAGTCTATAGGTTGTTTTTCTATATTATATCAACAGAGCCTAAAATCCCTAAGTCATATGGGTTGAACAAATTACCTAAAAACGGTTGAATCAGCTGTAAAAGTAGATAACACTTCATTACATACTCTGTCCAATTAGCCAAGGACCCACTTTAGTCTGAAGTCAGAGAAAAGAATGCTTGAATCCTTTTTTGAGAATAATGTGATGTAATGACTCTCAGAACTTCTGTTAAGGGTGTGCAGTTGGTCCTGGATAGGACCAAGGAATCCTGGTTGCTGTGGTCTGTATGTTTGTGTCCCTCCCCACCAATTCATATGTTGAAATCCTAATGCCCGATAAGATAGTATTTGGTAGGTGGGGGCTTTTGGGAAGTGATTAGGTCATCTAATTAGGCAGAGACTTCATGAATGAGATTAATGTTCTTATAAAAGAGACCCAAGAGAGCTCCCCTGCCCCTTCCACCATGTGAGAAGTCTGCCGTCACCAAACCTACGCTGGCTCCCTGATTTCAGACTTTCAACCTTCAGGACTGTGAGTAATGGATTTCTGTTTATAAGCCACTCAGCTGGTGGCATTTGTTGTAGCAGCCGGGACAGACGATGACACTGGTTAAATGAGATGAGCAAAGTAAACATCGTTCTAGGATAAAGCAGCATTATTTCCCTCTAGAAACTTGCACTTGCTTATCAAATGATGTAAATAAGTAAGGATCAATAATTCTCCACTTTGGGGCGCCTGGGTGGCTCAGTTGGTTAAGCAACTGCCTTCAGCTCAGGTCATGATCCTGGAGTCCCGGGATCGAGTCCCGCATCGGGCTCCCCGCTTGGCGAGGGGCCTGCTTCTCCCTCTAACCCTCCCCACTCTCATGTACTCTCTCTCTCTCTCTCTCATTCTCACTCTCTCAAAATAAATAAATAAATCTTTAAAAAAAAATAATAATTCTCCACTTTTCCTCTAGATCAGCAGTTATCAGATTTTAGCACCACAAGTATTATTGTGTATGTTACAATGCCCCATAGGGCCTGGGGCAGGGACCCAGGGATCAGCTGGGTCTGGATCTGATCTGAACTGACGATGAACACCATAGGTGATGCTGATAGAAGTGGTATTTAGGCTACATTTTGAGAAATACTAGTATGTGGATTGTCCTGATCAATTGATGCTTGATATCAGATTAAATGTATCAATGGTAACAGCTAACAAAGACAAATAGAAGACTTCCCTGGGAGAGTTTGAGCTGAGGTCACAGTAGGTGACTCACTTTCCATGACGTGGATAATTGTGGTTAATTGGTGAGATAAGGAGGCTGGAGGTTGGATGGCACTGAGAAATGTTGCAATAACAAGAGAAATTCTTCTCTCCCATAAAAATTCTATTCTGATTGTCCACTTTGAGTTAGCTGAGAAACACTGAGGCCTTAGCTCCCGCAGATCCAAATGTCCATCACAATATGAACAAAGATTCCTAGTGCTTTGTAAGCAAACCCCACATTCCTCTCGCTACATTTCTCTCAGGAACCTCCAAAAGATCACATCTCTGAAAGAGAGATACTGGGACCAGGAACAACTTTATCACATATTTAAAAGAGGAACATTTACTAGAAACTAGATCATGTTCAAAGGGTGTAAATTTTCCCAGTAAACATTGGTGGTTCAGATGGAATTCTCCCTTTGGTTATCAGTAGTGACACTTCTCTCCCATGTGTTGAGTAAATGTATTTGCATCATCTGTTTGCTGGCTCTAACCTAAAGACGAGAAATTTAGCAAAAGCAAAAGCAAATAAAGCTTCACCACATTTTCTTTCAGTAATTAAGGACCCGTTAGTTTATCAATTTAGATCAACTTTTTAGCTTTCTGTCTAAAGTTTCTGACACATTTATTTAAAGTAAAAGCAAATGCTTGTTTTGTAAAAATATTGACATTTTGGGAGAATTTAAGAAATGCCAGTAGCAGAAATTGAGGGCTTTGGTGATCCACTCGGCCACAGCAATCCTAGCGTACAGGAACCCCCTTAAGTACTATGTCTTGGTTGATTTTTGTTTTGGTTTGGTTTTGATTGGATCTCAAAACATCTCTCAACTGAAAAAGATTATTATTTTCTTTTGTCTGACAGACTAAATTATACATAAAATTAGACATTACCACTTTTCTTCTTTTTTTTTCTTAAAGATTTTATTTATTTGAGAGAGAGAGAGAAAACAAGCAGGGGGAGCGGCGGGCAGAGGGTGAAGCAGGCTCCCTGCTGAGCAAGGAGTCCCATGTGGGACTCGACCCCAGGACCTTGGAATCATGACCTGAGCTGAAGGCACATGCTTAACCGACTGAGCCACCCAGGTGCCCCTAGACATTACCACTTTTCTAAAATACTACCTTTTGAGAAATAACTTTTAAATAATCTGACATAAAATACCTGTTTAAAGCATCTATTTTTCTATGACTTTACCATACAGTCTGAATAAGTTCTTCCATGCAGAAAAAGGAAAATTGAATCACATTCTGTGTAGCTTCCTTCAGGTTCAAGTTTACCAAGCACATTTCTAGGCAATGCAATAGAAATACAGTATCTCATTTATTGGTGTTCACCCTAGTTTTTCTGCTTGACTCTCCAGAAGTCACATAGAACTGTCTGGAGGCTATATGGTTATTGTGTGGTAGGGGAGAATTTTTTTCAGCCCCCAAATCACACCCACTATAATTAGCATTAAGACAGTAATCAGGGATGCCTAGGTGGCTCAGTCGGTAGAGCAGCCGATTCTTGGTTTCCGGGCAGGTCCTGGGATGAAGCCCTGCGTCAGGCTCCATGCTCAGTGGGGAGTCTGCTTGAGATTCTCTCTCTCCCTCTGCCCCTCCTTTCTGTCTCTCAAATAAATAAATACATGTTTGTTTTTTTTTTAAAGAAGAGTAGATGACCTAGACCTCACACCCTCCCCCAAGACAGGTGGGTCTGCAGGATCAGAGGTCACTGCAGCCATAACGGGAGGCAGCTGGGGTGCCCACACTGTGTGCTGCGAGGGGTCAAGCTTTGGTTGTCTTTAACACCCCTGTCCCCAGCTGAAAACTGAGGAGCAGAATGGTAGAAAGTTTTGAGGCCGGCTAGTTACAGGCGGCAGAGATGCAGACACGGCTCACAAAAGACCTCACACAGGAGCCGGCCCAGAGCGGGTCCTGAGGAAATAGTCCCTCCCGTTTCACTCCTTATTTATTTATTTATTTATTTATTTACTATTTATTTATTTATTTATTTATTTATTTATTTATTTATTTGAGAGAGAGAGAGCTAGAGCGAGAGTGAGAGAGAGCAGAGAGGGAGAGGGAGAAGCGGATTCCCTGCTGAGCAGGGAGCCCGAGGTGGGGCTCCGTCCGAGAACCTGGAGATCACGACCTGAGCCGAACGCACTTAACCCACTGAGCTACCCAGGCGCCCCTGTTTCACTGCTTTAGAAGGCTCTTGATGTCTTCATCAACTCAATGAGGTCACTGCCCCGAACCCCGGCAGCAGGATGCTTGCCCGCGCCCCCCCCCCCCGCCCCGCCCACGGCCTCGCTCCTGCACATCGGAAGCCAGCTCTCTGCCTCGAGTGCAGGGAGGTGAGTGGGGAGTGAAGCGAAATTGTCCCGAGCCAGCATCACTTCAAAGCTCCTGCAAATATTTATGTTAAGCCCTTCCATGGTTTGAAGGAAAGCACAGAAACTGTGCTCCCAGTTTGGAACCTGGAGGAGAAGGCAGCTGAGAAGAGCCTGATGTAGCAAGCATTCATTTACCCCATAGGTAAAGGGTCCCTGGGATGATGCATTGGGATGGGCACATGCCTGGCTTTAGGCTCAGGCTGATCGCTGTCAAAATCCCAGCTCTGCCCTCATGAGCTGTAGGACTTGGATTAGATGTTCCCCCACAGGTGCCTCGGTAGCCAAATCTGTTGAATGTGTACGTTAATCTCTACCCTCCAGGTTCCTGCAAGGGTGGGAAAAAATGCACGCAGGCGGTATGCTTAGCAGATTGTCTGATGCACGGGACAAGGCAATAAAGGTTACCACCACTCGCCCCTTTCCTACTCTCCAGCCAGATTCCCATCTGGAATTTCTACCAGCTACCAGAAGTTTCACTAGCTGATTTCCCCTCAAAAGGAGGAGGTTATTACAATGAAGATGTTACCCTTGAAGAGAAATGGATGAGTCTTCAGTTCTTGTACCTGTGGTAACAATAAAAATAAATAACTAATGATTATTGCAGGTTAATTATGTTTCTGGCACTGAGCCAAATATTTTACATTTATTCTTTTCTTAATACTTATGACATTTTTAAGATGCAGGCAGTTTTTCTGTCTACTTTCTTTGGGCTTGATTTGCTGTACCTTATTCACTTTCTTGAGATGAAAATTAAAAACACCAAATCTCAATCTTTCTTCCTTTTTAATGTGTATTGAAAGCTAAAACTCTCTCTAAGCACTCCCTTTGCTGCAACTTAATAATTTTATTTTTTTAAAGATTTTTATTTATTTCTTGACACAGAGAGGCACAGCGAGACAGGGAACACAAGCAGAGGGAGTGGGAGAGGGAGAACAGGCCTCCCGCGGAGCAGGAAGCCCGATGCAGGACTCGGTCCCAGGACCCTGGGATCATGACCTGAGCCGATGGCAGACGCTTAATGACTGAGCCAACCAGGTGCCCCTGCAACTTAATAATTTTAATGTCACATCTTCATTTCACTTACTTCAAAATATTTCCTAATTCCCAATGTGATTCTTATTTGAGCCAAAACTGAAAATTAGATGTGTATGCTTAATTTCCAGTAAGTTGGAAATTTCCAGTTATGATTCTGTGAACAAGATCTATTTTAATTTCACTGTGGTCAGAGAAAATACTAGAAGTGATGTCAGGTTTTGAAATTTGTTGATACTTGCATTATGGTCTGGCATGTAGACAGCTTTGGTAAGCTTTCTATTGTGTACTTGAAAAGAATATTTTCTTCCATTGTTCGTTATACTGTTCTCTAATGTCAGTTTGGTAAATTTGTTAATGTGCTGTTTGAATTATTTATATTCTTCCTGATTGTGTGTGTAAGCTTGTTCTGTCAGCTATTGAGAGAAGTGTGTTAAAGTCTCATTTTGATGTGGAGTGTCTATTTTGCCTTCCACTTTTATCAGTGTTTCTTTTATATATTTTGAAGCTGTATTACAGATTAAAGTTGTCATAACAGGTAGGCTGATTATTTTATCACAGTTAAATGTCCTTTTTTATCTCTAGTAACACATCTTGCTTTAAAATTTACTTTGCCTGATTTTAGTATAACTATGTTACCTTTCTCTTTGTGTTTATGTATTTTTTATTCCTTTACATTCAGATTTTTTAGGGCCTTATATTTCTGGGGTTTTTTGGTGACAGTGTTATTGAGATATAATTGACATACCATACCATTCACCCATTTCAAATATAAAAGTCAATAATTTTAGTATATTCACAGTTGCGCAACTATAACTATAATCTATTTTAGAATATTTTCATTACCCCAGAATGAAACCCCATACCCTTTAGCTGTCACCCACATCGACCCTCATTCTTCCTAGCCCTAAGCAACCACTACTGTACTTTCTTTCTCTATAAATTTGTCTAGTCTGGACATTTCATATAAAGGGAATTATACAATACGTGGTCCTTTGTCATTGACTACTTTTATTTAGCATTATGTTTTCAGTGTTCATCCATGTTGTGGTGTGTATACTGATACTCCATTTATTTTTATTGTCAAAATATATTTCATTGTATGGATATGCCAGATATTTTCCCAATTTCTACCTTTTGGCAATTATGAATAATGCTTGTATGAGCATTCATGGGCAAATTTTTTGTGGATATAGTTTCTTCTCTTTAGTATATACCTGGAGTAGAATTTTTGAGTCAAATGATAACTGTGTTTAACTTTTTTAGAAACTGCCAGACTGTTTTCCAAAGTGACTATACCATTTTACATTCCCAGCAATAGTGTATGATGCTCTGATTTCTTCATATCCTCAACAACACTTCTCATTATCTCACTTCTTCTTTGTAACCATCCTTGTGGGTATGAAGTGGTTTCTCAGTATGATTTTTATTTGCATTCCTCTCATGACTAATGATGCTGGGCATCCTTTCATGTGTTTATTGGCTATTTGCATATCTTCTTTGGAAAAATATCTGTTCAGATCTCTTGCCCATTTTTAATTGGGTTCTTTGTCTTTTTTTAAGTTCTGAGAGGTCTTTATGTAGGCTAGAGACAAATCCCTTATGAGATACATGTTTTACAAAAATTTTCTTTCATTCTGAGTTGCCTTTTTAGTATCTTCATAGTATTCTTTGAAGCACAAAAGTTTGAATTTTGATGAAGTCTCATTTATCCATGTTTCCTTTGGTGCTTACACTTTTGGTTTTATATCTAAGAAATCATTGCCAAATCCAAGATCATGAAGATGTATGTCTATGTTTTTCTAACGGTTTTGTAGTTTTAGTTTTTACATTTAGGTCTTTGATACATTTTGAGTTAATTTTGTATATGGTGTGAGGTAAGGGTCCAATTTCATTCTTTTGCCTATGGCTGTCCAGCTTTCTCAGCACATTTGTTGAAAAGATGATTCTTTCTCCATTTACTTGTCTTGGCACCTTTGCCAAAAATCAATTAACTGTAAATGTGAGGGTTTATTTTCGGATTCTCTGTTCTATTCCATTGATCTGTATGTCTGTTCTTATGTCAGTACCATATTGTCTTGATTACTGTTTCTCTGAAGTAAGTTTTGAAATGGGGAATTGCAAGTCCTCTAGCTTTGTTCTTCCTGTTCAAAATTGTTTGGCTACTCTGGGCTCTTGAATTTCCATATGAATTTTAGGTTCAGTTTGTCAAACTATACGAAGAATTCAGCTGAAATTTTGATAGGGTGTGCACTATGTCTGTAGATCAGTTTGCCATCTTAACAATATTGAATCTTCTGCTCCATGAATATTTATTTTATTAACTTTATTCCAAAATATTTTTTTTACTTTTTATGCCATTTTAAATAGTATTATTGTTTTCTCGATCTTATTTTCACGTTGCTCTTTGGTATTATATAGGAATACAATTGATATCTGTGTATCTATTTTGGTATCCTACAAAATTGCTGAACTTATTTTTTTTAAAGTTTTTTATTTTTATTTTTTTAAAGATTTTTTATTTATTTATTTGACAGAGAGAGAGAGACAGTGAGAGAGAAAACACAAGCAGGGAGGTGGAAGAGGGAGAAGCAGGCTTCCTGCTGAGCAGGGAGCCCGATGTGGGGCTCGATCCCAGGACCCTGGGACCATGACCTGAGCCGAAGGCAGACGCTTAATGACTGAGCCACCCAGGCGCCCCAGTTTTAGTAGTTTTTTAGTGGATTCCTTAGCCTTCTTTTGGTACAAGATCATATTAATTTAAAATAAAGACAGTTTTACTTCTTTCTTTCCAATCTGGATGCATGTTATTTTACTTTCTTGCCTAATTGCCCTGGCTATCCTCTTTAGTAAAATGTTGAAGAGAAGTGATGAGAGCAGACCTCTTTGTCTTGCTACTGATTATAGGGAAAAAAATTCAGTCTTTTGCCATATTGCATTTTTCTTAGTTAAATATTCACCTTTAGTAATAACCCCACAAAATGCAGATCTACTCCCTTGCTCATCCCTAGCATCAACCAAGAGAATTCTGAATTATTGTTCTGCCATTTAGGCTTTCTCACCTCAGTATTTGCTTTAAAATGAAGTTTCCAGAGTTAATGACTTTATTTATTAATGATGTTATTTTACATTTAGTACAGTTCTTCAGTTCAGATATGTGTTTTATACATGAGTATGATGTGGTGATTCTGTCAAAAATATGTTCAGGGAAAAATCATTCCGAAATCTTAACTTAAATTTTTTTGTGGGGGTAGTATGAACCACAGTATTCTTCTTGATTTTATAAATTAATTAAGAAAGATAACTTAAGATAACTGATAATTTTTTTTAAAAAATTAGTGAGTTGGGCGCCTGGGTGGCTCAGTCGGTTAAGCTTCTGCCCTTGGCTCAGGTCATGATCCCAGGGTCCTGGGATGGAGTCCCACATTGGACTCCATGCTCAACAAGGAGTTTGCTTCTCCCCCTGCCCCTCCTCCCTGTTTGTGCTGGCATGAGAGCTCGTGTTCTCTCTCTCGCAAAAATAAATAAATAAAATATTTTCAAAAATAAATAAAAAATTAATGAGAATAATAAAACAAGATTGCTTTGTATGTGTTAGACACTTTTTAAAGCATTTTTAATTGTTCAAGTCTCATGAATTATGTAGGTATGTAGTAATTATTATCCCATATCAAAGATGAGGAAACTGAAGCACATGGATATAAATAATTTACACAAGAAACATAGCTAATAAGAAGTAGAGGTAGGATTTGAGCCCAAGAAATCTGATTTTTGAGACTGTGTTTTTGATTGCCAAATGAGGATAAGCAAATAAATTACTTAGCAGGGCATGTTAGGTAGTAAATGTTCAATAATTGGAGGTTCTAATTGTTATTTTCTTATTGTTCCAAATGAAGCTTAGTATTATTCTTCAGAATTATAATCCTTATTTTTTAGGATTATTTCTTTAGAAACATGTCTCTATGATTCACAGTGCTGCACCAATCCAGACACATGAAAAGAGTAATTAAAATGTTCCTCATTAGCATTCAAAAACAGGAAAACTTAAATAAATATTTAAAATTATAACACTGTGTTTTATTTATTTAGCGACCATTTATTGAATTGCCATTATGTTCAGATCACCAGAGTAGTCTCTGGGATTAAAGAAGTAGAAGAAATTATAATTGAACAACACAGGTTTGAACTGTGTGGGCCCACTTATACCCAGATTTTCTTCAATAAATACAGTACAGTACTGTAGATGTATTTTCTCTTCCTTATGATTTTTTTTTTAAGATTTCATTTATTTATTTGAGAGAGAGCATGAGCAGGGGGAGGGGGCATAGGGAGAGGAAGAAGAGACGCCCTGCTGAATAAGGAGCCCTTCATGGGGCTTGATCTCAAGACCCTAGAATCATGACCTGAGCCGAAGGCAGAGGCTTAACTGACTGAGCCACCCAGGCACCCCATCTTCCTTATGATTTTCTTAATAATGTTTTCCTTTCTTTAGCTTAATTTATTGTAAGAGTATAACATATAATACATATAACATACAAAATATGTGTTAATCAACTGTTTATGTTACCGGTAAGGCTTCTGGTCAACAGTAGGCTATTAGTAGTTAAGTTTTTGGGGAATCAAAAGTTATACATGGATTTTCAACTGCACAGGGGGTTGGCACCCCTAACCCCATTATTGTTCAAGGGCCAACTGTAATATGATAAGGATGACAGAGGAGTGCACAACTACCTAAGAGAGTAAATGGAGGAAGGGGAATGCTGAGTGTGGATTGCCCATGGAACTGGCCAGATTTGATGTTGCAAATGAGAAGTGTGGTGCTGAAGTATTTGGGGAGTTAGTGCCCTGCAGCGGTTAAGGAATTGGAGAGATTGGCATGCCCAGGTTCAAATTCGAACATTATCACTGAGTAAGTAGCTGGTTGATCGGACAAATGCTGTGACCTTCTATAATTTTCCTTTTTAATTTTAGAATGGGAATAATATTGCCTACTTCAAAATGTTTAATAAGAATTAAAATATATTATGCATTACTAAAGATGTTACATGGCAGAAAGACAGTGGTCCATAAATAGAGAACTTTGTGGAGTGATGGAAATGATTTAGGTGATGGTTACAGGGGTACATACATTTATCAAAGCCCATAGAACTCAACACTTAGTTGCACTGAATTATATGGAAGTTACCTAAGTAGTTTTGATTTTAAAAATCACCAATTACCTCTTACAAACTTCTTGGGCTTGATGACTTTCTTTTTTAAAAAGTTTTTTTAAACATCTTTCAAAGTGGCATGAGCCAGACTTGTTAGCCTGTCTTTAGTATCTAATGACTCTCCAAAAGTCCCCAGATATAGTCATTGTATAGTTCAGAGCTAAGAGGAAATATTCTCTGTGTCTCAGAAGGCTTTGTGTCTTGTAATATTCCTATACTGTGATGGTTAATTTTATGTGTCAACTTGCAGGGTGTTTTTGGCTAAAACTAACATTTAAATAGGTAAACACTGAGTAAAGCAGATTGTCTTCCACCATGTGAATGGCTCTAATGCAATCAGTTGAAGGCCTGAGTAGAACAGAAAGATCAACCTCTCCCAAGCAAGAGAGAATGCTCCAGCACACCACCTTTGGACTTGAACTGGAACATGAACTCTCTTGGGTCTTCAGCCTGCTTGCCAACCCTTTAGATTTTAGACTTGCCAGCCTCATAATCACGTGAACCAAATCTTTATAATAAATCTCTCTCTTTATATTTACACATTTTGTTTTTTTCCCCTCTGGAAAACACTAATACATATACTAAATTATGCAATGAGATGCTTTTCTTTATAGTGGGTCAGTCCCTTGTGGGATTTTTAGATGTATAGCTTCCTGTAAAGAAGCGCTTTCTAGTGAATGACTTTGATGACACTTGCTAATTTGGCACATGAATGTGAAAGGGAGAAATATTTAAATTTATCATGTGTGTTTAGTGCCAGATACTCTAATAGAGTCATTATATAAAAGGTCAGTCCTGGGATAAAATCAAATAAATTAAGCACTGTTAAATTTATACTATTAAATTGTGTCTTTTCTTTTTTCCTGCTGATTTTGAAAAGCATAGAAGTTAAATTATTATAGAGGCAATAAATCCTGAGTAATTTCGTCTTTGTTTCTTAAGTTGACTCCTCCTTGGGACAGCTCTCCAAGGAAAAAATTAGTAAAAAGTTTTAAAATCCTTAAACTAAAGAACTCTATTAGCCATAAAGTCCATGATAAATTTACTACTGCTTTTAAAAACAACAACAAAACTTCATTAAAAAAAATATGTGCCCACTGGGGCACCTGGGTGGCTCAGTCAGTTAATTGCCAACTCTTGATTTCGGCTCAGGTCATGATCTCAGGGTTGTGAGATCAAGCCCTGTGTCAGGCTCTGCGCTGGGTGTGGAACCTGCTTAAGATTCTCTCTCCCTCTCCCTCTACCCCCCTCTAAATATATATCTATTTAGATAAATATATATATTATATATTATTATAAAATAAATATATATTTAGATATATATTTTATATATATACCATTGTATATATTTTATATATATATACCCATTATATACCATTATATATACCTATATATATATTTAGATATATGTTTATATATATATATATATATACCCATTGAAGAATTATTTCAGCAGATAATTTAAGGTAAAAGCTGAGTACATGTAAACATAATGGACTTCTACAATGCTTTGCACACACTCCTCAAATATTTGTTGACTAAATGAATGGATCAATAAGAAAGCAACATGTAGAGAGCTGCAGATGCAATTTATTATAAATATGCAACTTTAAAACCAGGAATTGGCTGATATGCAGGAAGTAACCTCCCATGGGAAACCACTGAGACCTGCACCGCACACAGGGCTTGGCAAATAACACATAGTGATAAATGTTTGCAAACTCAATCATTAAATGTAAGGTCTGTGTGGGAAATACAGTTTTTTTCAATGTCTGTGATAGGAAACTGCCTTCTAGTTGAAATCGCCTTGTAATAAGCTGCCCTGGCACTTAACAAACCAAAATTTATGGAGTCAAGTTGTTTTCCCTCTACAGAGCTGCATCCTGCAGAGACGGGAGCCAGAGGGGTTGTGTAGCAGGAGCTCCTTTGGTGATTCACGAGCAGCAGGGCTGAGAGCTCAGCCTGCAGACTGCCTGGGGGGCTTGTTAAATAAAGAGTCTGGTCCAGCAGGTCTGGGTGGGGCCGAGACTCTGCACGTCTAACAAGCTCCCAGGTGATGCCCAGATGGGGTCCATGGAACACACTTGGGGCAGCAAGGTATAGGAAGAGGAAGAGGGAGATTGCCGGATAAACGGGCAGACTAAGCATACGGGGTGATGGGAAACACTGGAGAAGACAAGTTATAAGGAGTCACTTAACTTTTCGGAATCCAAATGGTCTCGTGGGGAAAATGGGTATAATAATAATGATGATGATAGGAGGATAATACGTCATGGGATCCCTAGGAGAACTAATGAACCACTAATAAAAACGTAGGCGCACGCTCCGCACGTAGCCTTTGCGCCGCAGACACTTGCTGACGCAATGGGGAGCACAGGTCACGTGCTGTCTGTAGGTGCAAGGAGTCCGCTCCTCGTCCCTCTTCGTGCCAAGGACGGTGCTCCCTACTGAGCAGAGGCTCGGGCCGCGTTTGCTCAGTCCAGTTAGTAGCAGAGCAATCGATGTCTGTAAAGACAGTGGCACCTGGACGATGGCTCCTGTGGCACCAACAGGAGAGAATCGTCACCGAGAAAGCGGTAACTCTGAGACCTTGGGGAACTTCAGGCTCTTCTGAGCCAGCAGTGGGAGACAGAACCAGCGCCTCCCAGTAAAAGTACGGTGTTAGGATAGTTGATCTTTCCTATCCTTTGGTATAAATTATGTCCAAAATCACCTACCTTCTTTTTTTTTTTTAAGATTTTATTTATTTATTTGACAGAGAGAGACACCACGAGAGGGAACACAAGCAGGGGGAGTGGGAGAGGGAGAAGCAGGCGGGGCTCAATCCCAGGACCCTGGGATCATGACCTGAGCCTAAGGCAGAGGCCCAACAACTGAGCCACCCAGGCACCCCCAAAATCATCTACCTTCAATACAAGGCCGGGCCCGTGGGGTTGGGTGGCTCAGCCGCTCTGGGGCACAGCCTGCGGGGGTATGATTAGTGTCCCAGAGACCCAAGTCATCCTCCCGATTCTCTGACTCTGGCCCCAGCCACCCGTGTTGCCCTGGATGATGCTCTGCTGAGGGTGAGGTGAGGGTCTGGTGAACAATTTGTAGAGTCCCCAACAAAACTCCCCAGCACCACAGCAGGAATGCAGGTAGAGGATCCTGAGAATGACCCGCCACTTCACTTAAATCTTATCATCTTATTCTGGTGAGCAGACATGGGAATCTCTCAGCACCTTGAGAAAGCCTGGTTTCATCAACTTTCAGTGTAAATCTAGAGTAAATCACTTAACTTTTGCTAAAACAAATTAGATACTATTGAAATCTGATCAAAGTATTTAGACACAGTACTTTTAAAAGGTGTTCTTTCTCTCCCTCTCATGATCTGTTGATCCCAGGAGAAAAAAGAAGCTGGTGTCATCTTACCGAAGGATTCCATTAAATATGTTCTAGAGTCAGATGGGTAGCCAAGCTTTGCTTCTTTATTGGCTGAGCAAGTAATTGCTTCCATTTAATTTCACACCATATTTTTAAAAATTTATTGTCACATTTCTAAATTAAGATTGCACGAATTTTCATAGAATGGTTTTAATTTGTAAGGTCATAATTGACAGGTAATTTCCATAACTATTTTCTTTCGATTAGAATTTCTTACACATATATCACACACATATATTTGCTACTCCAGGTTAGGTAAGTTTTAGGTCAGAATAATCCACTATATTGATATATTTTTTATAACCTTAGGGAAAAATATTTCATGAACAATATAAGATAGTTTGCAACTTTTTAAGAAATTTTTAATTTCAGTTAGTTAACATACAGTGTCATACTAGCTTCAGGTGTATGATATAGTAACTCAACACTGCCATACATCACCCAGTGTTCTCCATGACAAGGGCCCTCCTTAGTCCCCATCACCCGTTCCCTCCCCCCTTACCTCTGCTAACCACCAATCTGCTCTCTCTAGTTAAGAGTGTTTCCTGGTGTGTGTGTGTGTGCACGCATGTGTGTGTCTCTCTCTCTTTTTCCCTTTCCTGTTTTGTTTTTCAAATTCCACATATGAGTGAAATCAGATCATATTTGTCTTTTTCTGACTATTTCACTTAGCATCATACTCTCTAGTTCCATCCATGTCATTGCAAATGGCACGGTTTCATTCTTTTATATGGCTCAGTAATTATATCACTTCTTTATCCACACATCTATTGATGGACACTTGGGCTGCCTCCATATTTGGCTGTTATAAATAATGCCACCAACAACATAGGGGTGCATGTATTCCTTTGAATTAGTGTTTTGTATTCTTTGGGCAAATACCCAGTAGTTCAATTTCTCATTGGGTAGGAACCTCCATACTGTTTTCCACAGTGGCTGCACCAGTTTGCATTCCCACCAAGAGTGCAAGAGGGTTCCTTTTTCTCCACATCCTTGCCAACACTTGTTTCTTGTGTTGCTGATTTTAGCAATTCTGACAGGAGTTAGGTGGTATCTCATG
This sequence comes from Zalophus californianus, assembly GCF_009762305.2. Classification (NCBI taxonomy): domain Eukaryota; kingdom Metazoa; phylum Chordata; class Mammalia; order Carnivora; family Otariidae; genus Zalophus; species Zalophus californianus. The sequence goes on from NC_045603.1 coordinate 77,196,038, forward strand.
GTAGTTTTGATTTGCATTTCCCTGATGACAAGTGGTGTTGAGCATCTTTTCATATGTCTGTTGGCTATCTGGATGTCTTCTTCGGAGAAATGTCTGTTCATGTCTTCTGCCCATTTTTTAATTGGATTATTTGGTTTTTGAGTGTTGAGTTGTATCACTTCTTTATGTATTTTGGATGCTAACCCTTTATCAGCTATGCCATTTGCAAATATCTTCTTGCATTTAGTAGGTTGCCTTTTAGTTTTGTTGATTGTTTCCTTTCCTGTGCAGAAGCTTTTTATTTTGATGTAGTTCCAATAATTTATTTTTTAGTTTGTTTCTCTTGCCTTAGGGGACGTATCTAGAAAAAAAATTGCTACAGCCGATGTCAGAAAAGTTATTGCCTATGTTCTCTTCTAGGATTTTTATGGTTTCAGGTCTCACATTTAGGTCTTTAATCCATTTTGAATTTATTTTTGTTTGTAGTGTAAGAAAATGATCCAGTTTCATTCCTTTGTGTGTTGCTGTTTGCAGCTTTTATTAATTTTTCTTCAGGCTTTGCTTAAGAATTGGTTATGTCACAACTCAGTTGGATCCAATTATTGATAATCTTACAGAATCTGCATCTTAATACCTCTTAGAAGGTCAAGGACAGTTGTGATGATGGCGTCTTTAGGGAGAACATTTTTTTAAAAGATTTATTTATTTATTTTAATGAGAGAGAGAGTGCACTCTCATGCAAGTGGGTACAGGAGGGGGGTCAGAGGGAGAGAAACTCAAGCAGACTCCTGTTGTCTAACAGGTCCTCTCTCTCTCTCTCTCTCTCTCTCTATATATATATATATATATTTTTTTTTTTTTTTTTTTTTTTGCCAGAGAGAATATCTTTAAAATCAAACTCAACATTTTTGACAGAGGTTCTCAACATTCACTTGACTTATAGTCAGTAAATGGTTCTATCCTGCAGCTCACCAAGGGCTGTAATTTGTGGTCATTTAATCCTGAAAGATCCACCAGGAAGCAAAATTAGGACAGTCTTTAGATATTTTAGGGAATGTGTCTATGGCTGTGTATGTGATTTTAAAGCATGAGGGTTTTTTGTTTTTAATATCTTAAATAATGTTGGGCATGCTCTATGGTATATATCAGGCATCCCCAGCCCATTGGTTTATGTATTGAAGCAGACACAGAGCTTCTTCCTTAAAAAGGCACTCTCTCTGTCCATCAGTGTTCTCTAGGTCCACCTAACCCTTACTCCTTCATGTTCAAAAGAGGATTCTCACTTTGCCTCCACTTGACTGGTTATAAAGAATAGGGAATATCCTCCAATGTGGAAGTTGTCTGCTGCAAGTTCTAACCAGAGACTGACTCTCTGCCATCAAATGCTCAGTTCTGAGACATAATGTTTATTGTTATTATTTCATAGCCTTCATGACATAGCATTTATCTTATCTGCTCATTTGGTATCTGCATTCCTTCAATACCATATCATTCACTGCCATCTGCCTAGTGGTTGTCACATAATAGGTGCTCAGTAAAATTCGTGCAATACTTGAATGAGTATAAACCGAGGAATATGTAAGCCATCCATTCCTGTATATATTAGAAATTTTACTCTTGTATCAAGATGTTCAGATCAGGGGCGCCTGGGTGGCTCAGTCAGTTAAGAGTCTGCCTTCAGCTCAGGTCATGATCCCAGGGTCCTGGGATTGAGCTTGCTTCTCCCTCTGCCTCTTCCTCTGCCTCCCTCCCTCTCTGTCTGTCTCTCATGAATAAATAAATAAAATCTTAAAAAAAAAAAATGTTCAGCCGTCGCTCGCCAATGCCAGCGCCGCCTCTAGCTCACCGAGCTCTAGCCGAAGGAGAAGGGGGTAAGTAAGGAGGTTTCTGTACCATGGCTCCTAAAAAGCAGACTGCCTGCAAATCCACCAGTGGTAAAGCACCAAGGAAGCAACTGGCTACAAAAGCCGCTCGCAAGAGTGCGCCCTCTACTGGGAGGGGGGTGAGGAAACCTCATCGTTACAGGCCTGGTACTGTGGCACTTCGTGAAATTAGACGTTATCAGAAGTCCACCGAACTTCTGATCCGCAAACTTCCTTTCCAGCGTCTGGTGCGAGAAATTGCTCAGGACTTCAAAACAGATCTGCGCTACCAGAGTGCAGCTATTGGTGTTTTGCAGGAGGCAAGCGAGGCCTATCTGGTGGGTCTCTTTGAAGACACCAACCTGTGTGCTATCCATGCCAAACGTGTCACCATTATGCCAGAAGACATCCAGCTAGCGCGCCGCATACGTGGAGAACGTGTTTAAGAATCCACCATGATGGAAAACATTTCATTCTTTAAAAAAAAAAAAAAATTTCTCTTCTTCCTGTTATTGGTAGTTCTGAACGTTAGATATTTTTTTTCCATGGGGTCAAAAGGTACCTAAGTATATGATTGCAAGTGGAAAAATAGGGGACAGAAATCAGGTATTGGCAGGTTTTCCACTGTCATTTGTGTGTGAATTTTTAATATAAATGTGGGGACATAAAGCATTAATGCAAGTCAAAATGTTTCAGCAGTTCAACTTTATAACAATTATAAATAAATTATAAATAAACCTGTTAATTTTTCTGGACAATGCCAGCATTTGGATTTTTTTAAAACAAGTAAATTTCTTATTGACGGCAACTAAATGGTGTTTGTAGCATTTTTATCATACAGTAGATCCATGCATTCGCTATACTTTTCTAACTGAGTTGTCCTACATGCAAGAACATGTTTTTAATGTTGTCTGTCTTCTGTGCTGTTCCTGTAAGTTTGCTATTAAAATACATTAAACTATAAAAAAAAAAGATGTTGAGATCATCCTAGATCTGGGGCATGCAGGGCACACCACTTGAGGCCCCTCATAGAATTGCCTTTAGCAGGTTGTGCCTCGGCACTGTTTTTGTCCTACAGTAAGTGACATTGTAAAAAAACAGCTATGTGTAATTATTCTTCATAACTCTGGGCTTGGGGATAGAGTTACGGCCATCACCTGTACATCATCAGGTGACTTCTTTATGCAAACACAAAGACAAAAGTCCTCTCCTGAATTACAGATTTGTTTCTAAATGATGGATAAATTTCTTTGCTAGTCAAAGTTGTGCCCTTGATGAACAGCTGCTTGGTCTTGTATATTATGCTTCTCTGTTGGCTAGTCTTCCTCTTCCTCTTGGGCTTTTTATTTTCCCTCAGTAATTTATTTTATGTGATTTTTATATATATTTTTGTATGTTGCCTCAGTTACTTTGTGGAAGGAAAGGGCAAAAAATAAATAAGTAAAGCACTAACTTAATAGTTGTTTGTTTGTTCCTTCTGAATGCAACCAGGATAGGAAATATACATGTCATTGCTATCCCTAAATGATAATCACTCTTGGGGATAGTATCTTTCACCTAATACAAATGTTAACATATTCATCATTTGGAGGGACAGTACTTTACAGATGTGAATGATTTATACTTCCTTATCTTCCTTCAATAGCATCTTCCCCGTTTCCTCTCTTTGGGTTCCATCCATTCTCTGAGATCCAATTCAACTTCCACTTCCTTCCAAGAGCATGTTCATACCTCCTCATCTTTCTTTAGTGTTTTCTTAAAACATATTGTACACACATCAGTAAGCAAACTAGTCATGTGCTTTTATTTCCTGTATGAGTATCTTGAACCATGCTTTAAGCCTTGTGTTGATTTTCAGGGCAGGCGTGGCATGGCCCTGAACTCAGACTGTCTACTTCTTTAAGGAAAGTGCTAAGCTTTTTGGAATACCCACTTTTCCCACAAGGGTTTAGTGCATTTCACTGCATAAACCAGGCAGTCATTACAGTATCTCTTGAATTAATTTCTTTTGGGCTTCATTTACCCTGCCATGTGTTATAAAGAGCATTTGACTGTGAACAGAGAATCCTGGGTTCTGGAACTCACACCAAAGTAACCAGCTACATGGGCTGTGGAAGGGCTGGACCTCTCTGGATCTTAGTTTCTAAATCTAACTAAAAAATATTTTCAGTGATTTTTTTTCTCTTCTAGTTACAAAATTTCATGAGTGTCTAGTACTATTGCCTTCAATACCAATAAACTACTGACCATTATTATTAATGAATAACTTGTCTCCATTGCAACCAGTACTATTACCCCAATACAAACATGTTAATATATTAAAATAGAGTTTATATTTTAATAACACTCCAAACTTCTCATTGAATACTTAGCTTGGAATATTTACATGTAAGTTCTAAATGGGTCAACCACAAATTCATGAAAACTTACTTTTTTAAATGTTTGAGTTGTTTAGTGACCTCAAAATTGACCTTATTGTCTTTCTGCTGATCTTAACATTCATCTTTACTATTGACAATTTTTATAAAAGATGGAAGTTTAAGAAAAAAATATATATTCTTTAATTATGTTTAAGAAATGACGGACAGTGTATTTTAAAATCAATAATATATGGAAAACAATTTACCATGCTAATGGACATCAAAAGAAAGCTGGGGTGGCAATCCTTGTATCAGACAAATTAGATTTTAAATCAAAGACTATAATAAGAGATGAGGAAGGACACTATATAATACTTAAAGGATCTATCCAACAAGAAGATCTAACAGTTTTAAATATTTATGCCCCTAACATGGGAGCAGTCAATTACATAAGCCAATTAATAACAAAATCAAAGAAGCAAATCGACAATAATACACTAATAGTAGGGGACTTTAACAGGCCCCTCACTGAAATGGACAGATCATCTAAGCAAAAGATCAACAAGGAAATAAAGGCTTTAAATGACACGCTGGACCAGATGGGACTTCACAGATATTTTCAGAACATTCCATCCCAAAGCAACAGAATGCACATTCTTCTCTAGTGCCCATGGAACATTCTCCAGAATAGATCACATCTTGGATCACAAATCAGGTCTCAACCAGTACCAAAAGATTGGGATCATTCCCTGCATATTTTCAGACCACAATGCTTTGAAACTAGAACTCAATCACAAGAGGAAAGTCGGAAAGAACTCAAATACGTGGAGGCTAAAGAGCATCCTACTAAAGAATGAATGGGTCAACCAGGAAATTAAAGAAGAATTAAAACAATTCATGGAAACCAATGAAAATGAAAACGCAACTGTTCAAAATCTTTGGGATGCAGCAAAGGCGGTCCTGAGAGGAAAGTATATAGCAATACAAGCCTTTCTCAAGAAACAAGAAAGGTCTCAAATACACAACCTAACCCTAAAGGAGCTGGAGAAAGAACAGCAAATAAAGCCTAAACCCATCAGGAGAAGAGAAATAGTAAAGATCAGAGCAGAAATCAATGAAATAGAAACCAAAAGAACAGTAGAACAGATCAACGAAACTAGGAACTGGTTCTTTGAAAGAATTAATAAGATTGATAAACCCCTGGCCAGACTTATCAAAAAGAAAAAAGAAAGGAACCAAATAAATAAAATCATGAATGAAAGAGGAGAGATCACAACCAACACCAAAGAAATACAAACAATTATAAGAACATATTATGAGAAACTATACGCCAGCAAATTAGACAATCTGGAAGAAATGGATGCATTCCTAGAGACATATAAACTACCAAAACTGAACCAGGAAGAGATAGAAAACCTGAACAGACCCATAACCACTAAGGAAATAGAAGCAGTAATCAGTCTCCCAACAAACAAGAGCCCAGGGCCAGATGGTTTCTCAGGGGAATTCTACCAAACATTTAAAGAAGAATTAATACCTATTCTTCTGAAACTGTTCCAAAAAATAGAAATGGAAGGAAAACTTCCAAACTCATTATATGAGGCCAGCATCACCTTGATCACAAACCAGACAAAGACCCCATCAAAAAGGACAATTACAGACCAATATTCCTGATGAACATGGATGCCAAAATTCTCACCAAAATACTAGCCAATAGGATCCAACAGTACATTAAAGGGATTATTCACCACAACCAAGTGGGATTTATTCCTGGGCTGTAAGTTTGGTTCAACATCCACAAATCAATCAGTGTGATATAATACATTAGTAAAAGAAAGAACAAGAACCATATGATCCTCTCAATAGATGCAGAAAAAGCATTTGATAAAGTACAGCATCCTTTCTTGATTAAAACTCTTCAGAGTATAGGGATAGAGGGTACATACCTCAATTTCATAAAAGCCATCTATGAAAAACCCACAGCGAATATCAGTCTCAATGGGGAAAAACTGAGAGCTTTCCCCCTAAGGTCAGGAACGCAGCAGGGATGTCCACTGTCACCACCACTATTCAACATAGTACTAGAAGTCCTAGCCTCAGCAGTCAGACAACAAAAAGAAATCAAAGGCATCTAAATCAGCAAAGAAGTGAAACTCTCACTTTTTGCAGATGATATGATACTTTATGTGGAAGACCCAAAAGACTCCACCGCAAAACTGCTAGAACTCATACAGGAATTCATTAAAGTGGCAGGATATAAAATCAATGCACAGAAATCAGTGGCATTCCTATACACCAACAACAAGACAGAAGAAAGAGAAATTAAGGAGTCGATCCCATTACAATTGCACCCAAAACCATAAGATGCCTAGGAATAAATCTAACCAAAGAGGCAAAGAATCTGTACTCAGAAAACTATAAAATACTTATGAAAGAAATTGAGGAAGACACAAAGAAATGGAAAAACGTTCCATGCTCATGGATTGGAAGAACAAATATTGTGAAAATGCCTATGCTACCTAGAGCAATCTACACATTTAATGCAATCCCCATCAAAATACCATCCACTTTTTTCAAAGAAATGGAACAAATAATTCTAAAATTTGTATTGAATCAGAAAAGACCCCGAATAGCCAAAGGAATGTTGAAAAAGAAAAGCAAAGCCGGCAGCATCACAATTCCGGACTTCCAGCTCTATTACAAAGCTGTCATCATCAAGACAGTATGGTACTGGCACAAAAACAGACACATAGATCAATGGAACAGAATCAAGAGCCCAGAAATGGACCCTCAACTCTATGGTCAACTCATCTTCGACAAAGCAGGAAAGAATGTCCAATGGAAAAAAGACAGTCTCTTCAACAGATGGTGTTGGGAAAATTGGACAGCCACATGCAGAAGAATGAAACTGGACCATTTCCTTACACCACACACAAAAATAGACTCCAAATGGATAAAAGACCTAAATGTGAGACAGGAATCCAGCAAAATCCTTGAGGAGAACACAGGCAGCACCCTCTTCGACCTCAGCCGCAGCAACTTCTTCCTAGAAACATCACCGAAAGCAAGGGAAGCCAGGACAAAAAGGAACCATTGGGACTTCATCAAGATAAAAAGCTTTTGCACAGCAAAGGAAACAGTCCACAAAACCAACAGACAATCAACAGAATAGCAGAAGATATTTGCAAATGACATATCAGTTAAAGGGCTAGTATCCAAAATCTATAAAGAACTTATCAGACTCAACACCCAAAGAACAAATAATCCAATCAAGAAATGGGTAGAAGACATGAACAGACATTTCTGCAAAGACATCCAAATGGCCAACAGACACATGAAAAAGTGCTCAACGTCACTCGGCATCAGGGAAATCCAAATCAAAACCTCAATGAGATACCACCTCACACCAGTCAGAATGGCTAAAATTAACAAGTCAGGAAACGACAGATGTTGGCGAGGATGCGGAGAAAGGGGAACCCTCCTCCACTGTTGGTGGGAATGCAAGCTGGTGCAACCCCTCTGGAAAACAGTATGGAGGTTCCTCAAACAGTTGAAAATAGAGCTACCCTATGACCCAGCAATTGCACTACTGGGTATTTACCCCAAAGATACAAATGTAGTGATCCGAAGGGGTACGTGCACCCCAATGTTTATAGCAGCAATGTCCACAATAGCCAACCTTTGGAAAGAGCCAAGATGTCCATCAACAGATGAATGGATAAAGAAGATGTGGTGTATATACACAATAGAATATTATGTAGCCATTAAAAAAGTGAAATCTTGCCATTTGCAATGACGTGGATAGAACTAGAAGGTACTATGCTAAGCGAAATAAGTCAATCAGAGAAAGACAACTATCATATGATCTCACTGATATGAGGAATTTGAGGAACAAGACAGAGGATCATAGGTAAAGGGAGGGAAAAATGAAACAAGACAAAAGTGGAGGGGGAGATAAATCATAAGAGACCCTTAATCTCAGAAACAAATTCAGGGTTGCTGGAGTGGAGGGGGGTGGGAGGGATGGGGTGGCTGGGCGATGGACACTGGGGAGGGTATGTGTTATGGTGAGCGCTGTGAATTGTGTAAGACCGATGAATCACACACCTGTACCCCTGAAACAAATAATACATTATATGCTAACAAAAAAAGAATAAAAAAATAAATAAATATTCACATAAAAAAGTAAAATCAATAATATGACAGGCTTAATCTGAGCAAACCTCAAGGGTACACTGATGTGAAGTTATTGCATTTCCCATTTTTGAGGTTGTAAGCCATTTTAAAGAAAAACAAAGTATTGGTAAGACCGTGATCTTGTCTTATATCCAAAGGTCACATCCTTTACCAATCTTCCTCACATTAAATATAATTCTGAAATGCTATGAGATCTGAGAAATAAATTGAAAGTTTGAAAGGTTCTTTCTTCAGCTTTTTGGGTAATTGATTTTAGCATCAAAGGCAGAGTAGATGGTGGACATTACTCAGAATTGTTCACCCGTCTCTGACTTCCATGATCTCATCATGTTTTGTGTTTTATAATAACAAGAGCATGCTCCTAATCCATGCAAAGCACAGAGAATCTGTTAACAAAAACCCCACTTGACTCCTCATTCTTTAGCAGCAAACAAATTCCTTTTGTGATGATAGCACTTTGTTTATTGTCCCAGCCACTCGGGCACCCACGCCAGATGAAATCATTGTCTACAAACCTTTCTCAGTCCACCACTACTTGTGAAACCCTGTCAAACCACCTGTCATTTTTCGGTGACACCATCTGTCCGCAAGCACAGCCCACGCTTATTGTAGCTGTGCGCATGCGGTTATGGGGGGGAGGGCTGCACAAGCAACAGCGCACATTAATTATTCTCTCCCTTTTCTCAATTCAGTATTCTACACAATGCAAGAATCCCTCTATATAATACACACCCCAAGGGGAATTATTTAGCATCTGCCTGAAAACTTCCAGGAAGAGGCATCTCACTCTTATGCAAGAAGACACATTTTACTTTAATAGTTGAATTGTCAGAAAGGTTTTCCCGACCCTGAGCTGGAATCAACCTCGCTATAATGTGTACCTTGTAGGCCCCGTGCTTCCACCTGAGAGCCTGTTAGGTGTCTGACAATGGCTACCATGCTCCTTCTCTAACCATGTCTTTTATAAGCCAAACATCTCGTTTTTTTTTTTTTTTTTCGAGTTTGTCCCTCCTTTGCCAGATTTCTCATACAGTTATCTTTCTGATGACATTGCTTGGCTAGTCTTCGGATTATCTGTTTTCCCCATTTAAATACAGCACCCAGAATCTGAAATGGCTTCTTTTTATTTATGTTCAATTAGCCAGCATATAGCACATCATTAGTTTTGTTTTGTTTAAAGATTTTATTTATTTGACAGAGAGAGACACAGCGAGAGAGGAAACACAAGCGGAGGGGGCGGGTGGGAGAGGGAGAAGCGGCCTTCCTGAGGAGCAAGGAGCCTGATGCGGGGCACGATCCCAGGACCCTGGGATCGAAGGCAGACGCTTAGACTGAGCCACCCAGGCGCCCCGCACATTATTAGATTTTGGTGTAGTGTTCAACGATCCATCAGTTGTGTATAACACCCAGTGCTCATCACCACATGTGCCCAACGCATCACCTGGTTACCCCTTTCCCCACACCCCCCGCCCCTCCGTAACCCTCAGTTTGGTTCCCGGAGACCATAGTCTCTCGTGGTTCATCTCCCTCTCTGATTTCTTCCCATTCAGTTTTCCCTCCCTTCCCCTGTGGTCCTCCACGCTATTCCTTATGTTCCACATATGAGTGAAACCATATGATAATTGTCTTTCTCTGCTTGACTTGCTGAAATGGCTTTTCGAACTGTAGTTTGGTAAATTCAGGATAGGGAGAGATTATTTACTTGCCAGGCACTGGATTGATCCCATGTATCTATAATCCACCTGGAAATAATATATATTTTTTACATTAACAGGACTTTATGGCTCAGATGGGAGATGCAGTCAACATAAACCTTTGTTCTCATTTTTTGTTGATGTAAACATTTATGTCTCACCCATGACGAAATAAAACCGCATGAAAGGATCCATGTTTGTTTGTATTTAGTTTCACTTCCTAATATCAGCCTGAAATTTCAGATTTCCTGGAACTTCTTGTTTTTTTTTTTTTCCTGCTACTCATTATCTTAATACATTTTTTTCTAGCGATTTTAATTGACAGATTTGGTATGAATACCCCTGAATATTTATTTAAATCATTGATACATGTATTAAGTGAGAGCGGAACTAATATAAGCTTTGTGGCATATCTGTGGGACCTCTCTTCAAGTTGACCTCTATCTTATTCAAATTCTTGGATGTAGTTATTCCACTAGCTGTGAATTTACCTACTTTATTATCATCCAACTCACAATTCTGTCTCATCTACAGTGATATCATGAGACTCTTTGTCATGAGACTCTTTACCTTGCTGAAAGCATTCCTGTGATGGAGGGTAAGGAACTCTATCAAAACTATGGTTAGTCCTGTCAGTCATATCTCAATAAAGCTGAAAAAAATATATTTAAATAACAATCTTATTGTGTCTACTGATCATATTTCTTGTCCTTAGTGACAACCCCCCCCCAATAATCCCTTCTAGTATTTTGCCTGTGACTGATACTATGTTCACTAATCTCTTATTTTTAGGACACACCTTTCTAATTTTAAAAAATTGGAAAAATATTACCTTTAAGGGTTCTGGGACCATTTCTATCAACCATAATTTTTCTAGTGATTATGCTATCCTATAACAATATCTTACATAATAGCTGCATACTTTGAAATATATTTTCCCATATTTAGAAATTCCATGGAAATAAGTACCTAGAAGACCTGGAGTAAGGTGTCATCAAATTGATAGGTTTGAACAAGAGAGGAGAAAGACAGCTGTTTAGATATAGAGCATGGAGGTGAATCCAGCAAAGCTTGCTTGGCCAAAGTAGAGAATTCAAAATGGGGAAATTTTTAAAATAAGGTAAGGAGTTGAAGAAAGATTATATAATGGGAATAGTAAGACACACACTGGAGTCCAGATTTGAACTGGTAGAAAACAAAAGGCAAAGGTATGTTTTGAGGAAGGAATTTTGAAACAACATGTGGGAAAGACTATGGAAATATGTAGAGTATGTGGGACCTGTTAAAAACATTCTGTTGAGATTGGCTGAAGGCCTGGAGGTAGGCAGAGAATGTTGGAATATATAAAATCCATCATGGAAGGAGATTTGGTTGTACTTGGGGCAGCTTAAATATGAAGAGAGAAGCCATAAGAGAAATAGAAAATTAAGGAACTTAGGACAAAGCACCTAGAGGACTAAGAAAAAGAACCACTGAGCTTACTGATGGGGACTCTAGGGTGAGGCAAAGTTTTAGGAAGGGATGAAACAAAGTCAGATCAGTTTTTCATTTACACAAGTAATATAAAAATGTAATGGAATATCTGGAGAAAGGAAAAGCAAAAATAAATAATTAACCCTCCCATCAATCATAATATACATTCCTATATCTTATTATTTAATGTCTTTCCTATAAAATATAGGCATGTGTGACATCTTTAGCCCTACTATCTGAATCAAATTTTGCATGGGGAGTCTTTCCTCCCTTTGTGGAGTGATAGATAGATAAGTAGAGTATGAGTCAATGTTCTCCAAAGGATATATAAATAGATTTATTATAAGGTATTGGCTCACACTATTATGGAGGCTGAGAAGTTCCATGATCTACCCTCTGCAAGCCAGAAACCTGAGGAAGTCCATGGTATAGCTGGAAGGTCTGAGAGCCAGAAAACCAATGGTGTAAGTTTAGTCTAAATCTGAAGGCCTGAGAACCAGGAACACTGAGGGCAGATGTGATGTATGTTCTGGCTCAAGCAGTCAAGGATAGAAAGAGCAAATCCAACTTTCCCCCACCTCTTTGCTCTTGTTCAGGCCCTCAGAGTATTGAATGATACCAACCCACACTGGGAGGGCCATCTACTTTACTCAGTTCTCCATTTCAAATGCTAATCTCTTCCAGAAACATCCTCACAGATACATCCAGAAATAATGCTTAACCATCAAAGATGATAGATAGATAGACAGACAGACAGACAGATAGAATTCTAAAGATGACCCTGCTAAGATTCCCGTCCCCTGCTAATTCAGTCAAACACTAATCTAGGTATGACTGCCCTGAAGGAAATTTGCAGATTTAATTAAAGTTCTAAGTCAGTGTACTTTAACATACAGAGGTTATCTGGGTGAGCCTGATCTAGTCAGTTGAAACCTTCAAAAGGCAGAAGAGGAAAGCAAAAGGTCAAGTCAGAGAGAGTTGAAACATGGGAAGAACTCCATCCACCATTGCTGCTTTAAAGATGCAAGGAGTCACATGAGAAGGAATGTGAACAGTCTGCAGAGAGCAAGGAAATTGGTACATTTGTCCTATAAATGCAAGGAACTGAATTCTGGCAACAACCTGAATAAGCTTGTAAGCAATTCCTCCCCAGATCCTCTAAATAAGAGCCCACACAGTCAACATATTGACTTTGACCTCATGAGACCCTAAGCAGAAAACCCAGTTGAGCCCCAGACTTGTGACCTACAGAACTATGAGATAATAAATGAGTGTTGTTTCCAACGGCTGAATTCATGCCAATTAGTCACAGTGCAGTATAAAACTGATATTCTCTCTCTATATATGTCTACACACATACTAAGTTGTTTACAAATTTATATCTTGTTTTACTCACTTGTCATTATATTATATAAAATACTGCCCATGTTTTTTATGTTACTACAGAGCCCTCATAAATACTATCTTTCTGGCTGCTTAGTAGTTATCAAATTCATGTATTAGAGATTATTGAATAATTTCCCTGTCAGTAACGTTTAGATTCCTTTCTATTTTGTGTGTGTGTGGAAATGAGTACCTTCATGCATATGATTTCTAAAATATGGATTTGGGGTAATCATCTTAAGACCTAGTAGAATTCCTGAGTCAAAAGGTGAGAGGTAGGGCACCTGGGTGGCTCAGTTGGTTAGGCGACTGCCTTCGGCTCAGGTCATGATCCTGGAGTCCCAAGATCGAATCCCACATCGGGCTCCCCGCTCAGCGGGGAGTCTGCTTCTCCCTCTGACCCTCTTCCCTTTCATGCTCTCTATCTCTCTTTCTCTCTCTCTCAAATAAATAAAATCTTTAAAAAAAAAAAAGGTGAGAGGTATTTCGTAGCCACTCATACCATTATATTAACGGCCAAGTCAATCTAAACTAATTCTCAGCTGACAGCAACCATTATACATGGTAATATGTATGCAACATGTAGAGGATTGTTTCTGACTTTTCCCTTTCCATGGTCTCTTGACAGTGCTGTAGTCCTGCAGCTGCTGGCACATGTCACACTTTTTCTTTAGATTTTATTTGATAATGTTTGGCATTTCCTCTTTAAAGTGGTATTTCTGTCTTGCCTAAATTGTCACAGTTTGATATTGATCACACCCGCTCGCTGCTGAGAAAACCCAGATTAGGAAAGAACCAACATTTGCTGAGTAGGGGGGTGAGGAGAATGCCAGAGTAAGTGATTCATTGCAGCCTTATGTGAAGGATGAACTCGGAAGCAGACATGGAAAGTGAGGTGCTCACAAAACGACCATATTGACGACAGATTGAGTGGGAGAGCTGTTTTGAAGAGGAGATGTAGCGGATGGAAAGTGGAAGGGAAGAGGCAGAGGTTGAAGGAGGATGCCTGGCTGTTATATCTTGGAATGAGTGGGTGCGGACAGTACGTGTCTCAGAGAAGTCATTAAAATAAATCTTAATTCCCATGTGGTCTTTGTCCTAGTTCCTGTGTCTGCCATAACAAATCACTCCAAACAGGTGGTTCAGAACAACTGAAATATTCCCACATAGTTCTGGAGGTCAGAGTCTGAAATAGTCAACAAGGCAACACTCCCATGGAAGGCCCTAGAAGAGAATCCTTGCTTGCCTCTTCTAGCTTCTGATGGCTCCGCATGTTTCTTGGCTTCCTTGGCTTATGGCCACATAAGCTCCAGTCTCTGCCTCCACCTAAATATGAACTTCTCCTCTGTGTCTTTTTCTCTTCTCTCTCTTATAAGGCTACCAGTCATTGATTTACCAAGGTAATCCAGGATGATCTCATCCAAAATTCCTTAGCCAATTACCTCTGCAAAGACCCTTTTTCCAAATAAGGACATATTCAAAGACTCTAGGGATTGGGATGTGGACATATCTTTTGAGAGGCCATAATTAACTCACTACAGTCTTTAATTTGCCAGAGGTACACTATTTTAGGGGGAAAAAGTCTCTGGGAGATAACTTATGACTCATCCTTAACCAAGGTGAAAAGTACTTCCAGAAAGTGATTCAGCACTAGACCAACTTTCCAGTGGTGGTACCCCATGTCCATCTCTCTCTCTGTAGCTCCTTCATGACTCTGAAATACCTTCCCCCTACCCATCTAGGCAGAAGGTACATGTTATTAAAGATCAGCCATTAAGCAATGTGTATGTTAACATTTCCGGGTGTCGCATTTGCTCATTTCCAAGGGGTAAGTACACCCAGTGTGGCTAATTTCAAGCTGCCTGTTTGATGTCCCTGCCCACAAAATGGAAAGAGATACGCCCAGTTGGATCTAGCACACTACTATCAATAGACATGCAGTATTACTATCACATGCATTTTTACCTAAAGATGATTTATAAATAATTTATCTTTTTTTTCCTCCAGAACTCACAATGTTTGTAGAGACCAAAATTGGGCAGGCTTAGCTCAGGAACTTCTAACTTAGTAGTTCCTTAGACGAGGAACTGCCTGAAATATATACATAATACTTTTATTTAGGATAAATGCACGGCCTGTAACAGAGACCAAAACAATAAATTGGTTTTAAATATATTCCAGGTCATGTATTTTCCTTCTGCAGGGATTTCTCTTCATATTTTTAAAAGTAGAGTCTGAGTTCCTTTTTGAAATTCAGAGTCATTAGTGAAAGAAAAAGAAAGACAAATATCGAGGACCTTTTTCAGTGAACCAGAATCCTAAGAGCATTCCGTGGGGCTAAGGAAGTTAGAGGTGTAATTATATGATCTGGATATGTGTGCTAATTTGAATTCCCTTGTTAAAACTTCGGGACTTCAAAATTTGCATTTCTAGTTGAAACCTAGCTGAGTAATCCAGTAGAGGAAGGAGAAATTTTAGATGAAAACCTGTGCTCTCTTTGACTATTTTAGAGCAGAAAAAAAAAAATCAGAGAAGTAAAATTAATTCAGATAAGATAGTAATTGCACGACTGTTTACTGCTTTGTTCTGTTTCAAGAAGTTACCTTGTGAGGAAATTGATTTTAATCCTTTCAGGAAAAAATACTTCCCCTGAGTTTGTTTATAAGGGTGTTTTTGAGATCTAAAGTGTCCCTGGATTTTTTGAAGTGCGTGTTTATATTACACATGATGCTGGGATCGGAAGTGGGAGAAAGCGGAGAAGAGTGTTGGGAGAGTGCAGTGTGGCACCACCTCCACTCCCTTATCCTAGCGGGTCTGGGCCAGTGTGAGCAGTGGCATATGGAAGCTTTCTCTTGGGTTTCTCCACCATCTTTCCTGTGAAATCGTAGTAGAGTCACCACCTTGTCCTGCTTGTAAAACTGAAAATCCCACGTCCTGGGGGCCCCTTCAGGCCCAGGTAAGCCAGACAGGACATTTGGTCACCCTAGAGCCTAGTGGGGTTCCTAGAGGGGAAATCCAGCCGAGATGTGGGTCGCCGCCCACCCCCATGTCTGTGGTCCCCAGAGGCCTCACACTCTCACAACTAGCCTGTACTCTGCTTTAACATTTCTGGTTTAATCTTCCTACTGGTTTAATTGGTAGACAAATGCTCAGGTCTTGTGGCTCCCTGCAAGAATCTGCCTCTTGGGTGGGTTGGTTGCTCTGTGACTTCATTTATGTGATAGGTTCAAGAAAGGCCATTAATTTGCAGCAGTGTGTCTAGCTTTTTCCCATTGTAAAAATGGGAGTGATGTTCTTTCCAGCTCTTCATGTCTTCCCGCTGAAACCAGAAGTCACCGAAGCGCTGCTAATTAAATCTGAAGTAAATAAGCATGGGTATGAATTGTAGATATTTTTGCATGGTTAATATTGACAGCAATGCACCTAAATATTTAAAGAGTAAATCATCATGCCTGGCATACAATAGATGTTCAGTAAATGTTGGTTCTTTTCTCATTTTACCTCCCCCCTCACCTCCCCTCAGTGGAGATTATAGTACGAATGTTTAAAAATCTCTCATGTATTTTCTTTGTCTTTTTTTAAAGAAGTAACTGAAGGAAGATGAAGAAATGAATTAGGCGGGAGTCAAGAATTGTGTAGAGAGCTCAGATTTACACAGTCATGGGGTTTCTTACTTGACACTGGCAAGGGAGATTAAGGAGAACCTGTTCTGTTGAGATTAGATAATGCTAATCAGGTCTATCTATCAAACAAATGGCAGTAACCCAAATAATGCCCAAGAAATAAAATGCACTGAGCTTGGCAGTAAGCTCAAAATGTTGACAGGGCATTGTACCTTGGGATGGTGATTTCTCCAGCTCTCCAAGATCAGCTCAGTAAAATCTGCCCGGTTGTTATAATCATATCTCTAAAGAAAATTCCCCAGGCTGCAGGAAGTAGTAGTAATGATTTATTGAACAGCAGACTTCTTTTTACATCATTTGTACAAGCTTTTATAAATCCACAATGAGGAAATGTTCCTCTACAGTAGGGCAGAAGCTTCATCTAAATGTAGACATAGGCTCAGGGCAGACACTGGCTTTCTATGCATGACACAAGCCCCCAGGGTTGTTGTTTCTTTACTTATTTAAACACATTATATAACTCCATTTACTATTCCTTATAATTGATAGAATGTTCTTGTATAGCAGGTGCTCTATACAATGCTCTTACTGCAGTTTATTTAAAGCGACACTGTATGGGAAGGGATTCTGTTTTTTTTAATGATCTGAGCAGAACCACATATGCTCTTGGCATATAATGAACACTTATAAATAATAATAAGAAAAAGTTCAGGCTTAATGCAAAAACTAACATCGTTCTCATTGCCCAGTAGACTGCCTGCCCTGCAGTAAAATTTAATTATTTTTCTAACCTGAAATATACACAAGGGTATTCATTTCCTGGTAAATTCTCTTGTTTTCAAGAATATAAATTTATATTTTGGATTTATTTAATATGACCTGCCTAAGAAATTTGTTTAATTTACACTTAAATTTGTTTTATATTCCTATTTGCTGACCTGTTAGCAACATAATACAAATTAGGAGTCACACCCATAAGGAAATTAACAAAATTAACACATTAACGAAAAGCAGAAGAGAATTCAAGAAAATGACTGGCTTAGCCTTCTCCTACTTCAATGACAACCAAACGCCTGGAGCAGTCCACTGAGTGCTCTATTTATCTTGCCAACAATATCCTTAGTCTTTGTCTTTGTGCTTCCATGCTTGTGAAGTTCCTCCAATCCTTCCCCCCACCACCTGCTGTGTATCTGTGTATAGATGTGTCTCTTATCACCTGCCAAACTTGCATTCTAAAATGGCATGCCTGAAAAGATTACTATGTAGAGAATAAACATTCCACTAGGAAAAATGCACACCAAATTCAATTATCTACATATAATCTCATTTGGATGCTACTTTGGAGAAAGTTATGTGAACTAAAGAGAATTCTACTGCTCTATGAGAACTTCACTTACCCTGAGATCTTTGTCCAAGCCTTTAACCTCTTTGTACTTTGGCTTCTGTGTTTGTAAAATGGTCATTTTGTTTACCTTTTTATATCTCTTACATCCCAAGAGGGATTCTAGGCTGTTAAGTGATTTTTTTTTTTTTTTTTAATTAAGATCAGAGGCACCTGGGTGGCTCAGTCACTTGAGCATTGGACTATTGGTTTCAGCTCAGGTCATGATCTCAGGGGTTGTGGGATGGAGCCCCTCATGAGGCTCCATGCTTAGTGGGCAGTCTTCCTGCTGATTCTCTCCCTCTGCCCCTCTCCCCACCCTCTCTCTCTCTCTCTCTCCCCCTCAAATAAATAAAGCTTTAAAAAATAAAAATAAAAAATTAAGGTCATATGAGATCATGCAAATGAAAGATTTTGATCCATTATTTCACCAGACAAGTGCTAGATGGCCTGTGACATGTTACGTGGGTAAAAGTCCTAGCAAAGTAAACAGCAGCAAAACAAAAATATCTCATTGGAAAAGAAATTTTCAAACTTCAACTGATACCAGTTATTTAGAGCAATACATTCGTTACTATGTACCAGCTTAGTAATTAAACAGACTCTTAGAATTTGCTACAGGATGATTTTTTTCTATAACCATCTATTATTTATCTTAGTGTAAAATAAGAATGATTTGGATAAATAACAGCCACTGGCAATTTCAAAATATCACATTTGCTAAGAGGTTGGTGAGCAGACATTTTTTTAAACTTCCACACATAGAAAAAGATACGGGGTTTGGTTTTTGTTTTGTTTTATTTTTTGTTATTATGTTCTTTGATGATTGGAGTAAACAATGAATGTTCAAAGTTAGTCACAAGCAAGAAGAAACTGATGGTGTGACCCTCTAGTAACAAAGAAGAGGGGCGCCTGGGTGGCTCAGTTGGTTAAGCGACTGCCTTTGGCTCAGGTCATGATCCTGGAGTCCCGGAATCAAGTCCCACATTGGGCTCCTTGGTCGGCGGGGAGTCTGCTTCTCCCTCTGACCCTCTTCCCTCTTGTGCTATCTCTCATTCTCTCTCTCTCAAATAAATACATAAAATCTTGAAAAAAAAACCAACAAGGAAGAGAGATCGAAGAGTTGTGTTTTATAATTAAGAAAGCTGTGGTATTACCAAACTTTCCCTGATACAGAGTTTGCACAGAAGGCAATGGCCTATTATCAGTGGGTCATCAAACTCAGCTCAGGTCATCACGTGGCTGTGGTGATTCAGGAAAGATTACAGACCAGTGGGAGAGAACCACATGGCCAAAAAATGGTATAGATCTTTTTCTTCACTTTGCAAATTATTCAGAAATCTAACCTTGCCCATTAACTTTTTAGCTAGTTGGAAGAGACCAGTTTTTTAAGCATTAGCAAATGTCAAACATTTAGGTGGCATTGACTCTCTTTCTCCAGATAATAAATAAATAAATAAATAAATAAAACACTGTAAATACTGTCCTAATGAATAATGAGTGAACAGCTTGCTGATTACAACATGGTGTTAATGAAACTCAAATTGTAATCCATTTTTCTATATTTCACATAAGCCCATTATTTTCTGCATCCCTAAGAAAAACTAGCAATTTTTAATTTTGAAACTGGGAGTCGATGAAAGACTGCATTAGCAGACAAATCCACCACTGTTGATAGAATGACCCTCGGTTCCATCTTAGTGACTCGGTAGAGGGAGGTATCCTTAAATGCACAGGATAGTGATATAATTATTTTATTTTTTTACTTTTTTTAAAAGATTTTATTTATCTTTTTGACAGAGAGAGACACAGTGAGAGAGGGAACACAAGCAGGGGGAGTGGGAGAGGAAGAAGCAGGCTCCCCACAGAGCAGGGAGCCCGATGCGGGGCTCGATCCCAGGACCCTGAGATCATGACCTGAGCTGAAGGCGGACGGTTAATGACTGAGCCATCCAGGCGCCCCAAGCATGGTGTTAAACATAGTTTTGGTCTAAGGATAGTCCTCTCCAATCTTCACAGCATTTAGAAATGGACTTTTTGAAAGGAAAGTATTGGTTCTTAAAATGGAGCTCACTGCAGGTAGTATGTGAAGGGGAGAGATTTTCTTTGGGAGAGCTATATTATAACACTGGCAGTATGAAGAAGCTTTGCAGATTTGCTACAAAGTTACAGCACATAGGATCTCTGGCACTGGGGAGTAGAAGACGGCAGAAAATAAAGCTGGAGGTGTGTACGTGAACAGTATGGGGAGGCTTTGAGGAGCCTCAAAGCCAGAGCCAAAATAACTGTAGTATATCTATTTTATAAATATTGATGTGACACCAGTATTAGATTGATTCACTGAAGTCATAGATACCCAAGTTCTTTTTTTATCGCAATTTTCAATTTCATGCACTTCTTTTTCATTAAATATGCAGTCAATGAATTTTTTTTCCCTACAATTGTGCTCTTCTCCTTAAAATATGTGAAATCACTCAATACTGTGGCTCTAGGTCATGATATGACATACTTAGTTAATTTTTGTTAAAAAGCACGAGTTATTTCTCTGAGTTTCCTTTGGGCCTCCTTGCTAGTCACATTCCCGCCCCACACACACACATACACACACAGAACCATAAACTGTGGGCATTCAGCTCTCTCACAAATAGATGTTGAGCATTTTTGTCAGGAGTGTTTCCCGAATGCCTCTATTCAGAGATGCTTTATTTGAGGAGGTGATAACGAAGTGTCTCTGAAGCCAAGGTCAGCATGGTTTTACCGGCTCAGGTTTTGGCCATGATGGGTCAGACAAAGATGACCAACCACACTGTGTCAGAAGAGACCAGATGCCTTGAATGCTACCGCCTGTTGTCAGCAATCTGCAGCAAGCAGGAGTACTGTGACAAGGTAGAGAGGACACTGTTTGGAGTTGTTTGGATTCACAGGTGGAAAATGGGGTGCACCCAAATGATTCCTCAGTCTGCACATTTACAAGGCTGAGCAGTCTTGAATGTCATCTGTTGGCATAGGCTATCTTATGGTTGCTTTTCACAGATACCCACTGAATGCCTTAGATTCATGTTTGGTATAAAATTTTATGGGTTATGATTTCAACTTGTTTGTAGCTATTCCTAGTATGAGGAATTCTCATATTTGTGTGCTTTGCTGTTTGCCACATTCCTCCTAATATATTGTCTCTATTTTCCCTGCAATTATCAGTGTCTCTATTTTAAAGGTCACCCTACCATTAAATTCATGAATTAATTCAACCAATGTTTACTGAATGCCTGTGATGTGCTAGATATTGTGGGAGATAGTAAACAATCGTACTATGACCTGCATAAAGTTATCATGTACTCCATCATGACATGAAGAATGACGTGGTCTCGAAAGAGCAGAGGCAGTAGAAGGTTCCAGATGGACAAAGAGTACACACAAGTGTCCTCTGAAGGAGAGAATATGGCCTACTTGAGGAACAGAATGAGGGAGCAGGAGCAGGAGGTAAGATGCAAATTTAGGGCCAGCTCAAGTTTATTTGTTATCCTAGGAATACTAGAGAGTTTTGGAATTTAGAGGAGAAAAGAAATGTGATCAGATGTGTGGTGCAGGGGGTAGGGCAGGGGGTGCTGGGGGCAGAGCGGACACCGGAACCCAAGAGGGGGCTAGTGGTGTGGCCCAGGTGGACACATGGTCAGGGCAAGATGTCTACTTCCAGGGCTTGTTCTCTTTCAATGGTATCATATAGCCTCCCTGTACAGTGATCAGGGACATTTCACTGTTACTAATTTATAGATGGGAAAAGTGTGAATTTGTCAGGACCACACTATTTCTCAATAAGAAAGTCAGGAATGATATGAGTGTTTTGTTTCTGATTCCACTGCATTTATTTCACACACCATACCAAGTAATATTAAGGAACAAGAGTATACTTTTTATTATTTAAGCAGGATTTTCTCTGTCTAATCTGCGCTCATAGTCTTAATTTCCAGTCTTTTATATTCAGGAGTTAATTCAACTTGACAATATAGAAAAGGTGCTTCAGCTGAAACCAAACCCTAAAGTCATATATAAATTTTTTCCACAAAAGAAAATCAATTAAGAGAGTAGAACCATTTTGACAAAATTTTAAAGATACAAACAATTAATAAAATCAAGACATTAAATTATGTTCGTGGATTAAAATTAGTACTTCCTCAGTCTTTACACACTTACACAGTAAAATCTAAGATCATTGGCGATTGTAGAATTTATCTTCTGATTAATCAACATGATTTAATTTTGTAAATAAGCCCCTGTTTTTATTTTTCAGGATCCCATAACTGTCCACTCCAGTTTAACTATCACCTGAGGGGCGCCTGGGTGGCTCAGTCGTTAAGCGTCTGCCTTCGACTCAGGTCAGGATCCCGGGGTCCTGGGATCGAGCCCCGCATCGGGCTCTCCGCTCCGTGGGAAGCCTGCTTCTCCCTCTCCCACTCCCCCTGCTTCTATTCCCTCTCTCGCTGTGTCTCTCTCTGTCAAATAAATAAATAGAATCTTAAAAAAAATAACTATCACCTGAATAGTTTTGGACATTTCCACATCTGCATGCACTTGTGTCTTTGAAATAGTTGGTGACACCCCTATCTGAGTCCCATTCATCCAGCAAGACTGTGTCCTCACTCCTCAGGAAAGCCTTTCTGACCATCCCTGCTCCCGGTGACCTTACTTCCCCTATGCTCTCAAACCACTTACTGCCCATACTGATTACTTGAAAATCTTCATATGTTGCACTGAACTATTAGGTCTCTCTCCCTATTACATATACATTATATATACATATAATGTATATGTATTATGTAAATGAAACATTAATACGTCATCACTCGTTAGATGGAAATGTGGAAATATCCAAAACTAATACTCTTTTTGTACTTACAATATATAACATATACTTAATTTCATATATATGTGTGTGTGTGTGTGTGTGTGTGTGTACACACACACTCATATAAACACCAAATAATGGCTTTACCAGGAAAAAAAAAGAAAAGGAATGGTGTTTCTCTACTATTTATATTTATTTGCAAATGGTATAGTAATGTGCAAGCTGTGTATGAATTTTATTTTAGTGTTATATCTGTTGAATACCAAGCTGGAAGATGTAAGACACAATGTTGCAAACAGAAACTTCCTCAAGGAGCTTCCAGTCCTGTTTAGGGAGTGATGTACATTATATCTATGATATCCATTGTATTTTACATTATATATGTAAAATCTAATCTAATATATAGAATTTCCTAATATATAATATCTTCTCATTGAATATATAATCTCCTAATATATAAAATCTCCTAATGTAATACATATAATCTCCCAAACAGGATTGAAAGTTCCTCAAGGGAAGAGACTGCTTCTTTCTACATTGACATCATTACTTGGTACATCTGTTCAGTTCTATTTTTAATAATTAAAATCATAAAGAATATTTTAGTATAAAATAATCTTTGAGTATATAATCTATATTTCAATTGACAGCAATTATTAGCCTTTGTCTTTAATTTGAGTCAACAAGTTTATGGGGATCATCCTATTGAAATTGAAAATCACTGGGCAGAATTTCTTACTGCAAATCAAGCAAAAATACTTAAAAGAAAATCCTCACAGATATTGCATTCAATACAATATTTGTTCTCTAGATAAAAAGAAAAATTTAAGAGAAAGCATTTTAAACATTTGAAGACCTTTCATATGGCAGGAGAAACTCATTGTGTGTTGCTCTATACTAAGCAGCAAATTTCAACTTGAAAAGAAGAAAGATTCTAGTAATTAAAACTTTGGCCAGTGAAACAGGCTCCCTAAGAAGTAGTGAGCACCTGGCCATTTCCATCTCAATTTGCACGCAGACTGGGTAACCACGTCAGTAACATTGTAAAAGGAATGACTGCACTGAGCACTGAGCTGGCTTAGGCAACTGCTCTAAGATCCTATGATAATAAGAAATTTTTATTACAAACTTCATTTATAATGAAAACCATAGTTTTGTACAGGTCAAAGCCAGTGGGAAATGATGTACTGTAATAGAAATCGCCTGGATTTCCTGCAGGCATCTTCATCCTCTTTTCATCCACAAGGTTAGCTCTGCAGGGAAATTACACATTTCAGTTCCTTCCACTTTGGAATCAGCAACTTACACTGTGCATGCGACTTTAGAAAATAACAGGAAGAAAATGGGTCATTTTGTGAGCTCATAGTGGCTGGTTCCATGACGATGATTATTGCATTCATCGTTTAAATTCTTGCGTGTGAAGACAGTGCTTTC
Source organism: Zalophus californianus (assembly GCF_009762305.2). Classification (NCBI taxonomy): domain Eukaryota; kingdom Metazoa; phylum Chordata; class Mammalia; order Carnivora; family Otariidae; genus Zalophus; species Zalophus californianus. Next base: position 77,220,267 of record NC_045603.1, read on the forward strand.
CACAAACCTATAGGGATCTTGTTTTGTGACATGATGATATGTATGTTTTTTAAAAATTTATTTAGTGCTATAAAACAATCATGGAAATAAATCAAGATGAAGCATAGACCTGGATGAACATGGGTGGACTCCAGCACATCAGGGTATAAGAAAGAAATCATTTTTAAATGGAGTGAGTCTCCCTGGGTTTTTGCCTTATATCTATCTTCTCTCACATAATTGAAAACACTAGGTTATTTTCTCTTTGGATTGTTTTAAAACAAAAAAGAGAGATTTCTTAAAAAGTGAATTTAGTACAGTTTATGTTTTGCCATGTGTTAACCAGATACTGAATATGACTCCCTTGTTTTATTTTGTTTTTAATATGTCTGTGTGTATTGGGTACCATGATTTTACTGATCATAAAGAGAATCATATGTACTTATGGGAAATATCATTTAACATCAGTTATGATCTGTTTTATTGAACTAAAGTCCTGTTAAAGCATTAACGCTCAATTAAGAGGATTTTGTCTTTCAGGGAACATTTGGCAAGGTTTGGAGACACTTTTGGTTGTCACAACCTGACAGTGCTACTGGAATCTGGGTGTAGAGGTCAGGGATGCTGCTAAACATCCTAAATCGCCCAGGGCAGCCCCCACAGTGAAGACCTATCCAGTCCCAAATATCAATATGGCCAAGGTTGAGAAACCACAGGTTAGGGCTTTGTGTGGCTTCTTTCCTCTGTAGCCTCTGACTTAAGTGTCAAGACTAAAGTGTTACTGCAAATATTATTTTCCTATTTTGCATGTAAAAAAGACTTGCTCTTACTGATCAACAAGGTTGTTTTGGTCTATAGTAAAAGCTACCATTGATGAAAATCCCTGTCTAGGAGAACTGAAAGGTGGGGAACCATACTGTATTGCTGGTATCTCATAAAAGCCAGGATTCACCATAATTCATTTATTCATCCGTGTATCCAATGAATATTCATCAAAGGTATCCTAAGCTTCGGTTACTTTTCAAGGTACTGAGAATAGAGCGATGAAATCTTGACTTTATGGGGCTTTTATTTAATAGGAAAGGACCCACCGACCAATACATACGCATATACAGATGGACAGACATGCAGAAATACGTAAGTGCGTGCTACAGAGAAGCATAAAGCAGGGAAGGGGGATGGGGCATACTGAAGATAGAAACTGCAATTATAAATTAGGGTGGTCAAAGAAGGACTTAAAATGAAAAGAACTAAGAATAATAGTATCAAATTTTCCCATGATGGGGAAAAACCATGTGGCAATCTAGAAGAAGAGCATTCAAGGCATAGCAAACGGACAGCACAAAGGCCCTGAGATACAGCAAAGTGCCATATAGCTGTGGTGGAGCAAGTGGAAAGTGAGTCAGAGATCGCAGGGGTCGGATCGTAACTGCAGGGGCCAGAGCATGTGGGGCCCTGGACGTAACTGCAGGGACTTGGGCTCTCATGGCAGATGAGTTGGAGACCTCTGGAGGACTATGAGTGGGACCATCAAGTGAACTATTCTCAGGCTTCATCCCTACTGGCCTCTGTGCTTTTCAGCCCTTATCCAAAAAATGTAAATGGGTTAAATGGCAAGACAGAGATGAGAGTGTCAGGCTCGTCCTGTAGCTATGATGAACATGGGGCTGCCTGGCCGGCAAGGCTTATTGTTGTACAGAAACTGGACCATTCTAAAGAACACAACACAACAAAATACCCAGACCAGAAAGGGAATCCATGGGGCTGGGCATGGGGAGCAGTGAGGATGTGAGTGTGAGCCTGAGACTGGCAGGTCTTGACTGAAAAGAGAACAAAATGGTGCATGTGAGCAGACCTTCCTCAGACTCAAACGCTGGTCTTCTGACAGTTAACCTGCAGCCCAGGTGCCTATATGGATCTCATGTGGCCTTGATGCCACCAGTGAATGGGAATTATTCTTCCTTGACCTAAAGATTCACTGCTGGATACATTGTGTGTGGCCCCAGTCCTCAGTCTCACTCCTTCCCTGAGACTGAGTGTGGCTTAGGATCAGCTGAGGCTGTGACAGGGGGCGGGGGGGTGGGGGGTTGGGGGGGTACAAGATGAGGAGCCACTCCGGGAGAAAGTGAAGCCAAGGGGTGAGGTGAGGGTGGTGGGGAACATGGATGTCTCTGGCTCAAAGCACTTGCTAACAAATGGAAGCATGTTTGCAGTTTAGGATGGAGTTAAATACTGGATCAAAAAAGCAACACCGACATTCTCTATGAACAAATGGGAACATCAGTCTGGCCATGTCATAAACTGTATTTTCTTTACAAAAACATTCCAGAATGTAATATTAGCAAGAAATTGCAAGATTCCTTCAAATATAAGGAATAAAGATTTTAAATCAAAGGAACAGAACATATTTTTAATGGGTTCTCTTACAGCATTTGTGGGGAGAAAAAAACCAAAAGGGAAATTGGGGAAACCAAGTGTTGCCACACTCAGCCTGGGTTTTGAATGAAGGGTCAGAGAGAGAATCCTGGAGGGACCAGGAAAGGAGATCCCAAGGCCTCAGACTGGAGCCTTCAATTCAGGAAAACCTCTTGGAAAAAATAAGTTGATAACCAGCTGCAGTAGAAACAGGTCTTGAAAATTCTCAGTTGACTAAACATGTGTGAGAACTTTAATAAATATCAGAAGATATTTGTCAGACAAATGTTTGGGTTGAGAAAAATAATGAAATGCAGCAGTCCCAAGTTCTCACTAATTCTGGATTTTGTTAATCGTCCTCAGCGGAGTCAATAATAAGAAAAATTTTTTAAATGTGCTTGGGCACATAAAGAGCCTGAGGATTCCAGTCACCCATGGGGGCTGTTCTTCATTCCTTCCCACTCTCCTTTTCGCCTTGTTGACAAGGGATGCATCGGGGCAGAGAGTTTTAGACAGTGTCTGAGTAGTCGTACTAGTATCAACAATAGCAGCAGAACACTGAGTGCTCACTGTGTATCTGGCTCTGTTCTGGCCCTTCACATGTGTGTGTTTCCTCAACATTTAGAACACAACAACCATCAGAAGATGTCAGTCTTTGGTGGCACAAAGTACTTTCACTCCAAGAGATACTTTCAGTCTAAGATTGAAATCTAGGGACTAAACATTTCTCATCTGTATGTGAGCTTTGACAGAGACTAAAGTGGAAAGAAGTCATACTTTTTTTAAATAAGGAAAACTAAAGGACATTAGCTCTGAAACTTTATAGGAAATGGATCTTAAGAGAGGGTGAACCAGATAAAGAAGAAAACAGGTTTATGCACGAGGACCTAGGACCAGGCAGACCTAAGCATGTTAGTTAGGGGGCATTAAACAAAACAGACAGGGCCAACAGAGAATGGGGACAGGGTGTTTGGCAGGTCAGGAGATGGGCTAGAGCACTAAACCTTCCCCCTTGCGTTAAGTGTCCAGTAAGGAGGTACTGTCATACATCTTGGGCACTGGGCAAATTTGATACTGTTATTCTTATTTTTTCTTTTCATTTTAAAAAACAAACACTTTCACTTAAACTATACTATGTAAAAGTTACTTATATGTACATATTTTTAAATCGAAGATTAGAATAACTCTACTCAGTAGATATGATACACTTAGGGGTTCTTTCATCATCACTGTTGAAGATTCGGGAAACTCTTTCTCCTTCCTTGCTTCCCCCCTTCTTACCCCCTCCTGCCTCCCTCTTTCTCTCCCTCTCTCCTGCCTTCTTTTCTTCTTCCCAATAATATGAATCTGTAGCCAACACTCTAGTTGATGAGAACAGTGTGAAATGTTAGCCCAGCTGTTACTTCCAGAAGGTTCAACTGGTGTCCTCATACTTTTCATATGCAGAAACGAAAAATCTGCTCTTCTGTTGTTTAACCTTGTGGTACAACTCTTCTCCTTCACATTCTCCAGCTGGTCAAATACTTAACACTAACAATGAGTTCTTCAAGACATGGAAAGGCAAGAGTAATATAATTCAGGCAGCATCTTCTCTGTTCCCTCCATTCCATTATGAGAGCAGTCTGATGGATCAGAATCAAACCATTCTCTTCCTGGATGTCTGCAAAGGATGATTCTGAGGAAATCTTACCACTGGTTCCAGATAGCAAATTACTAAGGGAAACTCTTGGTATACCTTGGAATACGGAGGTGCACCTGGGTGGCTCAGTGGGTTAAGCATCTGCTTTCAGCTCAGGTCAGATCCCCGGGTCCTGGGACTGAGCCCCGTGTCTGGCTCCCTGCTCAGCAGGGAGTCTGCTTCTCCCTCTGCCCCTCCCCTGCTTGTGCTCTCTCTCTCTCAAATACATAAATAAAATCTTTAAAATAAATAAATAAACCGGAAGATCTAGGGGGAAAAGCACAACTGGAGGATATTCAAGGAAAGGATCAGACATAGCAGCGCCTGGACCGAGGCTTATGAGACAAAACTGATGCCCCAAAGTACGGGGATGAACGTCCTAATTCTGACAAGGGTAGGGGCAAAACAAATGAAGATTTCTTCTTACTCTGAGTTCAGGGTGGTGTGTTCTGGAACATGTGCCCTTAACGTTGCACTGAGAGATTTACATTTCCATGGCAGAATATATAAAATGCAAGAAAAGATAAAAGAGGGAGGGGGGAAAAGAAACCAAAAATCTTTTAGCCTGATTTATGCTTGATTTGGCTCCTGGTTTACCGTCATATGTTGCTCTGCACTTGCAAAGGGGGGATGTAATTCTATTTCTGAGTTCTTTATGTCCCCAAATGCAAAAGCTTAGAGGGCTATAGAGGCAGAGTCTACTCTTTGTGGAGTAAGATATTTCAAAAATGGCAAACCCTCCAGGAGTAAGTTATTTGGAGAATGCTAGCAAAAAGAGGGGTGTGTAGCTCTCTAGAGCCAACAGTAGAGCGTCTGTAATCCCTGTAGAAACTTTGGGATGATGCAGGGGAGAGGGGTGATATTAACTGAGCCAGGAGTATATTACTAGATCCCTGTTAAGAAGTAGACTAAATTCCACTCTAATACAGGTTTTTTCATTATCCTAATACATCAAAAGGAAATTCCAAAGTCATAGATGGATGTCTTTGCTCCTACGGGATATCAGAGAGCTTGGTACCACTAATTCTTTATGGAAATAGTTACCTATTGTAGGTTTATTATGAGAATTAGTAGAATATAAAAAAATAATTGGTAGAATATTGGTTCTCCTCTAACATTTAAAGAGTACTTTTAAAATCACAAACATACATCCTCCAATATATGGTTATTTTGGAGGAGAAAATAGTATAATTCTACAATAAAAATATTGTACTATAAACTATAGGTATAGTTATGTCTCTCATTTCATTCCTGGCACTGTTTCTTTGAATTTTCTTTGCATTTTAAAAGTTATTTTGGCATAATACATTAGTCTTAATTTATCTTGATTCAAAAGAACTAGCTTTTGGTTTGATGTGGTTTATTCTATTTTATTAATTTCTTTTTTTTTAGACTTTATTTATTTGAGAGAGAGAGACAGAGATAGTGAGAGAGAGAACACAAGTGGGGAGGAAGAGGGAGAAGCAGGCTCCCTACAGAGCAGGGAGCCCGATGTGGGACTCGATCCCAGGACCCTGGGATCATGACCTGAGCCGAAGGCAGATGCTTAACCGACTGAGCTACCCAGGTGCCCTATTTTATTAATTTCTGTTCTTCATTTCCCATTCCTTTGAGCTAATTCTGTTGTTCTTCTAACTTCTTGAGTTGGACTTGTAGCTCATTAACTTTGTAGCCTTTCTTAATTTCTAATAAAATCAAGCTCTCATATATTAGTCTCTATTCTAGGAGTTTCGTATGAAGTGATAATTTTTTTCCAAATTTTATATGCAAATTGTTTTTAGCAGTGAAAACACCTAGCAATAAGGAAATTGTCTAGAGTATTTGGCATTCACCTACTACAATATTATATAGTTTAAAATGATTGTAAAACCCAGGTGGTCAAGTGAGAAAAATGTTTTTAATTGAAAAGTAGAGAATATTAAATTACATTTACCTTCATGGAAAAAAATATGTACCTATGGACAAGGAGTGAAAAGAACCGGAAAAATTAAGTGGTTGTCTTATTGTTTGGGTAGAAGGTTAACAATTGGCTAATAATTTTGAATAATTTTCAAAAATATATAGAAAATTTTTGCCTTAAGAGGAGATGTTAGTTATTTGGGCAATTAGTTGATATAGTCTATTTCATTAGAAGTGAATTTTCATTTCACAGAGCAGGGAATTATTATTGCTCATTTATTGGGATTAGAGTAGATAGAGAGGGTAGGTGGACCTTGTTTACCTTGATCTTCCTCTTTTGGGTCGGCAAGGTGAACTCGCAAAGCAAACACAGCACTGATTCCTTTAGCTAAGAATGTGGGAGACCAATGCTTCAAGTACAGGTAGTTAAGCGCCATGGAATACCACTCACTACTGGGCTGGTTGTAGTAACCATTGCAGATACTGGTGGGAGATGCAGGAGACGATGCAGAACACATGCACTAATAATAGACTTGAAAACCTCGTTTGTCAGGTAGACAAAAAATATGTATAGATAGAAAAGATCTTAAAATTTTTGATTAAGAGGACAGACATTTTGGATTTGTCTCAAACACTACACCTTGACAAAGAGAATATACCTTCTTCAGTGTTGAGGCAGGGAGTAACAAATATGAGAATGAAGAAAACTGGAATGAACCCTTGTGAGGCTGGCAACAGTAGCATCCAGAGCAGTCTGTCTATACTCTGCCTTAAGAGGCATGGATCTACGTCCTTCCAATTCTGTAAGCCTAGTTTAAATTCCTTCTCCATAAGCCTTCTTGGAGAACCCCTTCCCGGTAGATTTTTTCTCTTTAGAACTATAGCTCTTATTGCCTTTACCAGTCAGTAGGGAAAAGTCCCTTGTTCATTATTTTTTCTTTTGAAATTTGACTCTCATTCTAACGCTCTATTAGAACTATTACCCTGGAAGTTTTGTAATCACCGTATTCAACAGTATTTTTCCCAGATCTTCATTTCTAACATCATTCCTTTTAGGTCTCTTTGTAAAAGTGGCTGATTCCAGACTGGGGAAGAGTAAGTATAAGATAGGCCTAGAACATTTTGTTATATTAAAGTAAAGAAATACTCAAAAAATTCTTAGGAAATGTCATAAGTATAGAGGGTTTGTCTTGAAGGGGTTCTCACTGGCCAATTATGGAACAGTTTGAACACCGGAATATTCAGGTATGGAAATGAATTATAAACTCTTTTAAAAATAAGAATTCATGAATGATGAAAGAGAGAAAAAAGAAAAAGAGGGAAAGAGGGAGAAAGAGAAAGAGGAAGAGGAGGAGGAGGGACTCTTGCGCCCAGTAGAATGCCATGGGTCAGTGGTAAATGTGCAGAGAGTGTGAGAGTTCAAAACTCATTATTTTTCAACCATCACAGTAAAGCTTGGATCAAGAAGCAAGGATCATCAGTAGATTCTAAACCTAGGGAAAAGTTTTGATGAGTATAATATTTGCATAGTCTTAAAATGTCTCCCCACAGACTTCATATTAGCTACAAGAGACAAAAAAATAATTACATACTAGAGACATCCAGCAAAACTTTGATGGATGATCAAATTACATCACCAGTAAAGGGAAACAGACATCATGTGCCTATCCTCAGACATGATACCCTGTGAAGGACATGACATAAAGTCATCTCTGTAGTTTTCTGGGTGAGAGAATATAAAGTGAATATTCCTGGATATTATATATGGAATATTTATTTATTTATTTATTTATTTATTTATTTATTTATTTTAGAGAGAGAGAGAGAGAGAGAGCAGGGGGAGGGGCAGAGGGAGAGGGAGAGAGAATCCTCAAGCAGACTCTTCACTGAGCACAGAGCCCAGTATGCAACTCGATCCCAGGACCCTAAGATCAAGACCTGAACCAAAATCCAAAGCCAGCCGCCAAACCCACTAAGCCACCCAGGCGCCCCATATATATTTTTTATATATATGGAATGTTATATGGAATATATATATATTCCATGTCTTTTTTCCAGCTTTATTGAGATATAATTGAATAACAATTTGTAAACATAAAGTGTGTAAAGTGATGGTTTGATACATGTATATATAGTGAAATGATTACCACAATAAGGGGAGTTACCTCATTTACCTCACAAAATTACCATTTTTTGTTGTTCTTGAAGTGACAACATTTAAGATCTATTCTCTCAGCAACTTTCAAGTATACAATATAGTATTGTTAACTCTAGTTACCATGCTGTACATCAGATCCCCAGAACTTACTCATCTTAAAACTGGAAGCTTGTACCCTTTGACTAACATGTCGTTTCCTCCCACATCACCTCTGGCAACCACCATTCTATTTCTATCAGTTTGGGTTTTTTAGATTCCACATATTAGTGACATCATAAATATTTGTCTTTGTCTGACTTATTTCAGTTAGTACAATGCTCTCAAGTTTCATCCATGTTGTTGAAAATGGCAAGATTTTCTTCTTTTCATGGCTGAATAATATTCCAGTGTGTGTATGTGTGTGTGCACGTATGTGTGCCAAATTTTCTCTGTCCATCTGTCAGGGAACATTTAGGTTGTTTCCATGTCTTGGCTATTGTAAATAATGCTGCTGTGAACATGGGGGTGCAGCTATCTTTTGAGATAGTGATTTCATTTCCTTTGGGTATATCCCCAGAAATGGAATTGCTGTATCTTACGGCAGTTCTATTTTTAATTTTTTGAGGAACTTCCATACTGTTGTCTAGAGTGTCTATGCCAATTTACATTTTCACCAACAGTGCACAAAGTTTTCCCTTTCTCAACATCCCTTAGCACACATTGTTTCTTGTCTTTTTAATGATAACCATGCTAATAAGTGTCAAGTGATATCTCATTCTAGTTTTGATTTGCGTTTCTTGATGATTAGTGACGTTGAACACTTTTTCATGTACCTGTAGGCCATTTTTGTATGTCTTCTTTGGAAAAACATTTGTTCAGGTCCTTTGCCAATTTTTTAATCAAATTATTTGGGGTCTTTTTTTCTGTTAAGTTGTATGAATTTCTTATATATTTTGAATGTTAACCCCTTATCAGATATATTGTTTATGAATATTTTCTCCCATTCTCTAGGTTAGGTTTTCATTTTGTTAATTTTCTTCTTTTGCTGTGCAGAAGCTTTAGAAATAAGTGCCACTCATTTATTTTTGCTTTTGTTTCTTGTGCTTTTCATGTCATATCCAAAAAACCATGGCCAACCCCGGTGACAAGGATTGCTTCTAGTAATTTTACATTTGAATTAATTTTTGTGAGTGGTGTAAGATAGGGGTCTAGTTTCATTCTTTTGCATGTGGGTACTCAATTTTCCCAACACCGCTTGTTGAAGAAATTATCATTTCCCTTTTGAGTATTTTTGACTCTCTTGTCAAATATTAGTTGACTGTATGTGTATGGATTTACTTCTGGGTTTTTGATTCTGGTCCACTCGTCTATGTGTCTGCTTTTACGCCAGTACTACACTTTTTTTTTTTATTTCTTTTATTATTATGTTATGTTAATCACCATACATTACATCATTAGTTTTTGATGTAGTGTTCCACGATTCATTGTTTGCGTATAACACCCAGTGCTCCATGCAGAACGTGCCCTCCTTAATACCCATCACCAGGCTAACCCATCCTCCCACACCCCTCCCCTCTAGAACCCTCAGTTTGTTTTTCAGAGTCCATCGTTTCTCATGGTTCATCTCCCCCTCCGATTCCCCCCCCTTCATTCTTACCTTCCTGCTATCTTCTTCTTTTTTTTTTTTAACATATATTGCATTATTTGTTTCAGAGGTACAGATCTGTGATTCAACAGTCTTGCACAATTCACAGCACTCACCATAGCACATACCCTCCCCAATGTCTATCACCCAGCCACCCCATCCCTCCCACCCCCCACCACTCCAGCAACCCTCAGTTTGTTTCCTGAGATTAAGAATTCCTCATATCAATGAGGTCATATGATACATGTCTTTCTCCGATTGACTTATTTTGCTCAGTGTAACACTCTCCAGTTCAGTTTTGATTACTATAGCTTTGTAGTATATAGTATGAAGTCAGGAAGTGTGATGCCTCGGACTTGGTTTTTCTTTCTCAGTTTGCCTTGGCTCTTCGGGGTCTTTTGTGGTTTCATATAAATTTTGGGATAGTTTATTCTAGTTCTGTGAGAAATGCCACTGGAATTTTAATAGGGATTGCATTGAATTTATAGATGGCTTTGGGTAATATGGACATTTTAACAATACTAACGTTTGATTCATGAACGTGGGATATCTTTTCGTTTGTTTTCTTTGATTTCTTTCATTAATATCTTATAGTTTCCAGCATATAGATCTTTCATCTCCATGGCTCAGTTTATCCCTAAGTATTTTATTGTTTTTGATGCTATTGTTCATGGGATTGTTTTATTTCTTTTTCAGATAGCTCATTGTTAGTGTATATAAATGCAACTGATTTTTGTATGCTGATTTGTATCCTGCAACCTTGCCGAATTTGTTAGTTCTAACAATTTTTTGGTTAGTCTTTGTGGTTTTCTATACATAATATCATGTCTGCAAACAGAGATAATTTTACTTCTTTTACTTGAATACCATTTCTTTTTCTTACCTGCTTGCACAATTTCCATATTTTTCTATTTTGTGTCCATCAATTGTAGCTATAGTTATTTTCGATATTTCTGTCTTCTGCCTTAGCTTATATACTAGAGTGAAATAATTAATATACCACCATATTATGATATTAGAGTATTCTGAATTTGACTATGTACTTACCTTTACCAGGATATTATATACTTTCATATGTATATACCAGGCCTTTATTTTCATGTTGTTGTTGTCATTTCTGGGAGATTTTCCTCAAATGTATCTTCCAGTTATTATATTGAGCTTTTTATTTTTGCTAGTGTTCATTTAATATCAAAAGTTTTCTTGGTTCTTTGATAATCCCTTTATATTGTCTCCTCTTGTTTTATGGATGCAATATCTATTCCTGTCTCTCTGAGGACATGAATGATGTTTTCAAGCTTATTTTTTCCCAGAGCTGTCTATTTTCTTCATGATCTTACTGTTTGTTTGTTTTGGTCTATGTCTTTCATGTTACAGACTTTCCTTTCTATGGTCTCGATTGATCTCACAGAACTATCTCATTAAGAAATGTTTTCAACAAGTATTTATTGAGCACCTACTTTGTGCAGCACATTATGGAGGAGACAAAATAGAGTTAAAGACCCAAGAAAAGATACATGTAAAACATGAACCAAGTGATTATACAGGAATCTTCATTGTATCAAATGTTTTGTTTATTAAAAAGAAGAAGGCAGGGGGTGGGGGGAGAAGGAAGAAGAAGAAAAGCTTTAAAACAAGAAAAGAAAACATAGTGTAGTGTTGTAAAGCCAAAGGAGTGATAGAATATATACTACAGGAATCAAAAACTAAGAGAGATTTTTATGGCTTGGATGACTGGGCGAAGAAGGACCAAGCCAGGCTTAGTCTGGTCTTTGAAGGACAGACACACATTAAAGGCAACGAGCAAAAGGAAGGATATTCCTGAACGTGGGGAAAATACAAGCTTAAATATGGATATAAGATTAAAGAGTGTGTGTTACAAGGTGGTGGATTCCAAATGTTGGAATCACTTAGGAAGCTTTTAGGTTTTCGGTGAGGCCTGAAAATGTGTATTTAAATAAAGTGCCTCAGGTGTTTCTTAGGTAGGCAGCCAAGGGTGGATTCTTTTAAAAGAATAAAATGGAAAAGTAAGCTGGGGACAGACTGTAGCAGGCTTAAATTCTGGACTAAGATGATCTTACGCTATATCCAAGAGAGTGTTGTTGAATGTTTTTCCTTAAGGGCGGTGACCTCATGCACTTGTGTATTACCAGGAATTAACATCACAGGCAGGAGGAGCTAAAGGGGGATAGAATCAGAAGCACCAGGTGGTTACTCTATTAATTTAGGAATCCGCTAAGAAGACCCTGTTCTGGTGTTGGATTCCCAGTTGATGGAAATAAGGGCAGAGGAGAAAAGCCTTTTAAAAATCAAGAGTAACAATTGTGGAGGGGCCATTGTAGCACTTGATTGTAGCCAAAATGCTGGAAGTGATTGAAAACCTTGTTGAAGAAGCTAGAAGTTTAGCCTGGTTGATTGGGAGGATGATAGAACTAGTAGATGGAAATGAGGAGACGAGACGAGAGGATTTTTTTTTAGGTAAAATGTTGAACCTGGGATTAGATGTGTTGAGTTTGAGGAAATTATCCAAACAGAAAAAGTTTAATAGGCTTAGAGGAAGGTTTGACCTAAAGGTATCGATTTTGAGTCCTCAGTATAAAAGCAACGCTGGGGCGCCTGGGTGGCTCAGTCGGTTCAGCGTCTGCCTTCGGCTCAGGTCATGATCCCAGGATCCTGGGATCGAGTCCCACATGGGGCTCCCTGCTCTTCAGTGAATCTGTTTCTCCCTCTACCCCTCCTCCCACTCATTCTCTCAATCTCTCTCTCTCCAATAGATAAATAAAATCTTAAAAAAAAAAAGCAATGCTGTAGCTGCAGGGAGTGAGACTTTCAGAGGAGCAAAGAAACAAGAGAAGTACAGGTGCTTCCCAAGACCTTGAGTTGGGATGGTTTATTTGATATATACTTAATCAAACAGCAGAAAGAAAAGGAGATGATGAAGGGCACGGTAGTTAACAAAAACCGGAGGCTTGCAATGCCTTACATTTTCTTTCCTATCCTGCAGAAGTGGGTATTAATGGGGTACACAGAAATATGTTGCTATGTGAATAAGCATCATTGCCCTGTGTTTGTAGGAGTGCTGTATTTTTGTATCTTACTGCCTAAAATATGTTTCTTAGAGAGGTAGGGGCATTGGAGGGGCAGAGGGAGAGGGAGAGGGAGGGAGAGAATCTTAAGCAGACTCCATGCCCATCGCTAAGCCCAACGTGGGGCTCCATCTCACAACCCTGAGATCATGACCTGAGCTGAAATCAAGAGTCAGATGCTTAAACAATTGAGCCACCCAAGCGCCCCTTTTACTGCAATTTGATCACATCATCACTGACTCTCTGATGTAAGAATTGTCCCTGGACTCTCTATCTTTTCCTCCTTTCCCTATGACAATCCTAAAGAGACAGCTGTGTAGAATGGGAATGCTCCTTGCCACCAGCTGCTGAGCACCAGAGGAGGGCGCTGAAGGAGGGTTGCACGTTGGCTGACACTGAAACACAGTGGTGGATGGTCAGAGTACTTTGTAGATTGCAGCGCATGTAGTGCAGGAGAGCTTAGGGACTGGTTTGTACCTCAATGATGTTTTTTAAGCTTGACAGGTACCAGAACTTGAAAATGTAAGGAATTGGCATTATTTTGCTTGTTTATCACTTGAATTACTTATATTAACTGTGCATCATCTGTACATCTTTAATATGCTTATAGACTATCATTATTCCATTTTAGAAGCAAAGGTAAGGAATAAGAGTCAGAATGAGTCTGGCTAAAAGAGAGTTAATCAACAGCATCACCCACCGAAGCATCTCAGCCACACATGGCCCAAGGCACTTCATGAGTTCTTGCAACGAACTCATGTCTTCCTAGAAGTAGATGAGAAAATATCTCCATCGCTCTTTGTTGGACTTGTGGTAGTGATTCTTATCATTAACTGTTAGTCTTTGAACTGGATATGTTCTTTTTTACGAGGATTACCGATGCTCCCAGTAAATAGATGTATGGAAAATATTTCATATTTACAAAGATATATTTTCAGGAAGCAGGATGGAATAAGCAAGCAATTCAGTACCAAGTTTTCTCTGTCATCCCCACCCATAGATGTAGGTATTTCTGAAGTTTCTCTACCAACCCTCCTGGAATCATCTGAGAAGGTTAAGATCTTTCTGCAATGGAGACCAGAAAGCTGGTGGAAAGACGTAGAAAATTGTTTTCCTTTTGTTCATTTTATAGTCAATTTTTTTCCATACTCAACACATATATGCCAGCAAGACGTGTTCATTTCTACTTAAGGGCGTTGTCTACTTCGGGAGAAGCAGGGACGACTTTAACTTCACTAGTTAAACAAGGAATTGGCATTGAAAACCTAAGTTAACTAGCAGCATATTTCCAAAGTAAAAAAAAAAACAACAACAAAAAAAACAGGTTTTAGACTCCTTATTGGTTGGTGCCCTGGGCCACTCCCCAGTTGGCCGGCCTTTTAATTGGGCTAGGGTTGGCCCTTAAAACCCTTCATCATTAAAAGTCAGTACGCCATTTCTGAAGGCAGAAACGATGACATGAACAGAGTATTCACACACTTTCAATTGTACCCATACCTGAAAAGGTACACCTCCTTTTTCTGTTCAGAATATGAGATATCCTCAACCAGCCACAGCTGAAGGTGGCGCTCTTTCCCTTACTGCGCTTTCTCCTCACCGGTGAGTATCATTTGCTTGGCTGAATTATTACAGGCCTTGGTGAGGTGGGATGTCTTTTCTTTAAATAAAGTCTGAAGTGCTGGTTAATACTTTGGACCAGATGTTCTCATTTCTGAACTCAGTTCATGTTGTGCAACTTAAAGTTTAAAGTAATTTACTATCACTTAAGAGTGACCAGAACAGTCGATGAACCTGGCAAAGATTTTATTCAATGGAAAGGGAAAAAACTCTTCCAGTAAATAAACGCTAAAGGGACATTGGTAGATAAAATTAAAATTGCATTTTGAAAAGCTCCTATGAGTTGTTCTTGTTAACTTTTGCAATACCATCTGATAGTATCTGATGCAAAATGTCATATTGCACTTCAAGGTAATGTATCATTCAGCAAGTATTTATTGAGTCTCGGCTCTTTGCTAAGTACTATTTGGACATTGAAGGAACCATTTTGAGCTAAACAGACATTTTATCTACCCTGAAGCGTGTGTTCGGAGCTGACATCCAAGTTCTCTGCCACCTAACCAAATTTGAGAACCACTTTACTCAGGTAAAAGGGGGATTCTTCACAAGTTCCTTCTATCTGGATTTGGAATCATGCCTGGGAATAGAAGCGGTTGTTCTCGTTGGAGCAATCTGATAGAGCTGATTATTTATATGGGTGACTTTTGTCTTGAGAGGATTGAGCGATGACTGCAGTCTTCTCCTTATCCAAGGAGATCACCTTAAAACTGGTATTTCAAAACTTGCTGCTGTGAAAAGCACTCAGGGAATATAGCTGATATGTGCCATTTTGACAATCAGGAAACCTAAGTCTCCACGGAAGGTATCAAAAATTCAAGACTCATTAGAAATTATTCATGGCTGCAACATCCGGAATCAAACAGCCCAATCTAGAGTAGGCAGTATTGAGTGCTGGGTAGCATCAGGTGCCCTGTGGCGATGATGTTCCATGACCGGGGGTGGGGGGGTGCCACCAGGGGCAGGGGTGTGTGCAATTTCATGCTGCTTCCTGCTGCCTGGCTCTCTTCCTTTTTGACATTTCCCAAGCCTGGTTTCCTCCCTTCCTTTCAGTTCTGTGATCAATCTCAAGTCTCCCTAATAAATTTTTTTTCGACTTACATTAGCCAGAGTTGGTTTCTGTTGCTTGCAATTAAGAATGCTAATTGATATGGAAAGCCAACTGATACTTTGCTCCTAGGTGGGTGGCCCCAGATGAATTATTAGTCTCTGTTCATAAACCCAGTTTGACATGAGATAAGACAGAAACATTTTCTCCTTTTCATGGCTCTTAGGAGCACTTTGTTACATATGCCAAACTTAAAGAACAGGGTCTCACCATTCTCTTTGGGTGGGAGCAGACTACTTATTGCAGAGGCTAGACTGTCTGACGATTTAAGAAGGGCACCTTGAATTTATTGAAAACCTATACTAAAATAAGCACTTTGTTAGATGTTGTCTCATAGCTGCCTAATTCCTTACATCCACTGTGTACACTAAACATTATTATTCCTGTTTTACAGAAACTCGGAGAAATTAAGGCACTTCCATAAAATCCCACAACTAGTGTGTGGTGAGGAATGACTTCAAAGTTCATTCCATTTCACTGCAGCTCAGTGTATATATAGGAAATCAAGTTTGCATCATTTAGAATGATGTAACAGTCATTGTATCAAGGCTAGTGCTCTGAAGTCGATGTCCCAGCTGCCACTGAGCTGTGATCTTGGGGAAGGGGGAGTGGGTGTGAGGACTAAGGAGACAGTTCTCACAGTCTGCAAACATCCCAGTCCCTGAGGTGCAGGAATCATACTGGGGCTGGTGTTTCAGTCGGCCTGTGAGACTCTGCTTCCTAGAACCCAGTTTTAGGAAAATCACATTCTTATATTTCCCCCCATTTCCTGAGACATCTGTCTGTAGTAAATAGAAGTCCAAATGCGTTCTGGTATTTTTCTATCTCTATCATTGCTGTTTATTTATTTAAGGCCTATTATTTATTTAAGGCCTCCTATGCGGTGTTAATGAGCTGTGGCATCGTTTAAAATATCTTATGAAATTCTGAAATTTTCAACATTTTCTTCAGTAATTTGTGGAAATTTAGAAATCCGTGAGAAATAAGGAGGTGTCAGTTTTAGAAACATAATGGGTCAGATTATTTTCATTTGAAAGAGGGAAGTGTGACAAAGATCATTAGAAACAGAAATTGAGGAGCTCCTGGCTGGCTGAGTCAGCAGAGTCTGTGACTCTTGAGCTCGGGGTTGTAAGTTTTCAAGCCCCACACCGAGTGTAGATTACTTAAAATAAAATAAAATAAAATAAAATAAAATAAAATAAAATAAAATAAACAAATTGAACAAAAATGATGAGTCAGTCACACATTCTATGTATAGCTAGAGTACTTTTCATTTTGATAAGTGACATAGGAGTATTAACTTTCGTTCTGCTTGTTTGAAAACTACAGAATGGATAGCTTGCCTTGCTTGAAATTGTGTCCTTCTTCTTAATTAGGGTCACAGAACCTGCCCTATACTTTGAAACAGAGAGACATACAGACTTTGAGCTGTTAATAAAGGGATAGGTGTTACAACTACAGGAGCAAAGGAGAGGAAAAGTCAGCTTCAGATGTGAGAAAGAAATAGATCACCTCCACGATTCCTCCTCTTTCTAAGATTCTGTGGGACGGTGCCTGGGTGGCTCAGTCGTTAAGTGACCGCCTTTGGCTCACGTCATGATCCTGGAGTCCCGGGATCGAGTCCCGCATCGGGCTCCCTGCTCGGCGGGGAGTCTGCTTCTCCCTCTGACCCTCTTCCCTCTCGTGCTCTCTATCTCTCATTCTCTCTCTCTCTGTCTCTCATGAATAAATAAATAAAATCTTAAAAAAAATAAAAAAATAAGATTCTGTGGGAGTTTGAACACAAAGTTTTTAATAACTGAATTTTTTTTAAAGATTTTATTTATTTATTCATGAGAGACAGAGAGAGAGAGAGAGGCAGAGGGAGAAGCAGGCTCCCAAGGAGCAGGGAGCCCGACGCGGGACTCGATCCCAGGACCCTGGGATCATGACCTGAGCCGAAGGCAGACGCTTAACCATCTGAGCCACCCAGGCGCCCTAATAACTGAATTTTTTAGAATGATGTAGCTTGTATATTTTCAAATATTATGCTTAAAAAGATCTATGGCATGAGCTCTTAGACTTAGGTGTCCGTCTGTTAGGCGTTTGATCTCAGGGATTATCCTTCTCCCCCACCCCTGCCACTTTTTAAAAAAATTATTATTAGGTCCCCTATATTTTTAACATAAAAAACTTTCTGCAAGTGAGAAGGCATCATCAAATTTATAGGTTACATTTATATGGCCATAAAGCCTATTTGGAACAATGGGTGATTCTTTTTTTAGAAGTACTCAGGCATTATCTTGAGTTAATACTTGTGAATGTGCTCATTTGTAGTAATAGACATGTTTATTCTTTACTCAGTAGGTCAACTCTGTGACCACAGGTGATTGAATTTGATAACTGCAAACATTTATAAATGCAGAGCAAAGACAGCTCCTCAATAGATCAGTTTAATCTGCGTGAAGAATTTACATTTCTGCAAAACTGTTCCTGGTAATCACTCAAGAGTATTTGTAAGTCTGGACATGCCCTTCTGCCCTTGGGTTCTGCTTTCAACCTCTCATGTTTATATTCAACTTGAAGTCTAATTTTCATAAATGCTTGGGTTTAAAATAGGTTATGGGTTTAAGTATAGGAACAGGATTGTTTGTGTAAAATACAAACCAGACTTTTGACTCCCCAGGTCTTTTATTGAGCTGTCATTTTGTGATAGTTATTTGGTGACACCATTCGTTTTATTCTGCCTTGCAGAGAACCACTAAATTAGAATAATGGATTGTGCTTTCAATTAGACTCCATACAACCTTGTACACCTAAATAACTGAATAGATGAGAAAATGCCATAAAGTGCAGTTCTTTATAATGGCTCCATTTTCCCACTACATGCTGGAGTAAGATTGTAAATGTGATCCCAAGCGGAGGTATTAGCACCATGACCTCTCCCAGAACAATTTTAAGTGTTGGATTTTAAAATATTTGCTTACTAAACCAAAAAAAAAAAAAAAATCAAGTAATAAGGGAAGATGTTGGAATAAATGCACTTTTGCTTAACTCACTCTCTTTTCAAATGTGTAAAAATGAACAAACATCACCCGACCTATTCATTTATTAAGGAAGAATGTGCAAGTCTAAAAAGAAAGAAAGAAAGAAAAAAGAAGAAGAAATTCAGTACTAAAAACCAATTTGAAACCACAGCTCTGTGGCCCATCTTGATGGGTATAAAGTAACATTATTGTTTGTATGAGATAACATTAAGGAGAAAAATGGAAAAAAATGAGAAAGGACTGACTAAATACTTAGAATGTGTGCTTGGCATATATATCAATCCTATATATATGTATCTTCAAGGTGCTTTGCCCTTGAGTTCCCAGCAGCAGTACCATTTTGCAATCCCTGCATATCCAACATGAGAAGTGATTATATAGCATAGCATGCCTGATTTTAGAGACAAAACCCCATAGAACTTTAAAAGGTATTTAAGTTATTTTATGATGTTAAAGATTTTGATATTGTTCCTGGTCTCCTAATGACGTGTTCATAATTTTCACCGTATCATCGGTAGGTGGCCTTTTTGTTATGTGGATGGTTTCCTCTGCTCTGCAGAGGTTTTTATTAGTTTGATGTAGGCCCAATAGTTTATTTTTGCTTTTCTTGCTTTTTGTTTTTGATGTCAGATTTAAAAAATCATCCCCAAGATGGATATCGAGGGGTTTGCCACCTACGTTTTCTTCTGGGAGTTTGATGGTTTTAGGTGTTACATACAAGTCTTTAATCCACTTTGAGTTCATTTTTGTGTATGGTGTGAGGTAGGGGTCCACTTTCGTTCTTTCAGGTGTAACTGCCCTATTTCCTCAACATGAGTTATTGGTGTGACTGTCCTTTCCCTATTGTATGTTCTTGGCTCCTTTGTCATAAATTATCTATGCAGGATTTTTTTCTGGGTTTTCTATTCTGTTCCATTGATCTATGCATCTATTTTTTAAACTAATACCATGCTGTTTAAATTACTATAGCTTTGTAATATACTTTGAAATCAGGGAGTGTGATGCCTCCAGCTTTGTTCTTCTTTCTCAAGATTGCTTTGGCTCTTCAGGATCTTATATGGATCCATACAAATATTAAGATTATTCATTCTATTTCTGTGAAAAAATGCCATTGGAATTTTGATAGGAATTGCATTGAATCTGTTTATTGCTTTGGGTAGTATGGCCATTTTAACAATACTAATTCTTCCAATCCATAAGCACAGAATATCTTTTCATTTATTTGTGTCTTCTTTTAAAAAGATTTTATTTATTTATTTGAGAGAGAGCGCACGAGAAGGCAAGGAACAGAGGGGGAAGGAGAGGGAGAGAGATAATCTCTCAAGCACACTGTGCTAATTGTGGAGTCCGACACGGGGCTCGATTCCAGGACCCTGAGATCATGACATGAGCTGAAATCAAGAGTTGGGTGCTCAACTGACTGAGCCACCCAGGCGCCCCAGATTGCGTCTTCTTTAATTTCTTTCATTAATGTCTCATAGTTTTCAATATATGGGTCTTTCACCTTCTAGGTTAAATTTATAAACTGATAGGCATTTTATTTATTTTTTTGATGCAGTGGTAAATGGGCTTGTTCTCTTAATATCTCTGATAGTTCACTATTAGTGTATAGAAATGCAACAGATTTTTGTGTATTGATTTTCTATCTACAACTTTACTTAATTCATTTATTCTAAAGGGTTTTGGATGGAGTGTTTAGGTTTTATATAAGTAATATTATGTCATCTGCAAATAGTGGCAATTTTACTTCTTCCTTTTCAATTTGGATGCTCACTCTTCCTTCCTTCCTTCCTTCCTTCCTTCCTCCATCCCTCCTCCCTCCCTCCCTCCCTCCCTTCCTTCCTTCCTTCCTTCCTTCCTTCCTTCCTTCCTTCCTTCCTTCCTTCCTTCCTTCCTTCCTTCCTTCCTTCCTTCCTCCTTCTCTCCCTTTCTCCCTTTCCTCCTTCCTCTCTTTTTCTCTCTTTCTCTCTCTTTCTTTCTTTTTCCTAATTGCTCTGGCTATGGACTTCCAATACTATATTGAATAAGTGTGGGTAAGAATGGGCATTTTTCCCTTGTTCCTGATCTTAAAGGAAAAGCTTTCAGCTTTTCACTATTGAGTATGATGTTAACTGTGAGCTTATCATATATGACCTTTATCATGTTGAGGTTTGCACCCTTTATACCCGCTTTGTTGAGTTTTTTAAAAATCATAAATGGATATTGGATTTTGTCAAATGCTTTTGCTTTATCTATTGAGATGATCCTCTGATTTTTATCCTTCATTTCATTGATGTGATGTGTCACATTAACTGATTTATGGATGTTGAACTATCCTTGCATCCCTGAAATAAATCTCACTCGATCATGGTGTATGATCCTTTTAATGTATTACTGAATTCAGTTTGCAAATATTTTGAGGATTTTTGCATCTATGTTCATCAGGGATATTGGCCTATAATTTTCCTATCCTGTGATGTCTTTGTGTGGTTTTGGTATCAGATAATGCTGGAATCATAAAATAAGTTTGGGAGAATTTCCTCCTCTTCTGTTTTTTGGAAGAGTTTGAGAGGATTGGTATGAATTCTTCTTGGAATGGTAGAATTCACCAGCAAAGCTGTCTGGTCTTGGACTTTGGTCTGGTCCTGGACTTTGGATTGGTTTTTGATTATGGATTCAATCTTCTTACTAGTAATTACTCTGTTCAGATTTGCTATTTCATTTTGATTCAGTCTTGGTAAGGTTGTATTTTTCTAGGAATTTATCCATTTCTTGTAGGTTGTCCAGTTTGTTTTCATATAATTGTTTGTAGTCATCTCATTATCCTTTGTATTGCTGTGGTATCAGTTGTAACATCTCTTTCATTTCATTTACATGAATCCTCTCTCTTTTTTTCTTGGTGAGTCCAGCTAAAGATCTGTCAGTTTTGTTTATCTTTTCAAAGAACCAGCTCTTAGTTTTATTGATTTTCTCTATTGTCTTTTTCGTATCCATTTCATTTGTTTTTGCTTTAATCTTTGTTATTTCCTTCTTCTGCTAACTTTGCACTTTGTTTGTTCTTCTTTTCCTAGTTCTTTGTGGTGTAAAGTTAGGTTATTTATTTGAGACCTTTCTTGTTTCTTGAGGTAGGCATTTATCACTATGACCTTCCCTTTTAGAACTGCTTTTGCTGCATGCAACCAATTTTGGTATGTTATATTTCCATTTTCATTTGTTTCAAAGTATTTTCTTTATTTCTCTTTTGATTTTCTCTTTGACCCATTTGTTGTTCAGTAGCATGTTGTCTAATCTCTACACATTTGTGAATTTTCCAGTTTTTTTCATGTAATTAATTTCTAGTTTCATGGCATTGTTGTCAAGAAAGATGCTTGATATGATTTCAGTTATCTTAAATTTATTAAGATTTGTTTTTTTGCCTAACATAGGATATATCCTGGAAAATTTTCCACTTGAGAAGAATGTATATTCTGTTGCCTTCAGATGGAATGATCTGTATATATCTGTTAAGTCCATCTGGTGTAATGTTTCATTTAAGGCCTACGTTTGTCTATTCATTTTCTGACTGAATGATCTATCCATTGGTGTAAATGGGGTATTAAAGTCCCCTACTATTATTGTATTGCTGTCTGTTTCTCCCTTTAGGTCAGTTAATATTTGCTCTATATATTTTTGTGCTCCTATGTTAGGTGCATACATATTTACAAATGTTATATCATTTTGTTGGATTGACCTCTTTATCATAATGTAATGCTTATCCTTATCTCTTATTACAGTCTTTGTTTTAAAGTCTATTTTATCTGATATAAGTATAGCTACTCTAGCTTTCTTTTGGTTTCCATTTGCATGGAATATCTTTTTCCATCCCTTCACTTTCAGTCTCTGTGTGTCCTTATATCTAAAGTTAATTTCTTATAGGCACCATATGGATGAGTCTTGTTTGTTTCTTCTTTTTATCCGCTCAGCCACTCTATGTCTTTTGACTGTAGAATTTCAGCCATTTATATTTAAAATAATTATTATTATTTAGATATTTATTGAGATTTTGTTCATTTTGTTCTTTCCTTTCTTTGTCTCTTGCTCTCCTCATTTGTGGTTTTATGATTTTCTTTCACGATATGCTTGTATTCCTTTCACTTTATCTTTTGCATATTTACCATAGGTTTCTGCCTTGGGGTTGCCATGAGGCTTACATATAATAGCATATATCTATAACAGTCTATTTAAGGTTGATAACAACTTAAGTTTGATCCCATGCTAAAGTTCAACCTTTTTATTCTCTATCCCTCATGTTTTGTTTTTGATGTCACATTTTACATCTTTTTATCTTGTATATTTCTTAACAAATCATAGTAATCATAGTCACATAGTTACTTTTCTTTGTAACCTCATAATAGCTTTGTAAGTGATCAGTGTGTTACCTTTACTATATATTTACCTTTCCAGGGAGATTTAGTCTTTCATATGTTTTCTTGTTATTAATTAGTGCTCTTTCTTTTTGCTGGGCACACACTCTAAGTATTTAGTCTTTCCTTGCTGATTTTTGAGTCACTGAATCTCTGTTTACTTTTCTTAATAGCGACAAAACACAGCCAAGAAAGTGATCATTTCTGTTTACCTGAAGGGCATGAAAATGTAATTGCCTTCATCATCCATTCCTTTTGTACCTCACTCTTTTTGAAGATGAAAAGAACTGAAGGTTAAAAGTATGGAAGAATTTTGTACATGATGAGCATACTAGCACTGCCAGAGGGGTTCTTTTTTATTATTATTAATTTAACTCTTTCAGATGACAAGAAGTGTTGAGGGTACCATCTTAAAAAGTAGTAAGTCAACTACTTTTATTCCTTTTGAAGTTTACTCTCCTTTTATCTCATTTCTGCTCACTGTTACAACAGAAATCAACAGAATATGTACAGTTCCAAATTTCAGGTGAACTCTACAAATCATGTTATAAAGCAATGATATAATTGCCAAAAATTGAAACTTTTAAAAACTTAATTTAGCTAAAAAATAAAAATGAAGTTACCATAATTGTTGCATAATTACACTAGAAAATAAAAGTTTTTGCATGTTACATTCAGAATTAAACTTTCTATATACTAGGTTAGGTCTGAAATGTACCATTTCAGATGGAGCTAGTCTCAGTATATGGGGACTTAAATAATAAATTTGGATTGATCTTCCCTCTAGGCATGCTGGTTTTCTCTGTGCCCTGTTTCCTTTACTCCATAATTTCTTAGGCATCACGTACACATAGGTTCTCAATAAATGTTGATTGAATGAATTAAGATGTTGAAGGTAGCAAGTAAAGGAATCAGGCTAGATATTATCTCCTTATCTTCTTTGTGGAATAGGTGCAGTTTAAATAGGTGCCCATTTGACAATAAAATAAAATCAGGGGATCTCACACCAGGTCAGTTTGGTTTGGCTCATTCTGACATAAGAATATTTCCAGTGGGGCGCCTGGGTGGCTCAGTTGGTTGGGCGACTGCCTTCGGCTCAGGTCATGATCCTGGAGTCCCGGGATCGAGTCCCGCATCGGGCTCCCTGCTCGGCGGGGAGTCTGCTTCTCCCTCTGACCCTCTTCCCTCTCGTGCTATCTCTCATTCTCTCTCTCTCAAATAAATAAATAAAATCTTTAAAAAAAAAAAAAAAGAATATTTCCAGTGATTCCTTGGAGCAATGTTCCTCCTTTTTCACATCTCTGATGAATGACAGTGTCTATTTATAAATGTTTTTGATCCCCTTGTTTAAGCAGTGATGTATTCTCAGAATGTTCTCAAAGGTGTACAATTTCAGAGCGTAGTACATTTATCCATCCATTAGCTTTACTACAGCTTTTCCTACTCTTGTTACAAATTCTAAAATGCGTTAAGTGGGAAATGCCTAATTTAGAATCAGAACCCCATAGAGGTCTAAAGAAAAAGTCCTAAATTGTTGCCAATTTAAAAAAGGAAGAGTAACTCAGAGCAGGGAAGATTCATTCATTCAACATAATCTCACAGAGGTTATGTGGAGCCTAGAAAGCATGATTCATTATTCTAATTTAATGGTTCTTAGTACAGCAGAATAAAGTAACAGCTAAGTACTGGGGATTGTACTAGGCCCTGCAGCTACAGCAGGAAAGAGAACAGACAAAAATTCTGTTCTTTTCAAGCTTACCTTCTCATACAGGGAGACAATCAATAAACAAGTGACCAAAATACCATAATTAATTTATATTAAGATAAACATTTTTGCACATTTTTGTACCTCAGAGACTTGTTTGTGTCTTATGATTGCCATTGGCCCTGTGTCAATCAAGATGTAGCTGTTATTGCCTGTTCATAATATATCAAAACTTATAGAGTGAAGACAGAAGTTTGGGACAAAATCCTGGAGACACCAGCAGAAGATCAGGAAAGCTGCATCTCCAAAGCTGCTGATAACACAAAATACAGTGGTGAGTAGAGAAACACTGTGTCACTGAGTCTGGGTCACCTGTTCCAGAGCAGTTGAACTCTGAATAGGACATAGTTTTAGGAATATTTCAATTTATGTTGCTGATATTTTCCCCTTGAGTTTGCACAGTAGTGATATATAATAAAAACGAATGTCTAGTTAAGTCTAAAATAGCTGCCGTCGTGAGTGTAAAATAATTTAAAAGCAATTTTTAATTTAATAGAGTCTTAGTGGCACAAAATTATAGTGTTTCTTATAATTTATGGTTTCCTAGATGTGAGGAAATATAATATGTATATATTCGATAGTAATAAATGCTTTAGAGAAGACTAAAAGATAGAAAAGTAAATAGGGAATGCCATGGAGTGGGGTGGTTTGTAATTTTAGTCAAGGTAGGCAGGGAAGCCCCTGAGAAAGTACATTTAAAAGATGATTTTTTTTTTTTTTTTTTAAAGACTTGAAGAGAGACTGGGCAGACAGCTGAGAAGAGTATCCCAGGCAGAGTGAACAACCAGTGGAAAGGCCCTAAGCAGGAGCATACCAAGCTTATTTGGTATATTTATTTCTATTTGAGACATAGAAAGGAGGTCATGTGGCTAGAGGGCAGTGAGAAAGGGTAAAGTAGTAGGAGATGAAGTTGAAAGTTAAGGGAGACCAGCTCACATATAGCCCTGTAGGAGATTGTAAAGATGTACTTTGAGATTAAAAGGATTTTCACATTTACGCTAAGTTAAATTGGGATCCATTAGAGGATGTTGTGCAGGAGTGACATGACCCAGCTTACATATGTAAAGAATCACTGAAGCTGCTAGACCGAGAAAAAGACTGAAGGGAGACAAAGACAGAATTGAGGAGAACGGTTAGGAGGACATCATCATAAACCAGATGGGAAATGATAGTGGCTTGGACCAGTGTGGTAGTGTCGTGGGGATCATAAGAAGTGATGGAATTCATGACTCATTTTGAAGGTAGAGCCAAAGGTTTTGCTGATAATTTGTTTTTTGTTTTTCTTTGTTTGTTTTTGTTTTGTTCTGTTTTAATTTTATTATGTTACGTTAGTCACCATACAATACATCATTAGTTTTTGATGTAGTGATCCACAATTCGTTGTTTTCATATAACACCCAGTGCTCCATGCAGTACGTGCCCTCCTTAATACCCATCACTGGGCTAACCCATCCCCCACCCCCCTCCCCTCTAGAACCCTGTTTGTCTCTCAGAGTCCATAGTCTCTCATAGTTCATCTCTCCCTCCAATTTCCCCCCCTTCAATTTTCCCTTCCTTCTCCTAATGTCCTCCATGCTATTCTTCATGTTCCACAAATAAGTGAAACCATATGATAATTGACTTCCCCTGCTTGACTTATTTCACTTAGCGTAATCACCTCCAGTCCCAGCCATGTTTTTTTTTTTTTTAAAGATTTTATTAATTCATTTGACAGAGAGAGACACAGAGAGAGAGGGAACACAAGCAGGGGGAGTGGGAGAGGGAGAAGCAGGCTTCCCGCGGAGCAGGGAGCCCGATGCAGGGCTCAATCCCAGGACCCTGGGATCATGACCTGAGCCGAAGGCAGACGCTTAAACGACTGAGCCACCCAGGTGCCCCCAGTCCCATCCATGTTGATGTAAAAGTTGGGTATTCATCCTTTCTGATGGCTGGGTAATATTCCATTGTATATATGGACCACATCTGTTGAAGGGCATCTCGGCTTCTCTTTCCACAGTTTGGCTACTGTGGACATTGCTGCTATGAACATTGGGGTGCATATGGCCCTTCTTTTCACTACATCTGTGTCTTTGGGGTAAATATCCAGGAGTGCAATTGCTGAGTCATAGGGTAGCTCTATTTTTAGGTTTTTGAGGAACCTCTGCACTGTTTTCCAAAGTGGCTGTACCAACTTGCATTCCCACCAACAGTGTAAGAGGGTTCCCCTTTCTCCACAACCTCTCCAACATTTGTTGTTTCTTGCCTTGTCAACTTTTGCCATTCTAACTGGTGTAAGGTGGTATCTCAGTGTGGTTTTGATTTGAATTTCCCTGATGGCTAATGATGATGAACATTTTTTCATGTGTCTGTTAGCCATTTGTATGTCTTCTTTGGAGCACTGTCTGTTCATGTCTTCTGCCCATTTTTTGACTTGATTATTTGTTTTTTGGGTGTTGAGTTTGAGAAGTTCTTTATAGATCTTGGATACCGGCCCTTTATCTGTAGTGTCATTTGCAAATATCTTCTCCCATTCTGCGGGTTGCCTCTTTGAGGAATATGAGAAAAAGAAAAGGAAATTCAAGGTGACTCCAAGGTGACTCCAAGGTTTCTCATCTTAGCAACTACAAAGATGAAGTTGATATTAATGGAGATGGGGAGGACAATCAGAAGAACAGATCTGGTAGGAGTTCATTTTTAAACATGTTAAATTTGATATGTCTCTTAGACATCCCAAAGATGTCATGTGATCAGATATGTGAAATTGGAGTTCTCACCACCATTCTTTGCCAGAATCTCCCATCATCTACTCATTGGCCAGAGTGTGTTCCTGGAAAGAGTAGTTTTTCCATGGGGTCCCATGTGCTTATGAACAATGTCACCTGAGTTCTTACATGTTCAAAACTATTTGATAATACCAAGTCCTGAGGAGAATGTCTAACAACAGGATCTATCAATCACAGTTTACAATATAAATTGGTACAACTATGGTGGAAAATAGTTTGGTAACATGTTCAATTTTAAGACTGAACATTTACAGACTCTAAGAGCCAGCAATTTCACACCAACATTTATATCCAAGAGGAAAATCTTGACAAATACATTAGAGGATGTGCAAAAAAAATAGTCAAAATAGTGTTGTTGCCTAGCAAGACCAGGAAATAACCCAAAAGCATTTCAACAAAAGAATAGAAAAATTGTGGTATAGCCCCACAATGGAATATTATATAGCAGTTAAAATGAATGACCTACAGTTAAATCCAAAATAACCAATCAGCAACGTGCTGTATTTCATCTATTCTAACACGTGTAATTTTTCTTATGACATCTCAGAAGCCTTAGCTCACTTGGGAGAGGTTTTCTTGTTTTGTTGTTTATTTGTTTTTTAAAGGTTTATTTATTTGAGAGAGATGCACATGTGAGTTGGGGTTGGGGGAGGGGCAGAGGGAGAGAATCTCAAGCAGACTTTGCGCTGAGTGTGGAGCTGGACCCAGGGCTTAGTCTCATTACCCATGAGATCATGACCTGAGCTGAAGTCAGAGCCTAACTGATTGAGCCACCCAGGCTCCCTGACAGAGGTTTTTTTTATTAGTGGTTGTGCCAGCTATTAAAATATTGTCCTTTATAAGGAGGGCACTTGTGTTGAGCACTCAGTATTATATGTAAGTAATGAATCATGAAATTCTCCTGAAACCAATATTACACTATATGTTAACTAACTCGAATTTAAATAAAAATTTGAAACAAACAAACAAAAAAGCCACCTTGGTGCAAATCAACCAAACTGAATATTAGATAGCAATAAGACGTTATAACACAAGGGGCTCCTGGGTGGCTCAGCCCGTTTAACATCTGCCTTTGGCTCAGGTCATGATCCCAGGGTCCTGGGATCAAGCCCGACATCAGGCTCCCTGCTCAGCAGGGTGTCTGCTTCTCCCTCTCTCACTCCCCCTGCTTGTATTCCCTCTCTTGCTGTCTCTCTGTCAAATAAATAAATAAAATCTTTAAAAAAACCACGTTATAACACAAGTATATAAAAAATACTGTCCTTTAGCTCCAAATCCACTCTTCTGTACTCTGCTTTGTGACACAGGCACTGAAAGACTGCAACTCACTTCTGTGCTTTTCCAGCTGGCTCTGTTCAAAGCTTTGCCAATAGGGAGCACTAGAGGAGGCTTCGGTGCTAGAAGAGGAAGAAGAGTACTTGCTCCTCCTGTTGTCTTCCGGTTTCCTCTCCCTGTGATCTCCCCCCAGGCAACCCTTCTTCACAGCAGCGATGGCAATTCACTCTTGTAGTGGCAGCTACACTCAGCTTGTAGCTTTCCCATCACAGGTAGAACCAGTTTGGTAACACCGCCTCACCAGAGACAGCTGCCCCCTCCTCAGAGGCCAGGGTCTGCGCCCCAGGGAGCCCCCTCCTCTGGGCTGAGACTCATGCATCAGCTGAGCAGCCCTTCCTCCTCAGATATCTGTCGCAATTTCAGCCCCATGGGGACCATTTTCTAAGTTCGTCCCTTAGTTTCCTGTTTTCTTAGCCATAGGGGTGGTAGCTTCAGTTTCTACCCCCAAGATATCTTAGAGTCCTCTTTCTACCCTTTCAGTGGAAAACACTTTATACCTGGTACAGGTGCTTTATATCAAATACCTCTGGTCAAATAACTGGTGTGGTTTCTGTCTAATATAATAGTACATAAAATAATTGTACCCCTTATAATTCATAGGATATTAGATTTGAAGTCTCAGAATATCATACACAGCAAAATACCTTTTGCACAAAGTTAAAAACAAATAAAACTATATTTTAGGAACACACACACATGATTTAGAATAGTTCTTACCTCTGGTATAGGGAGGTGGAGATAAGGCATGCTGGAGGAGGCCATAGGTAGACATAAGTTACATAACGTTCTAGTTTTTATATTTGGATCCATCGACTTTATTATGTTGTTACATAAATAATAACTACCTACATAGAAACCTGCATGCATAATACATTCTTAATGCATAGATATATGCATGCATGCATGTATACATACATAAAATAAGACACTTGTTGGACTTTGATGAGAGTATAAAAATAACTTTGATTAATTATCTAAAGATGACATCATAATAAAATAAAATAATTTCTCTTTTACATAAAGTAAGATTCGACTATGAAATTCTTGACTCACTGTCCTTGCTTGAGCATACTGTGGATGTTTCTTCCCTGTCTTTTGGTCCTGAGAATTTTTGTACAGAAGTCAGATGCCACCCTGCTCTTATTTCCTTGAAAGTGGAGTTCCTCTATTGCCTGGCTTCTCCAAAGGCAAAGATTCTTTCTACATCTTTAAAAGATTCCAAAAGGGATTTGTTCTGTATCTTTGAAGACAACTTCACCAAAGTGTGACTCAGTGTTGATGGTTCTGGGCCAACTCACAGTGGCTCAGTGTGCCATGAATTTCTCTAATTATATGTTAAAATATTCGTTCTGTTGCTTTCTTTTGCGTTTCTTCTTTGGAATTCCAATTAAGCACACAAGGGCTATGCTTTTCTTCATTTCTTTGCTTCTGTAGCTGTGATCTGTTGCTAACCCTAGCTCTGTAGTTCTCTTTTATTTTGTTTGTTTTCCCCATTTCTATCCTCTGCATCCTTTCCTATGACCTCCCTGTTGTCGGATCTCCCTTATGCCCTTCCTACTTTGTGTTTTATTTCTATAACTTCCTGTCTTGCTTTCTTTCCTGAGTTCTGCCATCACCTTCTATTGTGTGCTCTGCTCTTCCCTGATGTCTCCATCTTGGCTTTCATGTTTAGGATTCATTTAATTTTTTTTTTTCAAAATAATGATAGATTGTTTGATTATAATTTTTATCTGTCCTATCACTGCTTTCCCTGAAAACTTTTCTTTGTCTTACAGAAATGTCTTGCTGTTCTTTCTCACATATTTTCTTAGAGTATTTTTGGGTGACTACTCTCTGTTTCCTTTAACTTTTCTTTTTTTTTTTATTGCCATATTGTCCTGAACCAGCTTTTTTTTTTTTAAGATTTTATTTATTTATTTGAGAGAGAGAGACAGAGACAGAGCACAAGCAGTGGGGAGGAGGCAGAGGGAGAGGGAGAAGCAGGTTCCCCCGTGAACAGGGACCCTGACATGGGGCTCGATCCCAGGACCCTGGGACCATGACGTGAGCCGAAGGCAGACACTTAATCGACTGAGCCACCCAAGTATCCTAAAGGTTAGAGGTAGAGGGATAGATTAGGAGTAGTAAGGGCCAGGGTGGCTTTCCTGGCTTAGCAACTCAAGAGCTGTACCTCCTCCATTAGTACCATGAGAAAGGTTTCCTTTAAATATGACACCGTTGTGTAGCCACATCTTCTGTGTCTCCCTAAGCTTATCCTGGTTCCAGGTGGCTTCTCCAGCCAGCCCTACACTCCCCTAGTTCCTTCACCACTTCCTACAACCAGGAGACTGCCTTCAATGTGATCCCCACATTTATGAGCGTATATTTTCTTGATGCTTTCTGAAATATGCCTACTCTGGACCCCCACGCCCCTTCCATATGTTTCTTCTCATCCTTCCCTGGTACCTCTAACCTCTCTGTTCTAACCCCTACCTGCAGCAGTTGTCTCGTAGGGTGGAACATTCCCCTCTTGAGGGAGTAATTCTCTGGAGCTATCTGAGCCGCACCACCCCTAACCCCTCTGGACTCCCCGTTCTTCCCTGATGCTTCCCACCTGGCTTCCTGTAGCGTTTCACTGCCTTCAGCTGTGCTTGGCAGGTCTTAGATGTAAATGGAGTTTGCAGGTTTTCTCTGTCTCTTGGCTTCACTATAAACAGATTTTGTGACTTCTGGAAAAATTCTCTGTATGGCTTTCAAGAGGAGTTGAAGTAAGATCCAGAATTCAGCTGGCATCACGTCCCTACCAGAAGTTCTACAACTGTGTTTGAAAAGGAGAAAAGAAAAACTGCCATTGTATTCTCTTCAAAATCTGTTTGCAGTCTTTCAAAGAAAGATGTGAAAATGAATTTGGCCTGAGGTTTGAGGCAGATATTGTGACTGACTTGTGTTCATCTCTGTCAACTGTTTTCTTGAAGGTTTGGGAGCATACTTGGTAGAGCAGGAATTGAGTGGGCAGAGCTAAATTGAATATTAAGAATGAATGGGCAAACATTTTCACAGGACCAAATTTGGTACACAATTTTCATGATTTCTTGGTTATTTTCTTCCATTAATCATGGTGAGAGAAGTCAAAAGAGCAGAGGCAGAGAGAAACTTTGCCATTCATCCTATGAAAAGGAATAGAAGGGGCCAAAGGAGACTGAGTTCTGAGCTTCAATGCAGCCACAAAAAAAAAAAAAAAAAATCCTCCTCAGACAAAAAGCAATTACATAAAAGTTGGTTCAGAAATATAGTGTCAGAGCTGTGCAATCTTAAGAAAAATTGTACCTTAATTTTGGAAGCCAAGAGTAAGTCAGTCCAATTGCAATTGTTAAGAAATTTTAATGTAAGGAGGTATCCTGTTATTCATTTAAATCTTGCTGAATGAAGTAGCTCTTGCATTTAGCTAGTATCTTTGTTCTCTTAACATTATGTGATTGTGGGAAAGGCTTAACTACCTGGATTGTTAACTCCATCACACCACTGGGTTATCCACCGAATCACTGCATTACCATGCTTAGCTGAACCACCATCTATCTCGGGATAATGGTTAGAACTGCAAGTCTTCGCCTTTAAGAAAGAAACAACTGGCCTCTTTAGCAACAGAAATGTCAGGAAATCTGGAAAACCCTTAAGACCAAAGGGACCATAACCCCAGTGGCTGGGTTTCAGACATTCTGACAGAGGGCAGAGGATATTATTTTGGTCAAGAGACTCTTTTCATAATCCCTGACATCATAGTTAGGTGTTGTCTACTCACACCCTACCTCTAAGTCTGGCCCCCAGTGACTCTGACATCCCTGGCCAGATGCATTGTTAACACATTCCACCGACCACTGGGAGTGGGTGTCAGCGTGACAGCAGGGAAGTGAGGCTGAAATGGATCTCCCCAGTCTCAGGACCTCGTTCTGCTTTGTAAACACCGTGATGCTTGACTTTATTATAGGGATTAAGACCTATGATTTCAGTGATGTAACATCAACAGTTCTCCGTTAATCCAATAATGATTCAACAACTGCTCTTTAGATCCTTTGATTTACTGAGATGTAATGGGGTAGTTTTAGGTTCCCCAATTCCAACTACATTAATTGCTATACTTAGAGTGCAGCTGTCGAGCCTTTAATCCCTCTTTGCTGCAATGATATTTAATTGAATTTAATTATATTAAATTACCCTGAATGTACTAGTGATTGTTCATTTGTTTGTACTGTATTAATTAAAAAATTTTTTTTATTTTGAAAGGAATCAAACTTTGAGGTACAGACCAGACTGCTTCATGATTTCTCATATAAACCTAAAATATAGGAGATAAAATAACGTGCTGGTGAGGCAAATAGGGATAGTTTCTAAACATTTTTTTTCAGGGACATTTGTCACTGTTTAATGGTAAGTGATACGTTTATATACACTGCATTTCAATTGCATCTATCATCATTTAAAATTAAATAACATAAATATCTCTCTTCCGTTATTAGAATTTGCAGCAACACACTGTGAGTCACAAAACAGAGAGACAGAGAAATTGAAATAAAGACTAAAAATACATGCCGCTTAGAAGACAAAAATATAAGAGAACATGAGGTCATGAATTTCTGTCATGCTCAGGTAAGCACTAAGAGTAACACACTTCCTATTTCATTCT
Organism: Zalophus californianus; assembly: GCF_009762305.2. Taxonomy (NCBI): domain Eukaryota; kingdom Metazoa; phylum Chordata; class Mammalia; order Carnivora; family Otariidae; genus Zalophus; species Zalophus californianus. The sequence continues at coordinate 77,253,758 of NC_045603.1, forward strand.
GTATAGCACTCTGGCAGGGCTCCTGGGTGCCTGTGAGCCTCTGAGTCACAGTCTTTCCTTCCCCATACCTCATTGGGATGGCCCCCAGAGAAAAGTCCATGAGGCCATCTGCAAGGCCTACGCTCTAGCCAAGCGCTGATGTCTGTGACCACAGAGTGACCCTACCACCAAGAAGGAGGTGATAACCGTGCAGCCTAACATGCCCCTGAATCACAACTCTTGTCACAAAGGTAACCTGAGCACCTCCTTTTCATAATCTTAACAAAGCCACATTACCCATCTGAATCAGGGTCTCTGTCTACTGTTTCATTTTCCCCGATGACCAGAGAGAGTAAGGGGACAAGCCCTGGTGCTCCCCAGACATGAGCTTTATTTCTAACTCGGCTATTTAGTAGATGACAGCCACTGTCAAGTCTTCTCTGAGCTTCAGATTCTTTATATCTAAAATAGAAATAATCTACATTTGACCAGTGCTTACACAGCCCCCTTACATCATTTAAAATAAGGGACTATTTTGTAAGATATAAACTAAGGTACAGATATTATCATCTCAATCTTTAGCTCTAAACTGTAAGAGTCTCTAATCTAATAGTGTCACTTATCTATTTTTATCTCCTGTCCTGTACAATAATGTTTGAGATCACCAGGCAAGTTAAATAAATGCTTGTTGCATGTGTCACTGCATCATATAACCATGAGCCATGTAGGTTATTCAAGAGGGCACCACATTCAAAGAAGAAAAGTCCAATAGGAATTCAAACCTTCACACATATTTCTTGAGGAAGGTAAAACTCCAAGGCAACTCTTGCTTCAATTCCCTTCCTCTCATATGATTTACCACCCCACATCTCCCAAGGGCCTATCACTTGCCTTCTTTCCCTCATCCTCCATGCCCCCTCCCTGGTCATGATTATGACCCTTTCTGTTGCCTTTCTCAGCCTCTCCCCAAGCTCTTCATCCCCAGCACATCCCTCCAGACTTCCAAAGCATCAACTCTCCACACTCAATGCCTTCTTTGAAAGAAAGTTCCATCTTCCCTTTCACTACTGTTTTCATAGGAATAAAGCATTTATCCCTCAGCCCATTTTCCTGATTCAGGCTCACAACAAACATAGGGGCAGGTGGAGGGGGTGGAAATGAACAATGGCGAGAAACAAAGCCTAATTTATTTGGCAGAGAGAAAAGCTGGGAACATTCACCTATGTTGTCATTTTTATCCTATCCCCTAAAGAATGATTAGATGAAGAATTGGCAAGTTATGAGTATTGATTACATTCCTACTGGGAATCAGGCTCTAGGAATGACGTGATAGAATTGAGCTACCTTGTCTCTGTCCTTGAAAGCTTTGTGCCTCAGTGATTTGGCCAGTGCCTTATATATGGCCTGGAAGGTGCTGTAAATGCTTGAGGGAGAGATGGTAATGAGGTAATTTCAAGGATCAATCTGGAAAGGGTGTGCAGGGGACAAGAGTTGCGAGATCACAATGATTTCAGGGAGTCTGTAGGGAGTTGGCTGTTGCCTGTAACAGTGAAGTTTTCATTGGGGTAGAGAGAGTCTGCCTTATGTTTGGCAAGCAAGAGAAAAGAAACTAATTTGGTTGAACTAAGAATCTATAAAAGTTTGGCATCTGTGCCTCTATAATTTGATGGGTGGAGATATGTAAAGTTTTGGACCAGAAGCTGCTGAACCATCTTTTTTTGGTGGTTGTTCTATTTGAATCAATTTTGCAGCTTCTTTATAAGTAGTCCTCAAATAGTAGTATTTAGAATTAAAGAAGAAAGTACTAAGGGAATAGAGGTACTTGTGCTGGTAGGATCCTTAAGTTCAACCAATTTTGTTGTAAACATGTTGAAGTCAAGTAAACGCAGCTAGAATTGATGAAAGATTCACTTTATACTCAGCACGGTGGGAGATACTGAAATAGTGTTTTCTTTATAAAGTGGGGAAAGTAATACTCCTCAACAATGCCCCAATAAGATGATTAAGAGGCTTAAAAACAGATAATGAATGTAAAATGGTAAGTACAGCATCCGATTCAGAGCAGGAGCTCCATAAATATTTGGGAATGAATAAGAGAAAGAAAGAATGAACAAACTATAGGAGTGGGTTAGCCTTGTTACAATCTAAGATATACAGTTTTTTGATTCTTTGAAAGTAAACCTGGGACTGAGCAGTTCAGAGTTATGAGGTCTGAATTGAGGTCAGTTGTTGAGGCTGAGTTGGATGATAGTTAGAAAAGTAGGTTCTGGACTCAGATTGTCTGGCCTGAATCCAGGACCCACCATTTGTCTGCTCCATGACCTGGGGCAAGTTACTTTACCCCTTCAACCTTCATATTCCTCACCTATAAATAGGGATAATAACAGAGTCTACTTTGTAGGATTATTGTTAAGAGCATTTGGAATGTCTACCGTCATGAAAAATCCCCTGCCTATTTGGATCAACTGTGTCCCACCCAATCACTGTTTTCTTCCTTTCCCTATCAGTCAGGTCCAGAATCTCCTAAATTGGCTCTTGCCATTAGTATCACTTTCTCGAATCCAATCCCAATAGTCAACTGATCTCTCTAAAATGAAAATCTGGGCTATAGCCATACCACCCTGAACACACTTGATCTTGTCTAAAATGAAAATCTGGAGAATGGGGCACCTGGGTGGCTCAGTTGGTTAAGTGTCTGGATCTTGTCTTCGGCTCAGGTCATGATCTCAGGGTCTGGGATCGAGCCCTACTTCGGACTCCAAGCTGAGCAGGGAGTCTGCTTAGGATTCTCTTCCTCTCCCTCTCCCTCTGCCCCTCCCCCACTCACACCCTCAGGCATGTGCATACACTTTTTCTCTCTCTCAAATAAATAAATAAATCTTAAAAAAATTTTTAATAAAATAAAATTAAAATCTGGAAGCGCCAATCTGGCTCAGTCACTAGAGCATGTGACCCTTGATCTCAGGGTTGTGAGTTCAAGCCCCCTGTTGGGCATGGAGCTTATGTAAATTTAGAAAAAAAATTAAAATGAAAATCGGATCCTGTTACTTTCTATTATCTACAGGATATAAAGTCCCACTTTCTTCTCATAACAGAAGACTCTTCATAATCTAGAAGTACAATTTGTAATGGTTAAAATTGTGGGTTTTAGAATCAAATGGACCAGAATTCCAGCTGTATTCCTTGCTTGTGAAGCCTTAGACAAGCCATTTAACATCCCCAATTTATTTTTCTGATAAATAAGGATATGACAATAGTACAGTGGTAAATAAACTCTGAGACTCTTCCTAGTTGTTCCCACCTCCAGGTATACCCACCCTTGTATAATCCGGTCCCTTTGAATGTGGGTGGGACCTATAATGCTTGTAATCAAAAGAATAAGGTAAAGTTGACAGGATGTCACTTCCAGGATTTACATTACATAAGACTGCAACATCAGCCTTGCTGGGAGACTCTTCGCTTTGCTCACTTTGAGGAGGGAAGCTGCCATGTTGGGAAGGCCCGTGGACTAAGGAACTAAGGGAGGCCCTCGGTGGACAGCCAGCAAGAAACTGCGGACCCTCGTCCAATAGCATGAAGAACTGAATGCTGCCAACAACTCTGAAGGCTTGGAAATAGACCCTCTCCTATTCAAGCCTCAGATGAGACCCTAGCCCCAGCAGACACCATGACTGCAGCCTTCTGAAGACTCTGAAACAGAGGATCCAGCTGAGCTATGCCTGGACTCCTGAGCTACAGCCAGTGAGATAATAAGTGGGTGTTGTTTTAATCCCCTAGATTTATGATAATTGTTACGCAGTGGTAAATAATTCATATAGGTGCTTTCCCAGAGCGGTGACAGTTGGTGATCACCGAATATCCATGTGTTTCTCTGCATTTCCCAATTTCATTTGCAGTGAAGTTGGGGATATATGACGAGTTCTGGCCCACAGACTGAGCAGAAGTGACTGTGAGAAATTATAAACCAGAGTGTCTCCTCTATTCCCCACCCCCCCCCCCCCCCCCCGCCGCCGCCGCCGTGCCGGCCGTCTTAGAGTCCACATGTTCCGGTTGTCATGGCTACTAGATGGAAGTTGGCTGCCTGGCCCACATTGGACCTTATGAGATGGAAAGTAGACTTTTATCGTGCTAAGTCACTAAGAGTTCAGGGTTTGAATATTAACCTGATTAACAAAACTACCCCACAAGAGATATTATAGGATTAACCAAGATAATGTACAAAAACAAATAGCATGGGTTTACAAATCAACACTCGATCGTTATGCCACTTAAACTTTACCCGGGCTTGTATTCTATAAACCTGTCCTTTTGAGCTAGTTTTTAGTTCTATAATCACGCCATGTCATCTCAAGCTTCCTGTTTTCCCCTCTGCCTGGAGTGTCCTTCCCTGGCTCACACATCCTTTAAAATTTGGCTAAGATGGCGCCTTTCCTGGATTAGGTGTGTTCCCCTTTTCCTTCCACAGCCGAATGTTTAGTCCATCTGCTGCAGTAACCACACTGTACTAACCACCTCCCAGGACAGATGGCCAGCACCTTCAAGGGAAGTGTCAGAGGCTCTGTGACACTGAAGGCACTTGATAAATGCTTGTCATTTACCATGTCAGATTTACATCCTTCCTTATTACATACCTAGTTTAACTGGATTCTTAAAAAATTTTAAACTATTCCCTTTCAAGATTCTCCCATGAAAAAACCCCCAGGTGCTATTCATAGGGTAAGAGGTCTCTTTGCACATGAAGAGTATTAATTTCCTATTATCTCCCATCACTCTCTATTTTAGACTGAGCCCCAGTACTCCTTTTAGCTTTCTGTCCTAATTTCAATTCTCAACACTATAATCATCTCTCCAAACTCTCTCCTTATTTGTGAAGTAAAGAGTCACACAGAGTGTTCTAGGGTTCAGTCATGACCAGGGGCAATGGAAGACTCTGTAGTCTACTCTGATTTTTGGTTCTTGAACTTGATAGTGGTCTCTTAGCTTCTTGTCTCTGGGGCCCGGGCATTTATCCATCTTACGTGTGTGTACTCCTTTGTATCTTCTCCCTCCAACTTCCCAGATTCAAGGTCAACTTGTTGAGAAGGAAACTAATTTTGACTCTACATTTTCCCTAACTGAGATATGTAATTTGAAACTCTAGCTCTAAATTTTAGTGAGGACCTTCCATACCTTAGTGGCCCTTGGTAATAGTGAGCAGAACCTCTCTTCTGGACTTTTGGTGAAAAAAGATTCGGCTATACTGAGCTCAACCTTTCTATGTCTCAACTCTGCATCTCAATGTTGCCAGATAGTAATTGCTAACCACCCCCCCATTTATCTCACAGTGTTCTCAGGAGCTTGAAAAACAAGACTTGTGAATGAACATACATACAATCTTATTAATGTGCTTGCAAGAGTTCACTGGTAGAAGTTAAGGCAACTATTCTTATTTTTTGCTGCATTTCATTTTGGACTTGGATGTGATAGTATTTTCCTCTTCAAGATGCATTCATTTTCTTAGGCACTATTATATCAGCTGTTCATTTGAAATAGAGTTCTCGGTAGACATGCCATGGCCAGGAACCAAGGAAAAGAGAAAGTATCTCTCATTTAGAAAATTGCTCTCTAGATATGATAAATGATACCCAAGTATTGGTGAAGAGCTGAGATGTGTCTGAAAGCACCTACACTATGTCCCAGGAGCTTAGTAATGGTAAGATATTATCTTTAATAATATTAATGAAAATGATACCTTTAAATAGCATTCTCCAATTTTCCAAGCATTTTCACATGTATTATTACATTAGATCATTGCAGAAATTCTGTGCTTCGGAGTATAGTGTAATTCCTATTTTAAGATGTGGACTCAGAGGACTTCCTCATATTCACAGCCAAAGCAAGTAGCAGAGTTGGAAAGATCACCCGGTATTTTTCACCCTGAAGCCACTTCTATTTTTACACAGTATAGTCTTTTTTTCACCGTATTCTCTTTAGTTGCTAATAAGCTTCACTCATATAAGTCTTAAAAATAAAATTCTTTCCAAGTTGTGTTTGATTTTATTGCTCTGGGTTTTCGCCACAGAAATATCTAAGTGATCTCTCATTGGAGGTTTTACTGTTTTCCATTGGCCAGTTGCTCATTTGTCCTTCGGGCTGCAAAGCTGCAAAGTTGGGGCCACCCTCAGCCTCTGGAGACTTTTCTCTGGTCCTTGCCTGTGGCCCCTACATTTTGGAGCCAGCATGTTGAAGCTCTCTCATGCTTTCCACTCTCTCTGACTTCCCTTTCTGCCTCGTATCTTTTGACTTCCCCTCCTTCCAGCACAAGACTGTTCTCTGCTCTTAAGGGCAGAAGATTTTTGTTGGGTGGGCTGTTCCAAGGTTTCAAAAAGAGAGCAAAGAGTGTTAGCAGGTTCGTTTGACTAGCAGATCCAAGTCATGTTCTCCAACATCTACTTTATAAGTAATATGTTACAGGAATATTTTCATCTCCTTCTATGTTTAGCTCCCATCTGCCTGATTCTTATGTCTGACTTGCAGTTGGTTCCAAACTCCAGTGAGGAAAGGATTGTTATTTATTGGTTTCCCTCAAATCCCAACACAAATACAACATGGACAAGACGAGTAGCTTCTTCTGAAATTTTTGGTCATTTCTCTATGCCTTCTGTATTCGTTTTCTGTTGCTGCCAGAGCAAATTACCTCGGCCATAACAACTTGAAGTAACAAAAACTTTGTGGACTACCTAAGAATTTTTTGTCTACTCTGAGGTGAAATATGTTCACATATGCTTGCTTTGAGAAGGTTTATAGTTTTTGTTTTTATATGCAATCCATGATCCATTTTAAGCTGATATTTGTGTATGGAAGGAGGTAATGGTAATGGTATGGTAAACAGCAAGGTTAATTTTTCTTTTCCTCATGGGTCTCTAGTTGTTCTAGCACCATTTGTTGAAAAAAGTATTCCTTTCCCATTGGATTACCCTGGTAACTTGTCAAAAATCAATTGACCCAAGTATAAAGAATATGTCTAATGCGCTATACTTTATATAAGGAAAAGGGGGCTATAAGAACTTAAACACGTCATTGTTCACTTACACAGCAGACATACAGAAAGGATAAACTGAAGACCAATCAGTGCACCTACAGGGAGCAGGAAAGAATGGAATGGGGCAGTGGGGGCGTGAGGACTGGGCAGTAGGGCTTGGGGAGAGAGACACCCTTCTGATGATAACTTTCTACATAGCTCTGACTCTTAGAACCGTGACCATATTTCACATACTCAAAGAATACATAAGTAATTAAAAATCAGCAGGGGTATGGGGTACTTAAAATGGAATACAAACAGTAAAAAATCAAACTGAACTGTATTACAAATGCATAATACAATTACAGTGAAGGGGGTAGGGGAGGTACTAATCTAAGCAACTTTGGAAAACAGTATTTTGACTTTTTATTATAAAACAAAACAAAAAAAGAACTGGAACTGTACACAAATATTGTACTTGAGTTGGTAAATTGGTTTCTCAAAAGAGTGGGTTAGCAATTCGGGAACTACATACGTGTATGTGAGGACTGAAAAAATAAGCGAACATTTTGTGGGTCATAAGAGCCAGGTTGTTCCCTATCAGGGAAAGAAGTGACAAATAAAAAGAATGTGAGACCCTGTGGGGTAGGATTAGAATTATGGATATAAGAATGAGCTCATGATCTTTAATATATGTACATAGAGATGGATGTGGAAATAAATATATGTAGGTAGGTGTCAGAGTGTGTGTGTGTGTGTGTGTGTGTGTGTGTGTGTGTGTGTGTGTGTGTTTAAGGGCCAGGATTGGGACTGGAACTTGTACTGGAGCCTCTCGGACTAGACACTCTACTCTGCTCACCCCATTACCTCACCCCGCCCAATCGGCCCACTCCTTACTCTGCTTTGTGTTTTCTTCCCTATCCCTGGTGATGTGAACACGTCTCCCAGACTCAAACGCTAAAGAAACAAAGAGTGGGGGAAAGCCTCCTTTGCCATGTGATTGGAGTAAACTCTGTTTTTTCCTTAGATTGATTAGCTGCAAGTTTAACATTTCCAAATGTAATTGCCTTTAAAAATTGGTTAAATCTGGAAAGGGGCGGGAGTCTTCAGCAGGCTGGCAGTTATGTGCAGATTGTTGGACTTTAATATATTTATAGAAGCGGTGTCTGTCACCAGGCCTCTGGGAACACTTGTACTATTTAAAATATAAATTAGAAAAATATGCTGACGAAATTGTCTGCCCCAAGGAATTTTCCCCTAATCACAGCCTTCATGCCAGTGTAAGAATTTCTATTTGGCTATCCCTTTCTGGGTAGAAGTTGGAGTATGCAGCTGAGACCTGGAAGTTCGCTAATGCTTAAAAGTTAGCCAGAAATGCTTTGTCTCAGCACATGTTCGTTTCGGACTGGAGATCCCTTCAGACAGCATCTCCATTCTTCCTTTCTCTTCTGCTTTTCCCACCCAGGAGACCCCCTCCTGGTGCCCCCTGTCTGCCCCCCAGCCCTTGCAGGTGTCTGTGGCTTTGCTGTGCTGTCCCCTACCTTGGATGGCCTCAGTGGTTTCTTGTGCCCACCCCTAAGGTCACAAGACCTTGTCAGGATCTGGATCCAGCCAACTCCACTGACCTCCTACTGTGCCCTCCTTTGCCTAAGGTCCCCATGCCCCCCATTTGGGTCTGCTGTGTTCCCCACCACCAGGATTAAAGCTGTATGAGTCTCTGTGCAATTTTAAATAGGACAGTGAGGAAAGGCCTCATTGAGAAGGTCGCATGGAGAGAAGGCTTGAAAGCCAGCACGCTCCCACTCCCGTCTTGGCCATTTGGTGAAGACTCGATGGAGCTCCTGTCAGAAGTGACCTGCTCTGCCTCACGAAGCTAGTGGTACTTTATCTGTTTGCTCGGGGTCCTTTCATAGAGTCTTTGCTGTTACTGATGCACATTGTGTATATTCCTTGCTAACGCAAAGCTCCAGGAGAGCCTAAGAGTCTGAGATAACAGGGGTAAAGTGCCTGACACCCTGCCTGGCAGGCACACAAAAGGCCCTTGGTCAACAGAGGTTTTCGCTTCTCTCTCCTTCTACATTAAAAACCAGTTATCCACAATGCCTGGCTTTTAGTAGATGATTTCATAAATATTTTTAAATAACGTATTGTGGCAGAACTCATCAGAGAGAAATTTGAACAATTAAGTATTTAAAAAAACACTTCCGGACTCAGATTTTCTATCTGGGGAGTCTAGAGCCTGGGGGTGAGTTGGGTACCCTTTTCAATGCAGCAGCGGTGCGATGCTGTTGCAATCACAATTTCGGTCAGATCATTAGTGAGTTTTAACCCCAGAACCCACCAGTGGTGATACATCCTTACAATGCCTCTCTGATTTGCACTCCACTCTCTCCAGCCTCATCTACTTGTACCCCTCTTTCCTGGTCTTCCTAAGCCATTCTGGCCTCTTTGAGGTTTCCTCAACATGCTAAGCATGCTTCTGCCTCAGGGCCTTTGCACATTCACTCTGCCCATAATGCTCTTCTCTAAGATATCAATATAGCTCTTTGCCTTCCCTCAGTCAAGCCTTCTCTCCATGTTACCTTCTCAATGAGGCCTTTCTTCACTATTCTATTTAAAATTGCACAGAGACACATACAACTTTTATCCCTCCTTCCATACTTTCCCCCAAAAAAGCCTTTATTACCTTCTAATATACTACATAATATATTTATATTGTATATTTTTTCTCTATCCTCCTTCCACCGCTATGAAAGTTCTCTGAGGACACTGATTTTTTTTTTCCATTTTATTATCTTCTGTATCCCTAGCCTAGAATAGTATTTGGCATATAGCAAGTCATCCATAAATAGTTACTTATTGCAAAAATGAATGAAAGCAATCAATTTCCCCTGGTTCTCTAAAGAAATAGGCCCTCTCATTTATGACCTTCTCTGTTTCACTACTGTAGTCTCCCAATCATATTGGCTAATGAACAGCATTTGCCTTGCATTAGGATAAATTCCTTTAAATTAATTAATTGATTAAATCAATTTATTTTAAAAGTTGAAGTAAATCCCTTTTCACTTCTGTTACGTCTAAACATCGTTACCCAACTTTACTGTTACAATAATAGCTGCTGAAATAGCAGTCTGGAAAATACCAAAATTATAGAAAAAGTTACTTCAAGGAAGGCTGTAAACATATAAAGCAGAATGGAATTTGTACTACAGAAACCACTTTTATACATTAATACAGAAGATGTTCACTGAGTGTATCGTGTTCCAGGCCTGTTCTAGGAGCTGGAGTCACAGTGGTGAACATAACTGGTCCCGTGTTCATGGAGCTGTGTCCACAGACAGTGCTCAAAGCACATGTTTCAAGTCGAGGTCAATGCTGGAAATCAATGAATATGGTGTGAGGGAAGATAGCGCACGGATCCGCTCTCCTTTCCTCTGCCATTGGGGTGTGTGTGGTTGACTCTTCCCTGCCATGTCTTTTCACAAGACTTACAGGATCACGTGATTCTGGCCAAGAAACAAAAACAGAATCATCCCATTCCCCAGCGGATTAGATGAAAACTGGTAAAATCAGGTACAACTCGGGGAGGAGACACTGGAGAAGAACTAAAGCTGGATCTACAAGGAATTGCCCATGAGATGGCAAACGTATTTATGCTGCCTCACGGTTTCTTGCTCGGACCACATCCCTCTGTAAACATCACTACTACTCAAACAATTAGATGTGTTTTGCTGGGAAAATGGTTATTTTCTCTATATCTATGCTTCTGCCCTACTAGGTTTGTTCAGTAATACGTATGTGAGACCTTTTGTGTGGGGAGGAAAAAAGAGAATGATGGGATCTATTTTATATGCACTGGTCATAGGATGACTTTAGCCAAAAAATGCTACGGGAATAGCAAGTACATGTTCCCAAGGCAGGAGTGTGCTGGCTGTGTTTCTGATGCCAATGTGTTTCTCCACACACTGCTGCTAATAGTTTTGTGAGGTGGACACAAAAGTTTACATGGACCTGTGTGTCTTCAGGGAGAAATGAAGGAAGGCAGCAGAAATGTGAGCGGGTCTCATCTTTACAAGAGATGGAACCAGTGTCCTGCTCATGTAGCCTGAGGGCCAGCAGCACCAGTGCCACCTGGGAGCTTGTCCGAAGTCTGGGTTCTTGGGCCACACCCCCTACTACCGAATCAGAAATTGTGAGAGAGCTTTAGAATCTGCATCTAAGCAAGCTTCCGTGTGATTCTGCTACACAAAAGTTTGAGAAGTTTTGAAACAGATGGTCTTAAATAGCTAAACTTCAATTTTTTTTTTTTTTTTCTGAGAGAGAGAGAGAGAAAGGGAGAGAGCACAAGCTGGGGGAGCCAGAGAGGGAGAAGCAGGCTCCTTGCTGAGCAGGGAGCCTGACATGGGACTCGATCCCAGGAACCTGGGATCATGACCTGAGCCAAAGGCACCAACTGAGCCACCCAGGCGCCTCCAGTATTTTTATTAAAATGAAACCAAGAGGACAACTTGGGTGGAAGCAGCCTCCATGCTATGATGGCAAAGAGAAAAATGCAGAAGGCACCATTAACTCAATGCCCATCTAGCATTTCTCTGGCCCCCCTCCCAAGAAGCATTCTGCAAACCATTTATAGGTGGGCACTTCTAGTGCTATCCTTTTAGAAAATCTCTCAAAAATGCACACGTAATGCAAAGATCCATAAATGCTTATGAGCAGCTTTAGGGGATGAAAAAGAAATAAAGGATCAGAGAAAGTAGTATCTGCAGAATCAACTGACCTGTTGAATAACCCATGGCATCCGCCTTAACCTTTTATATCCTAGAGCTTTGGTTTTGTTTTGTTAATTTGAGTCTGTGGCAGTTCAAGGACACGATAAGCTCCTTGAAATTTTATGCAAACTTGTATATGGATGTTCATTTTTCAGCGGATAGGGTCGGTAGTTTTCATAAAATATTCAAAAGGGTTCATGACTCAAAAAAGATTGAGAACCACTGTGTAAAAAAGGGGGGTTATTGAACTCTGGCCAGGTATTAAATGCAACTTGAAAATCAAAAAGATTGGCTTTCTTACCCCAGAGCTTCTCAGCCTAAATTCAAACATGGAAAAGAATTAGCTCTGTGGGTGGCATTTTTCTTTGTATATATAATATATCCTTTTAGGACTTATAACCTCATAAATAGCAATTTTATGCCTGTCAGCATTGTTTTGGCTTAAGAGGGTGGAGTTACAAATTCTGCTGGCCTCATTCCAGATCCACCATCTTGCTTCCATGGCCTCTGTGGGTGACAATAGGCTTTTAAAAAACCTAAATAAGGACATATAGGCACACATAAAGTTCAACGTAATTTTGTCCTAAGTGCTTCTTTCTCTTTTTTTTCCTTCATATACAAAACCCCCACCATCTTTTATTTCATTGGCTTCCCCTCTGTTTTAATTCTGTTCACAATGTGGCAGAGTTTTCACCGTAAAAGACAAAGTGTCATAAGGAAGCTTGGTGCTAGTATGTGGTCATACAAGAATTCTTTTTTAGATTATAGAGTCAAGCCACCAGAGAGGGAGTTTACTGGGAAAATAGTGGTAAACTTTTAAGGGGCTGATCTATGCTGTCTTGGGTGGGATCCAGGTATCTCTCACTTAATGTCTTAACTGGGCAGAGTATATGCCTTACTCATGTCAGGTTCTTGCACACTGCTGGAAAGAGAGATAGGGTCAGCTTATCAGTTATGGGGATGGATGGAATGACAAGTAAAAAAAAAAAAATCTAAGCTGCTGCTGCATACACAGGAAACAGAACCTCATTTGTAACTGTTTATGTGTTTATTTGCAGTGGTAGATCTAATGGTCCAACAGCCACTTTGGCACAGGGAGTAGAAAGGTGAAGAAGTCTGCTGTATGTCTGCCTGAGTTCTTGGATCTCTGATCCTCCCTCTCCTGCTTTGCCTTTCTTCTGGACTACTCAAACCTGGTTTTCTACTCTTCTCTCAAGGTCATGGCTGCTATTTACTGCCTTCACTCTTTGTGTCTCTACATCTTCTCTACTCTACCAACAGGCCATACTCTGTCTTCACTTCAAGCACCCCAAAGGACAAGATCCGATTGGTTTGATCTCTCTCCCTCTTGGATACAATGTCTCCATTGGGAAGAACTCTAGAGGCAGTCCTTTGGATGGTCAACCATTGCACCATTGTATCAGGAGACCCATTCCTGGGTAAATGAGTGTGGATACATTTATCATGGTAAAACCACTTGTGAAGATTTTTACGACAAAAAGTTGTGAATATGGCAACTGTCTTCAAAATGAGGCTAAGTGTATGGCAGGCTGTGATAGGCAGAATAATATCCTCCAAAGAAGTCCACATTCTAATCATCAGAGTTTATGAATATGTTACCTTCCATGGCAAAGAAGACCTTGCAGATTTGGTTGGCTAAACATCTCGAGGTGGGAAGATTATACTGAATTATCTGAGCGAGCCCATTGAGAGAGGCACAGAGATTTAAAAATGCTACCCTGCTGGCTTTGAGGATGGAGGAAGGATCCATGAGCCAAAGAATGCAGGCCACTTCTAGAAGCTGAAAAAGACAAGGGAATGGATTCTCCCTCCAGAAGGTTTGATTTTAACACCTTGTTTTTGATTTCCAACACCTTGATTTTAACCCAGTGAGGCTGTGTCAGACTTCTCATCTCCAAAACAATAGATAGTGCACTTGTATTATTTTAAGCCATTAAGTGTTGGGTAATTCTTTATAGACGCAACAGGAAACTGATAGAGAGGCTCTTAAAACATCCTCTCTGAAAACATCTCCTAGTGATAAAAAAAAAAAAAAAGGCTTCAGGGGGAATTATAGATTAATTCATCTTCATTCCATTCGGGGCACAATTTATCTACTACTCTCCTACTTGTCCACACAGACTTTTCTATAATCTATTCTCATTGATTGGCTTGGCTCTTGACTAGCCAGAAAACCTTGATGTCACTTGAAGTTTGGTTGAGCTGACCCTCCAGTGAGTGTGTGTATAACCCAGACTTGGCCATAGTTGTTGACCCAGGGATAAACCCAGAATGCAAACATAAGATTCTCTGGCAGAACCATGGGCGAAGACATTCTCTTTAAGCTGGTGACATATGAACATAGGGCTTTAGGGGAGCACCATACCATGTATAATGAGCCAACCAAAGACTGGAGAGATAGAGCCCTAACTTCATTGTTTTAGCACCTGGACTGACCTGTTCCTGATGTTGGGCTTATTCTTGGCCTTTCTAATTAAACAGTTTCCACATTTAATCCATCCACACATCCTGTTAGTTTATTTTCAAAATAAGCCCAGAATCCAAGCTCTTGTCAGCACAGAGCGGCTGCTCCCCGCTCCAGCCCACAGTCATCTCCCTGGATCCCTTTGGCGCCTCCTGCCTGGGCATCCTGCTCATGCCATGGCTCTCTTCACTCTGTTCTTAGCCCAGCGGCAGAACAACATTCTGAAAATGTCACTCAGATCACGTCACTCCTCCATTGTCTCCCTTCTTTACTCGGAGTCGAAGTCAGAGTCTTTGCAGGGGTCCACAGGACCCTCGGTCAGTGGCTCCCCCCTGCCTCTTACCTTTCTGATTTCACACCCTTCAGGTCCTTGCTCAGACACCATCCATTTTGCCTCATGCTTTAGCTTTCTTCACAGCACTCTTAAGATCCATATTTTATTCCTTTGTCTTAAAAGACACATTTGGTGACTTGCTACAAATTACACATTTGTCTGTCAGCACATTTGGTGCCCTGCTGCAAATTACAAAACCCTGACCTTTCCTCCAGGCTAATGTTGTAGCCGACTGAGATTCAAGGCTTGGCTGTAGAGTTCAGATCTGCTTTCAGCCCCACCTGCCCTCTCCTCTGGGCTCTGTTGGGCTTTGCACAAACTGTAAACGTGTGTGTGTGTGTGTGTGTATGTGTGTGTGTGTGTGTGTGTGTGTGTATCAGCCTGTATCTTTTATCGTCTGTGCCCCCTCTCCGTGTATACTCCATGAAAACAAAAATATTTGATTTTTTAAACATTTTGTTAACTGCTGGATCCCCAGTATTTAGAATAGTGCCTGGTCCATGATAGGAGCTCAAGAAATGATTGCTAAAATAATTAATGTGTTTATATGTTTTCTTTTTGGCTTGAGCTAGCCTGAATTGGTTTTCTGTCACAAGCAAAAGAGTTCTAATATATCCACACAATGCTCAAGTATTTATGTTGAACGGCACCAGTGACATAAATGGCTGTCCTCCTGAACAACTCATCTCATGTTTTGATGTTTATGCTTTTTGAAAATTCTTTCTGATACTGAATATCTACCTCCCTGAAAATTTGGTACATTTCTTACCTATAGATTAGGCAACACAGAAGAGATTTAATTTTTCTACCACATGACAACCCTGCAAATATTTGAAGGCAACTATTATTACCTTCGTATCTTCTCTTGTCTTGATTAAAAACCCCCAATTTCAACTGTTTCTCATACAATGCTGTTTTAAGAAATCTTGCTCTCCTTGTTAACCCTCTTTGAATGTCTTGGGGTTTGTTGTCATTGTTGTTGTTTTGTTTTTTGTGTTCCTCCAAATCAGAACTGAACGTAACACTCTGGAGATTCAACCAGTTTCGGGTAGAGCAGATTTATTACCTCTGATCTTTAAGATACTCTACTTTCCCTTTTTTTAAAAAGGATACTCTACTTTCATTAATACGATCTATGATCAAATTAACATCTTGGGAAAGTCAAAACATAATAATGATTTATACTGAACTTACCATGAATTAAATCCCCATGGTCTTTGTCACACAGCTGTCATGGAGCCATACTACATCGCATAATTGGACAATTGACACTTGGGACCAAAATTGCCAACGCTTAGATGCTTGAGCCTTATTATCAGCCTCTGTCCTTTGCGGCTTTGTGTCAGCTTCATATTGTGTAAAATCCTGTTATTTTCATCCAAATTCTTCCCTCCCCTCTCTTCTGACCCTTTCTTTCACCCGAGGGTTCTGAGGCAGAGGTAACTTATTCCAGCATCACATTCTGGGGCTATATGGCAAGTCAGGCTTACTCATTCTGGGCTCGCACTTCACGTCCAAGACCCAGTGTCGTCCATGCATCAGAAGATACTTGTTTTCCTGCCCCGGTTCTAGTTCCCATTTCAGGAATTTGCCTAGAGCCTCAGTCTTCTCCTGCCTCTTCTTGCTAGCATCTCTCTGGGACATTAGAGCCTTCTGCCTTCCTATTGGGATACTCACTATTTCTACTGTGAACCATATTCAAACTATAATTAGAAATTATTCTCTTGTATTTAGAACATGCTAAGTGCATGAATAAGTGGAAGAGACAGAGGAGACCCAATCAGAAAGGTAGAAGAATAGATTCAGACCAAGAGGGCGGGTCTCCTTGCAGCAGTGGCAACTCCAGAGCAGAGTACGAACTACGGCGGCCGGAGTTTTGGCAGGGCAGGCCTTTAGAAAGTTTCTTCCCCTCTTTGACCGAGTCTTAGTTAAAAGGAGTGCGGCTGAAACTGTAACCAAAGGAGGTATTATGCTTCCAGAAAAATCTCAAGGAAAAGTGTTGCAAGCAACAATAGTAGCTGTTGGATCGGGCTCTAAAGGAAAGGGTGGAGAGATTCAACCAGTTAGCGGGAAAGTTGGAGATAAAATTCTCCTCCCAGAATATGGAGGCACCAAGGTAGTTCTAGATGATAAAGATTATTTCTTATTTAGAGATGGTGACATTCTTGGAAAGTATGTGGACTGAAGTCATTATTAAAATGGCATGAGGTGAAGTTGCCTATTCCGGTGAAGTTGTGAAAGCTTTCCTCATGTAAATAATTTTCATGTCTCTCTTTTGTAATAAACTAATGGTATCAAAAAAAAAAAAAAAAAAAAAGACCAAGAGAGAAAAGAGTTTCAAAGACAAAATTGCCAGCAATGCCAAAGACTGCAGAGAGATCAAATCATTTGCGCAGCAGGAAAACACAACTATGTTAGATAGAGCGTCTCTGGGTATCTGCAGTATGCAGCTCTGTCTTCAGTTCACTAGGGCACAAACACTGCACATCTTGAAAATCAATTTAAAGCTGTCATTTTAATTGGATTCAATGAATCGATCTTTGGTACACAGCTGTATTGACCATCACGTGCTGGTCTCTAGCAAGAGAAAACTAGAAATTACCTTTTGTACTGACAACCTACAACTGACAGAATGAAACAATTCCACTGCTTGCAGGCGACAGAAAAAATTCAGAGCTGCTTCCCCTTGCTCCACAGAACCAGGACAGCCGTGGGATTGTGGGAGATGCACAGGGTGCTCAGGGCTTCTCAGATCTAGGCACAGAGGGAGCAGCAAAGCAGGACCTACTAACTGCAGGTTCAGCATCAGCTCTGGTCTCTGGGAGATGCCTCTGGAAATGGCAGCTCTGAGCTGGGGCATAAGGAGAGCTGGGTTGGAGAGGGGATGTAGTGGGTATTTATCACTTTCCTGCTCTACGGCATCTATTCTCTTCTTTTGATAACACTAATAGTCTTTTAAATAAAAGTGCCCTGCCCTGACTTCGCCAAGGGTAGAAGAGTGACTCGTAGAGAACAGTTTGATTTTTTTCCTGGGACTTTGAATCTTACATGCCATCTTGCAAAGACAGGGGGAAAAAGGCTGGTGCTCAGCCATTGCTGTGCTAGACTCCTGGTGTTGTCCTGGACCCTGCCTCTTCATAAGGAAGAGGCTTCCTCTTTCCCCTCTCTGATTGCCCCAAGAGCCACCCATGGTCCTACCAATATATTTCCTTCTTGCTTGATAAAGTTGGTTCTGTTGCTCGCAACCAAAGAACCCTGACTGATGCAAATACCATGCCAAGAAGTAGACCAGCTCCTTTTTTATTCCCCCCAATCGCAACCTGAATTTTCCTTAAAGAAGCCTGGGGAATAGAGACCCCTGAGCACTTGCTCCCCTTTTCCTCCCATGGTAGTATTAAAGCAATAGTTTCTCTTCTGACACTGATTCTCTTCAAGCCACTGTTCACCCTCGTTTCCCACATGTTGTGGCTTAAGTCACAGTAGAAAGGGAAAGCCTGAAAATCATTTGAATGTAAATTGAACTGAATTTGTAAATGAGACAAAATTAGACATACACACATGCTATCGACAAAGGTTGGGAATGGAATAAGATTAGAGCACATGAGACAAAAAACAACATAATGTGTCCCAGAGAGAAATGTGGTGACAGTTTTGCCAGGAACCCCAGCTATAATGAACACCTCTTTATTATCACTTTTCTGGGCATCCGAGAAACAGCCAAACTCTGAATGAGTGCTGGGATATATTACATTACTTTCTCTTTGTATTACAGTCAGACATTGTTTCTGTTTACAGTTATATCTTTGGCAGGCCTTATTAATTAGCACTACCAAAACCAATCGTCTAACCCCAAATCTGATCAAGTTACAGTCTGCAATTGTGGTAGGTCCTGAGACATGCTGACTTTCCAACTAAGTTTTACCTTAGACCTAAATGGCATGTGTTTGATCAGTAAACATCCGGAGGGCATACCCAATCCTCAAGTTAATTAATGTTTATATGTTTCATCTTCCCACCAAATTTGTAAGCTTTGAGAAGACAGGAACCATGGTGTAGTGAAGAAAGCATAGACTTAGGACCAGACAGAACTGGAGCCCGTGCTCCATGCTCTGCCACTTACCACCTGTGTTAAACTTGGGCAAGTTACTCAACCATCTGAGCCTCTGTTTCCTCATCAGAAAATGGAGAAAAGTGGAGCACCCAGGTGGCTCAGTCAGTTAAGCTTCCAAATCTTGATTTCGGCTCAGGTCATGATCTCAGGGTCATGGGAGCAGCCCCACGTCAGGTTCTGCACTGGGCATGGAGTCTGCTTGGGATTCTCTCCTTTCCTCTCCCTTTGCCTCTCCTCCCCTCCCTCTCTAAAAAAAAAAAAAAAAAAAAAAATTAATTGCAATTTAAAAATGGAGAAAAGAATCACTACATGATTATCAAACCTGTCAAGTGTATGTTAAACTTCATTCTGTTTTTTCTGTTTCTTTCTCACAATGCCTGATGTAGTATTCTGCATAAAATGGACATTAAGTAAATATCAGGCACCACCTACTCAACATTTATGGAATACTGTGTACCAGGAACTGCAACAGGTCCTGAGGACACAGCCATGAAAATTCAGCCTTCAATCAGCCTAAATTCTCCATCATCAGAAAACATGGCTGCTGATGGCTCTTGGCACATGGCTTTACATCACACAACATCAGCGTCAGAATGGCCTGAAACTTGTTCTCTATGTCAAATTCAGAATGTCCAAGAAGGACTCCATTTGATCAAGCTTGTATAAGCTTTCCACCCAGTTCTAGTTAACTGGCTGGTTAACTGGCTAGAAACGTAAGCTTATTTACTGTGACTGTCTCAAGTGATACATACCCCAGAGACAATCAGCACTGGCTATAAGACAGTAGGTTCTGTAAGACAATAGTCCCTCCCTTTGATTTGTTCGGTGGGTAAGGGAACATTTCCCAGGAGGGCTGTGCATGAAGAGGATGCTATTCCAGGCAGATAATACAGCATCTGTCCATGTCAGTGTATCTCAAGAGCAGGGTCTTTGTCTTCTTGGTCTTATTTATCTGCCTCCATCTAGTACCTGTGCACTTGTGTTTGTGGAAAGGAAGAATATAGAAAAACCAGAGAATATTGAATTGCTAATTCTGTGGCAATGGTTGTCCCTACAATGTAAGCTCAGAAAAAGGAAGAACAGTGTGGGATTTACAGAGCTCGCGGAAGAGATAGGACTTTGATTAGGCCTCCAAGAATGATTTAAGATTTGACTAAGTGAGGAAGAGGGGAGAAGGCATTTCAGAAATAACCTGGCTTATGTGTTTATGTGAGGAGTAGGGGAAAGCAATCAGGGTTCAAATGGGCCTTACTGGAACAGTGAGGAAATAGGGACAAAGAGAATAAGTAAATTATTGGAGGCAGACTATTTAAACCCCAGGAAACAGTCTGTTCCTCATGTGTTAGTGAGTAGGGAGCCATATAAGTTCTTGAGCAAGTGAGGGACGCGAAAATTAATTTAGGAAGATTAACAGTTGCAGTGGTGAGGAAATTAGTCATGAAGATATTTATCTGGGAAGTTAGCAATGGAACCCTGAAATGACGCCCTGAAACAATAAATAGAAATCACTGATTTTGTGACAGATTGGAGATAGAAGCTCGATTTCAGCAAAGGGAAATTAAAAAATAACTTCAAGGTTTATAATAATAGTAATAATAATAGTGATACCACTAGAATTTATTAGATGATAGGGATCAGAGCCAGTTTGGTTTGGGTTGATGGAAATAACAACCTTAATTTTGAAATTCTAGGTAATTAATTTTGAATTCTAGAAGATGGCAAAGCATTTGAATGGAGGCAGTCAGTAGACTTCTGCAAGTGTCACCCTGAATTTCAGGTAAAATCCGAAGATTTCTTTTAGGAAGCCAAAATTATTTTAATGATTTTATTTAACAAAGATGTGGAAAGTTCTGGACCAGGTGTTCTGTCAAAACAAGAAAGATACAATCCCCGCTTTTTAGCATCCCTTCAGTGGGGGGACATGATAAGAAAATGCATTACTACAATATTGACAATCCTATGACCCTAGACTTGGGTTTGTGTTTCTCACTATGTTTTAACTGAAAAGTGGGATTCTACGCTAAAGACAACATTAAGAAACATCCCTAAACCAGTGGGGCAGCAGCATTTGCTTTCATCGGTTGCCATGGCAGTTGAGCTTGGCATTTCCTGGAGAAATGTGCACTCAAGAGGCTGAGCTGGGGCACTCCGAAGTGGCCTCTGTTGGGCTCCAACAGCCTCCTCAGCTTGCTGTTATCTTTCACATTATGGCCCAAGTGCATGAACTACGCTTCCATTTAATAAGCTCCTAATTTTTGGAGTTATATCTTCTAGGTACATTATCTCTTCGAATTCTTGGAAGTGCCCACGCAGAGTCTCAAAGCGATGAGTAACTGGGTTTCGATTACACGGATAGCCTTTCATTCATCCATTCCCACCCAGGTGCTATACTAAGCACGAAGGTTAAGCAGTCCCTACTCTTACGGAGCTTATACTCTCCAGGGGAAGGAAGAAACGACATTATTAAAGAAATAATTTACAGTATGATACGATGCTTGCTTTCATTACAGGACAAGAAGTTATGGGAATATATACCAGAGGGAATCTAATCTGGCGGGCAAAGAAGGCCTTGCTGAAGTGACCTTTAAATGGAGACTTGAAGGTCAAGTGTTATCAGTGTAGCTCAAAGGGGACAGAAAGTGTAGTCCAGGAAAATATGTTGAAAGACATGCTGCAAGCTTGGAAGTGAGAGAGGACCTAGCTAATTAAAATCAAGAAGAATGGGTCTGAGTATTTGGATGATAGAAATGGAGAGAAAGAGTGAGGCTAACAAGTTCCTGCAGCAGGGTTAGAATGTAGGCCTCTTGGACTCTGTTACCTGCTCCTGACATTCTCCCCAAAGCCTGTTGACACATGTAAAGAATCCAGATGAAGCTGCCATTTTCAGGTGTCCCAAAAGCCAGAAAGAAATGGATTTTTCATTTCAGGATGACGGTATAGTTCCATTGCACAGGTCTGTAGTTTTAACTAGCAAGAATGAGTTTTTGAACACACTAACTCTCTAAGTCAGTACTTCCCACAAGCAACTGTGCTTTAAGACTCAGAAAATTCCAGTGGGTCATAAGGGAATTCAGAGGAGAAGTGTCTGGTGGTTTCTCAGGTTGATCATTTGAAACAATTTGCTGTCAATAGTCATTGTATAAATGACTTTTTAAGATTGAAAGTTCTAGTTAATTGTTTTTTCTCTGTATGAGAATTACTCTTATTTTTATAGTGGCTCTTCTGAGAACTGAAATTACATATCAGAAAGAGGATCATCTTCAGTCATTCTGCTGTCTTTAATCTAGAGAGAGAGTTTAATTTGTAATGTTAATCTGATACTTTTCACAAGCAATATTTTTTTTTACCTCAAAAGTATAGGTAAAAAGTGTGTGTACCATATAAAGCTGTTTTGTGCATTATCATCAAAAAATGATTAAAAGATAGTGATGAATATCTGCACATTTTGAGCAGCAACATTTACATTGAAGATCACGTCTCTGTTTTGCCCTTATAATAAATGAATAAATCTAATGCTGCAAATTCTCAAGGCAACTGTGGGGAAGACAAGGAAAGTTCAGTCATTAATCACATTGTGAAACTAGACATAGCAGAAAAAGAATTGAAACAAAACTTGCTGGACCAAAAATAATCCATATTGGAAAATGTAGATTTGCCTAGTCAGATGTGAGATTCAAGTGATATTTGTTTTTCTGAGCTGTCTCCTGACCTAAAATAGATAGCAGTACTGAACAAAACATTAGACACTTCCTTTTTGGCCCAGTAAATTGGGAATTAGAAGAATATGCTTTATATATTAGAAGTGCTTCTCCAAAAATTCTTATCTAATTCAGCAGTTAAAGTTAAGGTGAAGGAAGGGATCATTCATATTGGCACAGTTAAATATTATATTACAAGGTTTAAAGAAAGGCAAAGATTTATACTGTGAGGGTATGTATAATATAAATGTAAAATGATGGATATAACCTGAAGTTACTCAAATAATTAAGCGTATGATAGATATATTCTGGAAAGATTTTCATCATCAATGAGCTCTAGAAATTTTATCTTTAAGGTTTCTTTTGTTTGTTATGAAGGATTTCTAGATAAATATTTTGGTTATGCTAGAAACAGAAATGTAGAAGAGCTTAATAAAGTTGGGGCTCATCCCAAGGTTTCCTTTGAAATTCCTGATTGTTAACATGCTAAGGAAATACTACACCTTGACCTGTTTGCTTTGTTTTTCCATCAAGGATGTCCCTAAGGCTCATGAAATCATGCCTAATCTTTCTGTTTCCCTTTTCCTTTCCCTTAGCCCTACCCCAAATCCCTGGATTGCTTCCCGAGAATATTTCCTGGCATGGGCCCCTCTGTCCAGCTGCAAGCTCCCACCCTGGCCACTGTCATCAGCCCCACCTTGGCCGGCAGCCACCATCCCTCTGTGCTCTTTGTTAGTGTGTTCTACACAAAACTTCTGGAAATACTTTTTCTCAGTCATGCCATTTCCTGGCTCAGCTCCTGCTTCTCTCTGTCTCTCTCTTTCTCTCTCTCTCTCTCTCTCTCTCCCCTCCACCCCACCTCTTATTTTTACCAACCATCAGTTCTCTGGGATGGATGGACTTCACTGTATCTTTCACAGATTCACTTAGCAAATATTTGTTGAGGGATTGACAACACGGGACTCGTCTTATGGAAAGCCCACTCTGGCTACTGTGTGGAAATTGCCTTGCGGTGGGTGTGACAAGAGACCCCATGGGGTGGGCGGTTGGGAGTTTAGTGCAGAAACCCCAGCAGGAGATGTTGATGTCTTGAAGCAGGGTCTTGGCAGTGGACATGGGGTGAAATAATTGGTTTTACAACCTGTTTAGGGAGTGTATATCCCCTATTCCTACTTTAACCCTCCGTACCTCAGTTTCTTTATCTGTAAAGTGAGCTTCATGACCTGCTTCCTAGAATTGTTTTAAGGCTTACAAGAGATATGCCTTCAAGTGGTAAGCCCAGTGCTTGGCCCATTGTAAGATCGTATCAATGTTAGTCACTACACTACTGCTACGATTAATCCTACATCTGACTCTTTTCAGACTAATACACAATTCTGAACACTTTGTTTAATTTCTTTCTTTCTTTTTTTTTTTTTAGAGAGAGAGTGAGAGCAGGGGTGGGGCAGAGGGAGAGAGAGAATCTTAAGCAGGCCCCGTGCCCAGCGTGGAGCCCAACACGGGGCTCAATCTCACAAACCTGAGATCATGACCTGAGCCAAATCAAGAGTCAGATGCTTAACCAACTGAGCCACCCAGGTGCCCCTGAATGCATTGTTTTTTTATGCTTTCGATTATATTTACTCTATATGAATTCATATTCATAAAAAATAATTAAGTATAGTTGACCCTTGAACAACATAGGGGCCAGGGGTTCTGACCCCCCACACAGTTGAAAATACAAGTATAGCTTTGACTCAGAACTTAACTGCTAATAGCCTACTGTTGACTGTACCTTACCAATAACAAATACAATTGATTAACCCATATTTTGTATGTTGTATGTATTATATATTTTATTATATATTGTATTGTATAATGAAGTAAGCTAGAGTAAAGAAAATGTTACTGAGAAAATCCTAAGGAAGGGAAAATACAGTACTATACTGTGTTGATTGAAAAAAATTCCATGTTTATGTGGACCCATGCAGTTCAAGCCTGTGTTGTTCGGGGATCAACTGTAATTTGGGAGCTAGAAGAGATCTCAGGAATTGTCTTGTCTGATCTTTTTACTTACAGATTTACTAATATGGCACCACGCTAGGGAGGTGACTGGTGCAGGCTCAAACAGTTCCTCAGCACTAGATCTAAAATTAGAACCCAAGTCCCTTGACTCCCTGAGTTATGGGCCCTTTTCTATATATACTTGTTGTATTGCTAAACAAAAATTTAAACAACTTGAGGGTGTGGTCCCTCTTTTGGTGATTGGCCCAGTGCTGAGCCGGAAGCCTTGCATGAACACGTCTACTGTCACAATGGTAATCTGAAAGTTAATTCTGATACTTTCCATGACAAATTAGATTAAATGAATTTATGGGCTAAACCATTTCAATTCCTGCTCACCATATAATGAGAGAGCTTAAGGCACCCTAAAGGAGTAATACTTTATCTAATGGCCATCTTACCAGGAGTTCAGTCTTTTTGCAGTGATCTATCACTCTCAGTTTTGAACTATTCTTGGGCGATTCTAGGGCCACAATGATATGGTTAGGCTACCATTGAGTGTTCTTAGGTGAGCATTTCCAAAGGGGCTCTTCCTCCTTCCTGGGGCTCCAAGGGAGAATGGGGTTCATTGTCTCCTTAGTTCACATGGCCTCCTGTGAAAATGGCATCATCACAAAACACAGATCCACATGTCTCACATCACATGTGAAGAGGCTACCTTCTATCACCTCTACCTACTTGGCGTCTCCTACAGTCTCAGGGCTGTCCTTTCAGAAGGAACTCAATGAAAGGATTCTTCCTTCTGGAACTTTTTTTTAAATCTTGTACTTTGTGTTCTTTGCCTTTTTGTAATCACACAAAACTAAGCCTTTCTCTTAAGTGTCCCAGTTGGAATCTTAGAACGTTTACTTTCCCACTGACCCCCAGACAAGGGGAACTTCACTGGGTTCGTTATTTGGATTCAGCAGCATTGGGCCAATGGTTTTGAGACTCTTGGTGAGGAAATAAATATAATCAGAGTGTCTGCTTAGAATACCTGTAGACCACAGTCCACTATGACTTAAAAAAAAATCCATATATTTATTCTTATGCCCTCTTCTTTCTTATTCTCACTTTTAACTTAATTCCTCTTGTATTTTTTCCTTACCTGTTTTTAGCAATTTCTCCTGATAAAATTTTTTGTTAGAAAATTCCCCTCTTTTTCCCAAAATTATAACACCAACTAAAACAGGAAAATAAAATTATTGTCATCTAATTCTTATAATATCCCTCCAGGAAATCCATTTTCTTGGAATCATAGAATTTTAGAATAGAAAGGATTCTTAGACAATGTGTCAGTTAAAACACAATTTGAAGTAACTAGAATATTTTATGATGGCTCAATTTAATTCAGTAAAGAAGTTTTATTTCAATTGTCAGGAAAAGTTGTTAAAGCCTTGGAAACAGGCAGGAGAGACTACTAGAGTGTCCATTAAGTGAATGTGGGGCTGTCTAGCCGACTCTCCAGGGATTATCTGACTCTATGGGTACGCACCTTTGATTATCTTTGACAAGGTTATTCACAAATCTGTAGTGATAGAGTTTTACTCATGTAGAAAACTGATGACAATGCAAATATCTCTTGTCCATAGGAAAGCAGTAGATTCCCGGTCATAGTGATGTAAATGAATTTTGTCTACTGGAGAATAAAAATATCTGTAAAAATATCTCATTTGAATCAATTTTAATATCTTACTGGTTTCCTCATTAACCAGTGAATTAAACAAAATAGTTAACAAGTGTTCGTTTTGTATTTGTATGAGAATTAGGATTTGGCCATTCAAACATTGTACTTTCACACGACTTAGTTCTAGATAAATCTATTACCTGTTTTTCTATCTTTAGTAAATAGAATACAGTATCGTTCATTAGATTCTTAAGCATTTTGCAGTGTTTCAGGGTTTTCACAGCAGACACCAGTTTGTAGGTACATAGCTATCTAAGAGAAA